>NW_026067955.1:8754425-8770128 GCF_014885135.2 Alexandromys fortis
AACATCTTTAATCCTGGCATTAGAATTGTGAGCCACTGTGATCAGCTTAAGATTGTACAGACTTCTGGGCACTGTTTCCCAAAATAAAAATTCAAAGAAAAGATATAAAGAAGGGGTAAATACAGCCAGAAATTCACGAGAGAGTAGATTTGAAAAACAGTTTTGCACAAAAGTAATTAACATCCATCATTTCAGAACTGCTGGCACACTTATCTGAAACCATACATTAAAAAAACCAACCAACCAACCAAACAAAAAAACATGTCTGCCAAAGGGTTAAAAGACAGAAACCAGGGGCTGGAGAGATGGCTCAGTGGTTAAGAGCATTGCCTGCTCTTCTAAAGGTCCTGAGTTCAATTCCCAGCAACCACATGGTGGCTCACAACCATCTGTAATGAGGTCTGGTGCCCTCTTCTGGCTAGCTGTATACATTTAAAAAAAAAAAAAAAGACAGAAACCACTAACCTTTAGGGCAAACTCTAGTTTCAAATTTAGGTTTTTTTCTTTCTTTTTTTGGATTTTCAAGACAGGGTTTCTCCTTAGCTTTTTGGTTCCTGTCCTGGAACTAGCTCTTGTAGACCAGGCTGGCCTCGAACTCACAGAGATCCACCTGCCTCTGCCTCCTAGAGTGCTGGGATTAAAGGCATGCGCCACCACCGCCCGGTTTAGGGATTTTTTTAAAATCATGCTATAACTTCTTTATGTGTAAGTACAGCAAGACTTATTAATGTTTCCTGTGTGTATGTTCATGTGTGTACACATGTGAAGAGGGGCCAGAGAACAATCTTGGGTGTTGCGGCTCAGGAGCCACCATGCTGGTTTACATGCACTCGTGGTGTCACTTTACTGATGGCACTGTCCTCCCCAGGCTGCTAGGCTATAAATTTGTGTGCTTTACTAAACTTTCTAGACTTTCATCTCACTTATTCTGGCAATCTATCCATTTCAACTCATGACGCTGACTGTGAGAATCAAACCTAGAAAAATATAAAGGCATAGGTGTGGCTGCTATTCCTTTAGAGAAGACATTTTTCCAAGAGAACTTTCCACGAGTTCTTTACTAATATCATTAAAGGAAGTCTCCAAGGAGATTCTGGAAGGAACTTGGGACAGTCTTCTACAGAAATGTCTCACCTCATGGAGGGTGAATAACAAAGTTTTCCTGAACAGTGGAAGCACGTGAAGATCTTAGAGACAGTAACACCACCCAAGATCACTCTTACAAGTCTGATTTAGGCTAATCAGGTAAAACTTATATCAGTATTTTAAAATTCCTGTCCCTATATTTTAATATACAGAAAAATCTGGGAATACTGCTGTAGAAAATGGTAAGGGTAGTAGACTTTAACATAGTCTACCTTCAAATTTAGAGTTGACAGAAAACAAAGCCCCTTAGTCCCTATTTCTGGAATCTTCTCAAGGTGGAAAAGGTAAAGAAGGCCCTAAAATACCGAACAGCCACCACTATCTTCACTTGAGCATTTTCGGCTGAAGAACTTTAGAAGCAGAAGAGCTGTTATGGGAAGGTCAGAGCACAACAATCTAAAATCTGTGGGGAATGGAGGGAGAGCCTGGAAAAAGGCTCAAGATCTGAGTGTTCTGCCTTTTATCGGAAGCTCTGCAGAAGTGCAATACAGATCAGTTCACATACCCTTAAACTGCATGCCCTCTAATTTCTGTTTCTGAGGGATAAACATACTCTAGTCATGGCTAGAGGCCATCCTATCAGCTAGAATCTTTCTCTGAAAACCCATAGAGTAAGAAAAGTCATATTTCAGTGCAACTGCTTTGAGGAAATATATGCCTGGGGATGAGATGGAATCGCATTGTCCACAGTTTTACTGCTTTATGATCTAGCAGGAGGGCCCAGGATGACCACATGGCTAGGGCTGGCTTACACAAAGTACCACTTCTTTCTATCGATTTTTTTTCCCCCAGCTAAAGGCTGAGAGGAATAGCCAGCTTCTGAAACCTATTTCTCTTTCTGGTAACTTACGTGTGGCAGGTTCAGGTTTTTGTTGTTGATTTGTTTTTTTTGTTTTTTTTTTTTTTTTTTTTTGAGACAGGATTTCTCTGTAGCTTTGGAGCCTGTCCTGGAACTAGCCCTTGTAGAAGGCTGGCCTCGAACTCACAGAGATCTGCCAGCCTTTGCCTCCCGCATTCTGGGATTAAAGGCATGCGTCACCACCGCACAGCATGGTTCAGGTTTGTTAAGTGGCTTTCAGTGCCAAGGAAGGGGAGCAGCAATGTGCTAATGTTGAAATAGGAGCGGCGGGGCTGCGTCCCCAACACCCCAGGAAATAACAACACACAAACTGTATTCATTTAAGAACTGCTTGGCCCATGAACTCTAGCCCTTACAGGCTAATTCTCGAACCTGGACTAGCCCATTTCTAATGATGTGTGTAAGCACCCCAAGGTGCGCTTACCGGGAAGATTCTAGCCTAAGTCCATCGTGGGTTGCAGCTGCCTGGGAGAGCAGAGCATGGCGGCTGTCCGGTCCCTCTGGAAGCAGCACAGAGTCTGACCTCACTTCCTCTTCTGCCCAGAATTCTATTCTGTTTACTCCTCCCATCTATGTTCTAACCTATCAGGGCCAGCCAAGTAGTTTCTTTTATTGCTCAGCCAATGAAATCAACAGATTGATATGACACTCCCACATCATGCCAAGAAAAAGGTAGTCAATGGCTGGGGTCTGAGGACAGATCATTTGGGGCCTTGGCTCTCCATATCACACACAGAAGGAAGATGCCAAGTTTCCACTGCAGAGGGAGAACCTGTTTCTAGACATCCTTCCTTTTCCCAAACTGACAACTGTAAGGCTGCTGTTATGGACTAACTTGTGCTTTCTCCCCCCAAAAAATATTCAATCCAAGATACCTCAAAATAGTATCTTTGTTGTTTGAGACAGCTTATACAGCCCATGTTGGCCTCGAATTCACTATTTAGCTAAGGGTTACTTTAAATATGTACATGCCCTGCTTCCAAGAGTCAAATGCTAGAATTTTAGTAGGACACCACCAGTAGTCTTCGTATAAAAAGGGACTCTAGACAGACACAGAAGCAAGACAGTGTATGAATGAGTGATGTCTCCATAGGTCAAAGAACATCATGGATTGCCAAACAGGGTTTCTGATTTCTAATTTAAAAAATGGAAAGCACACCTCACTGCTGTTCTAAGTCAGCCGGTTTTTACTGTTTTGTTTTAGGAGTACTAGAAAACTAATATAGTCTCAAAGGCAGATCAAATGTCAATTAAATCAGTCACATTTCACCTTAACTAGGCCTCACTGCCTCATTAAATTGTAGTTCTAGTGTGGAGGGCATCTACACAGTAAACATAGCCATCATCTTAACCTACTGATTCAGAATACTGGGAGTAGTGGGAAAAGTTTGGTTTCTAACACATGCCTTGCTCCAGTCAAGCTGCCCAAATGCTATCAGTGACTTGCTCTGACAATCAGTCCAGCTGTCTCAGTAACTAACACTGGCTTAAGTATTGAAGAATAAAACTTTGAATCATCTCCACTAATCTGTGGATTCAATGTAATCTCAACCAAAATCACAGCAGGTTTTTTTTTCATTAAAAAAAAAAATCACAAGATGACCCTAACGTTTATGCAGAAATGCCTAATGCCAAGAACAGCCAGGAAGGTCTTAAGGAAGTATAACCCAGATAGAGAGAGGACTTACATATACTACTAGTGTTAAGATTTAAAAAGGTGTAGTTAAGCCAAGAAAGAATGAATAATACAAGGAATACAAAGGAGAGGGTCAAGAAATAAATTCCCAATATTTCCCTACTAAAGGCAAACATGACTCCTCTGTGCAGTGGTGGCGTTTTCCACAAGGTGCAGAACCATGATTAAAAACAACAACCTTAACTCTCAATTCAAACCCTAAATTAAAAAAAAATTACAAAAAATCAAAGACCTCAGAGGAAACTTAGGAGAATATTATCTTGGAGCAGGCAAAATTGTTACACAGAACACAAAAAGATTAATAACAAAAGGAAAGGTAAAGACAAACTAGATTTCATAAAAATGAAGTTTATATGCACGAAAAGATTAACATTAAGAAAAGGCAAAACATAAAGGTTTTTATAACACATTTTTGAGAACAGACTCAGTCAGTATACACAAACTATGCATGAGCACTAAGACAAATCCTAATACCCAAAACGACAAAAGACTTAAGTCAAACTTCATAGAAAATTTAAGAAGATCAATAAACACAAGAAAAGATACTAGATTTTATTATTCTTCAGGGAACTCCAGATTAACAATTTACTGAGAAGCTACTATATACGCCAACTTGAAGGCTTCAATATACAAGGGTCATAGAAAAAGGACAAAGTCATGTTGACTAGGATAAACAGAACCATTCTAGCATGTTAAAAAACACTGGAGAAGCCGGGCGATGGTGGCGCACGCCTTTAATCTCAGCACTCGGAGGCAGAGGCAGGCGGAGGCAGAGGCAGGCGGATCTCTGTGAGTTCCAGACCAGCCTGGTCTACAGAGCTAGTTCCAGGACAGGCTCCAAAGCTACAGAGAAACCCTGCCTCAAAAAAACAAAAACAAAACAAACAAACAAAGAAAAAAAAAAACCACTGGAGAGACAAAGAAGCAAAATACATCAAATGGAAAAAAGAAAGCATATTTAACAAGTGGGGCTGGCATAACTGGATATCAACATGTAGAAGAATAAAAATAGATCCATATCTATCACCATGCACAAAACTCAAGTCCAAATGGATCAAAGACCTCAACAGAAAGTCAGCCACACTGAACCTTATAGAAGAGAAAGTAGGAAATCTACTTGAATGCATTGGCACAGGAGATCACTTCCTAAATATAACCCCAGCAGCACAGACACTGAGAGAAACAACTAATGAATGAGACCCCCTGAAACTGGAAAGCTTCTGTAAAGCAAAGGACACGGTCAACAAGACAAAATGACAGCCTAGAGAATGGGAAAAGATCTTCACTAACCCCACATCAGACAGAGGTCTGATCTCCAAAATATACAAAGAACTCAAGAAATTGGACACCAAAAGATCACATAATCCAATAAAAAAATGGAGTACAGACCTAAACAGAGAACTCTCAACAGAGGAATCTAAAATGGCTGAAAGACACTTAAGGAAATGTTCAACATCCTTAGTCATCAGAGAAATGCAAATCAAAACAACTCTGAGATTCCATCTTATACCTGTAAGAATGGCCAAGATCAAAAACACTGATGACAACTTATGCTGGAGAGGTTGTGGGGGAAAAGGGAACATTTCTGCATTGCTGGTGGGAATGCAAGCTGGTACAACCCCTTTGGATGTCAGTGTGGTGATTCCTCAGAAAATTAGGAAACAACCTTCCTCAAGACCCAGCAATACCACTTTTGGGTATATATCCAAAGGATGCTCAATTGTGCCACAAGGACATGTGTTCAATTATGTTCACAGCAGCATTGTTTGTCATAGCCAGAACCTGGAAACAACCCAAATGCCCCTCGATCCAAGAATGGATAAGGACAATGTGGTATATTTACACAATGGAGTACTATACAGCAGAAAAAAAAATGACAGCTTGAATTTTGCAGGAAAATGGATGGAACTATAAAACATTATTTTGAGTGAGGTAACCCAGACCCAGAAAGACAATTATCGCAGTACTCACTCATAGGTGATTTTTAAACATAAAGCAAAGAAAGCCAGCCTACAAACCACAATCCCAGAGAACTTAGACAACAATGAGGACACTAAGAGAGACTTACATAGATGTATCTATATGGGAAGTAGAAAGTAGAAAAAAACAAGATCTCCTGAATAAATTGTGAGCATGGGGACCTTGCAGGAGGGTTGAAGGGGGAAGAGGAGAGGCAGGGAAGGAGCAGAGAAAAATGTAGAGCTCAATAAAAATCAATTAAAAAAAAGGATTAAAAAATGCACTGGGGAGGCAGAGGCAGGCAGATCTCCAAGCTTGAGGTCAGCCTGGTCTATAAAGTGAGGTCCAGGACAGCCAGAGCAAGTTACACTAAGAAACCTTGTCTTGAAAACCAAAAAAATAAAAAGTTTAAAAAAAAAAGTAAATTGAGTGACTATTTTAGGAAACTGGCAATATAGATTATAGTTAGCTATATGTACACCTTCTGACCCAGGAATTCCATTCCTATGTATATGTAGCCAGGAATATTTTTTTTTAAAGTGTTTAGAGACAGGGTTTCTCTGTAGCTTTGGAGCCCGTCCTGGCACTAGCTCTTGCCAGGCTGGCCTTGAACTCACAGAGATCCGCCTGCCTCTGCCTCCCGAGTACTGGGATTAAAGGCGTGCACCACCACTGCCCGGCTGTAGCCAGGAATATGTACATATATTCCCTAAAAGACATGTACGGGGAAAAATAATAGCAACTTTTTTTTTTTTTTTAAAAGAAATGGTTTCTCTGTGTAGCTTTTTGGAGCCTGTCCTGGAATTCATTCTGTAGACCAAGCTGGCTTTGAACTCACAGAGATACAATTGCCTCTGCCTCCCAAATGCTGGGATTGAAGGCAGGCACCACCACTGCCCAGCAGAACATTTTTTTGCAAATTATTTTTCATTTTTTTGGAAACAATTTCTCTGTAGCTTTGGAGCCTGTCCTAGAACTAACTCTTGTACAGCAGGCTGGTCTCGAACTCAGAGATTCACCTGTCTCTGCCTTCCAAGTGCTGGGATAAAGGGTTGTGCTGAAAGACTCTAAATGCATTTGTAAGCCCCCTCAACCCTAAGGCATTTTTCTTAAACCTTACACTCACTCTCTCTTGGAAACGGGTAGTCACCCTCCTCCCCCCCATGCTGGACTGCTCATCCTCCTGTGTCCTTGTGAATAATCTTCAAACATAACTCCATTCTGGGCATTGAGGCAAAGACAACCCACAGATGTTGACTCAGTTCCTGATGTATTGATTTAGTCACTGGACCAAGGTCAGGAAGGCCCAGAGAAGCTCCCCTTATGTACCTGATCACGCAGCTCTTATCCTGCCCTGGAAGAGATCAATCACTGCTAGTAACCCTTTGAATAAGCCAATCCAACAATTTGGAAAACAACCTACAGGTACCCCCTTGTGTCTGTTGCCTTTTGCTTTAAAAGATGGACTGTAACAGCCATCGGGGGTCCTTCATATCCCGAACCTGAAGGGCCCTGTCATGACAGAATAAAAATCCTCTTGCTTTTGCATCAATTGAGGTTGTGTGAGTGGTGTCTGGAGCAACTCCTCCCTAGTCCAACAGTGCCACCACTGCCCAGCGCAACACTTTTTTTTTAAAATAACAAATCCAAACTAAAAATAACTCAGCTGTTCATCAACAATAGAATAAGTTTAATCCACATACTGGAACACTCAAATAATGAAAATAAAAAAGTTAATTATAGGTCAGATATGTGAATCACACCTTTAAACCCAGAACTCGAAAGGCAAAAAGCAGGTGAATTCCAGGCCAGCCAGGACTACACAACGAGACCCTGTCTTAAAAATTAACTACATGGAATATGGCTGAGAACTGGTATAATGATGAGCAGCTCAACATCAAAAAGTATATACTACCCCGGTTTCATGCATGTAAACTTCGAAATGGGCAACACTAACCTATGACATTAGCAGTCAGACTGATGGGAGAAAACATGAGGTATATAATGATACCGTGTTTCTTTATCTAGGTTCTGATAACACAAGTATGTTCATTTTGCAAGTTCAATGATCTGTATATATATTCTATTCTTTAGGCAACTGGCCCGACCTGCAGGTCAGAAGAACAACAGTCTAGTGTCTGATGCAACAGCACATGGAAGGGGGGTTCAATTTTTTTCATCCATTCTTTATTCATTTTGATAGCTAATTCAAAAGATTTTAAAATGTAATTCTAAGGAGATAGCTAAAAACTGAAAAACATAGGGAAATTTGGTAAATGATAAAATGCACTATTTCAAGTATTTTAACGTTAAATGGTCTGTGATTTCCTGAGAAGTGGGGTATCTGGGCAAGCTATTCTCTCAGTTACTTTAGCATCAAACATTAATGTGACTATGAGCTCAATAGAAGTAAAAAATTATTCCATAGGCTTTTAAAAGATATCCTTAAAAGAAAACAGAGAACAGCTTGGGGAATGGGAACAGAGTGGGGGGGGGGGGCTGTCTTACTACTAGCCCTTTTGTCCTGTAACTTGTTGCTATGGAGAAGGCCATGAAGGCAACAACTGAAAGAAATAAAGGATCCGGTAGGAGTAAGCACTGGGACAGTGTATTAAACAAAATTCCGTAAGTAATTAGCAAGACCTAAAAATGACACACTTTCCATGCTTTCCTAATCCTGCCCCTATGAAAGTCCATGGGTCTGCTTCCTCACTATAATTTAACTCAGAACAGAGAGGTCTGAGTGGTCCTAACAAACCCTAAGCCTTGGCAGACGTATAGTAAGGCCATTTAGCAATGCTGTCTCATGCCAGGAGGAATAAGCTACTTACCCACCCTATCCTGGGGAAATTATCTCCAGCTACCTAAATTATAAAGTTGATGCCCTGTGATTTCTTTGTTCTGTAAAGCCTAAGGGAGAAGGGATAATGAGGAATAAGAAGGGGTGAAGAACTGCCTCTTGTTTTAGACAGGGCATAAGGAAAGGGAGGGAGAGGGAAACACAGGAAGAAAAGGGGGAGGGAGAGGAAGGAAAGGTGAAGAGTGAATCCCCCCCCCCCATTTCTCAAGCAGCAGGAGCAGCCTTAGTAACATGTAACAGCAGTATGGGCAGTATGGGAGGAAAGCTAGGCCTGAACTGGTTTAAAGCTACTGCCCTGAGAAAGAAGGCAAGTTGCCAAGTTTGTTGATAGCTTCTTCCCATCATTGCTATAGCAGCTTTATGAGTGGTGCAGGGCCAAGACCTGTTTTTAGCAGTGTAAGCACTAAGACAAAAGGATTCAACATCTAGATCTCATTACAAAAAAACTGACAAGGACTATCCCCTCTTCTGTCCCACACAAACGATCACAGAAGAATAAATATTAAGAGCTACAAGGAATATAATACAGTCCAACCTTTTCTCTTTATTTGCAAAGGAAAGTAAGCACAGACTAGTAATATGAACTTATCAGCAGGGCAAGAAGATATCAAGGTTCTGACTTTCCAGTTAAGTCAGGGCTAGGCTATGACAGGCCATGTCAGAATTGTATTTACAGTCTCAGCATCACTTACTTGAACACTTAAAACTTTAGGAACTGAATGACTTGTAAAGAATCACATTAGTACAAAGTAGGCCTGTGTTCCACATGATCTAAGGAGAATCTTATTTTCAAAATAACTTTACCTATTCACAAGTCCACAGTCTGGTCTCCCTGTACTCTGCTGGTGTGTGCCGGTGCATGTTGGGAGAGGGCTGTGTGTGTTTGAGTGTGTGTAGGGTGAGACAGGCAGGATAGAGTGCACTAAAGGAGTATGTCTCTCATCCTTGAAGCTTAGTGGTCTATGTTGCAATTTGCAAAATGAAACTCAAAAGAGCCCTATGACTCAAATTTTCCCTTAGGGCTTCAGGATTTAAATATATGAAAGTGGACAGATAACACAATCCACTAGGGTATAGAAACACATCATGTCCTAAATCAGCCCCTGGGAGGAAGCTGTTAAATGGGAAGAATGTGTTGGCTGTCAATTTTTTTGGTGGGGGAGGGATGGGAGAAAGTAGGTATTGATTTCCCTAATGTTTCCTTTGTGTGGTTGCTATTGCCATGAAGATTTGTGGTGCCAGACAACGGCTGCTAGGAATCAAGCCAGTATGCAATAGGCTAAGCAGGTGAGTGCTTCCTGAAGCATGGCTGAAGGGGAAAGACCATTAATTATAGCATGTAAGAAAAACTAGTAGCGAAGTGCTACTTTTCCATGATAAATAATGAATATTCAGTATTTCAGTTTGTACACAAACTCTCTTACACTAGAATCACATGTGTAAACACACACTAAACAGACACACCCCAAAGCTATAAGCCATTAGCAATACATGGCTACTGAAATTAAATTTTACTTATTTATTTAGTTATTATTCTTTGAGACAGGGTATTGCTAATTCAGCAGCTTAACTGGCATTGGATTTGCAACCCTTCTTATTCTTCCCAGTGCTGGACCACAGCATATGCACTATCTATTTCTAGATATCATTAGACTTTTTGTTGTTGTTTTGTTTTCCAAGACAGGGTTTTTCTATAGCTTTGGAGCCTGTTCTGGAAACTAGCTCTCACAGACCAGAGCTGGCCTTGAACTCACAGAGATCCACCTGCCTCTGCCTCCCTAGCTCTGGGATTAAAGGCATGTGCTTACATAAACATTGTTTTTTTTATATGATTTTTTTTTTCCTTTGAGACAGGGTTTCTCTGTGGCTTTGGAGCCTGTCCTGGAACTAGCTCTTGTAGACCAGGCTGGTCTCGAACTCACAGAGATCCTCCTGGCTCTGCCTCCCGAGTGCTGAAATTAAAGGCATGCGCCACCGTCGCCCGGCTTTTGTATGATTTTTTAAAAAATATTTTTCATTGATATTTATTGAGCTCTACATTTTTCTCTGCTCCCTTCCCTACCATCAATCCTCCACCAATTTACTCAGGAGATCTTGTCTTTTTATACTTTCTACTTCCCATGTAGATTAGATCTCTGTAAGTCTCTCCTAGTGTTCTCATTGTTGTCTAAGTTCTCTGGGATTGTGGTTTGTAGGCTGGTTTTGTCTTATGTTTAAAAACCACCTATGAGTGAATACTAGATTTGTCATGGAATATCTTGTTTTGTCCTTCTATGATGATCAACAGTTTTGCTGGGTATAGTAGTCTGGGCTGGCATCCGTGGTCTCTTAATGTCTGCAGAATGCTTGACCTGGCTTTCATTGTCTCCAATGAGAAGTCAGGTGTAATTCTGATAGGTCTACCTTTATATGTTACTTGGCCTTTTTCCTCTGCAGCTCTTAATATTATTTCTTTACTCTGTATGTTACTGTTTTGATTTTTTTTTTGGCTCCAGTCTATTTTCTTATATCTTCATAGGCATATCTCCCTCCCTCCCCCGAGACAAGGTTTCTCTGTAGCTTTGGTGCCTGTCCTGGAACTAGCTCTTGTAGACCAGGCTGGTCTCGAACTCCCAGAGATCCGCCTGCCTCTGCCTCCCAAGTTCTGGGATTAAAGGCCTGCACCACCACCGCCCGGCCATAAGCATATCTTTCTTTAGGTAGGGAAAATTTTCTTCTATGATTTTGTTAAATAAATTTTCTGTGCCTTTGAGTTGAACTTCTTCTTCTATACCTATTATTCTAAGATTTGGCCTTTTTATGTTGTCCCATATTTCATGGATATTTTGGGTTAAGCTCTTGTTAGATTTTTTGTTTTGTTTAACTGATGAGTCTATTTCCTCTATTTTATCTTCAGTGCTTGAGATTTTCTCTTCTATTTCTTGTATTCTGTTGTTCATGCTTACATTTGTGGTTCCTGATCTTTTTCTCATGATTTCTGTTTCTATAATTCCTTTGGCTTATGTTTTCTTTATTTTTTCCTATCTCAGTTTTCAAGTCCTGGATAGTTTCTTTTATATGTTTGAGTTCTTTTTCTTGGTTTTCTTTAAGTGATTTGCTGATATCTTCCAATTTTTTGTTTGTTTTTTCCTCCATTTCTTTAAGGTAATTTTTCATTTCATCTTTAAGAATTTCAAACATTCTCTTGAGGTTATTTTTTTAGATCATTTTCTTCTGGTTCATCCATATTTGTTTGTTCAGGTCTTGCTTTTGTAGGGACTGTAGGTTTTACTGGTATTGTGTTGCTCTTTGTGGTGCAGCATGTGATCTTACCTTTTCTACTCATCTTTTCTTCTAATAGGTGTGGTTGGGGCTGTCTAAGATTCTGTTGAATAATCTAGGTGCCAGTGAATCCAAAGCTCAGATGGTTGTTCCTTGTGGTACAGTCATTGTCACAGTTCTATTTACCCTGTTGGTTATTCCTGTTCCTGAAGGTAGCTCAGTGCTCCTGTGCTTTGGTCTGCTCCCTTGAGTTTGCTGTCTCAGGCCTACTTTGGCTTAGGCTACTGGCTTTGATCTGTTTCTGTAAATCCTGGTCTAGATCTCTTGCAGAAGTCCCTGGCTTGGAGTTGGACCTGTTCTGGTGGAGATAGCTGGCTCTGGATCTGGTCCCTGGTTAAATCATGATCCGCCATGTCCCAGGACTGGACTTGCTCCTGGCTTCTGCTCCTGGTGGAGCTTGTTTCCTAGTGGAATTTGTTGCCAAAGGTGCAGCTCCTTGCCCCAGGGCAACTTTGGTTTAGGTTACCGACTTTGACCTGTGTCTGTAAATCCTGGTCTGGATTCCCTCCTGCAGAAGTCCCTGGGTTGGAGTTGGACCTGGAAAGGTTTCTGGTTCCAGTTCTAGTGCCTGGGAGGTTCCAGGCTCAGGTACACCCGAACCTGCAGAGGACCTGCTTTATTCCTCAGAGGTCTCAGACTGGCGCTCAGACTTGCAGGGGTTCTAGGTTCCTGCCTATTCCCTTTGATGACGCAAACTAATGCCGGGACCTCAGAGAGAGTAGGCTCAGGCCCAGACTTGCTCCTGGCTCCACCGAGATCTCTGGTTCCTGCCTTTTCCCTTGGAGGACCCAGGTTCACTCATGCCCAGGCTGACAGAGGTCCTGCCTCCAGCCTAGTTCCTGGGAGATCCCAGACCCACAGGGGTGTTGGCTTAGGTCTGCTCTCTTGAAGGTCCAGGATTCACATCACGTCCGGACCCTCAGCAGTGTCTGGCTCTCCTCTATTGTTATATAAAAGTGCCGCCCCTTGCAGATGGAAAACCACCTGTGTCTTTTGTATGAATTTTTAACCTCCTAAGCGCTGGTTTAAGTGTGCCAGTATGCCTGGCTAAATAAAAATTAAAAAATTCAGTTTATCAATTCCTTGGCACACTGCAGGTTCTTACATGTGAAAACAGGCTATCATTTTGGACAGAATATCTCAGCAATAATAATAATAAAAAAAAAACCTCTAGGGGATGAAGAGATGGCTCTGCAGTTAAGAGCATTGCCTGGTCTTCAAAAGGTCCTGAGTTCAATCCCCAGCAACCACATGGTGGCTCACAACCATCTGTAACGGGGTCTGGTGCCCTCTTCTGACCTGCGGTCATACACACAGACACAATATTGCATACATAATAAATAAATAAATAAATAAATAAATAAATAAATAAATAAACTAATAGAGAGTAAAACCATTTAGTCTAAATCCCTTTCTTTGTAATATTAGAAACAGAAACTAATTTACCCAAGATCAAAGAGCTAGCTAAAGGTAGCATATGTTCTAGAACATGATTTCCTATAACTCTGGTTCAGAAATGTTTGTACCGTACTACAATACAAATGGAAATTGAATAAACATCAGCAAGTGAGTATTCTACTTTTGAAGTCAGATTAGGATGATTATGTAGATTTCCATCCCACTGACATGCAGAAGAGTTGTACTCTGGCTTCAGAAACATGGCCGTAGGTCATTATAAGTTATTATTAATTTTTAAACAATATTCTGGTAAATGAAGACCAGCATAATTCCAAAGGTGGTGTAAGAGTAATTTCGACATGGGAGGATTAATTTAGTTACATGATTATCAAAGCAGGTTTTTTTTCTAACAGCAAAATTTTTAAATAAAAAAATTTCAAAGGAGCACAGCACACAAATCACCCACGAGCAGAAATGTTCTGAGAGGCAGCTGGGGAGGTAGCAGAGCCAGAAAGGGGGCTGCCTACTCAACACACCTTACTCTTATGTCTACCTCTGAGGTTTCTTCATACTCATCTTTCTAAGAATACAGTATCTTTGAAGATATCTGGAGGTTTTGTCATGACATATAAATTCACAGGGTTGGTACTGCTAACTAAAATGGCCACAGTGGGAGGTGGAGATATGGCTCAACGTTAAGAGTACTTGTTGCCCTTGCAGAGAACCAAGATTCAGAACCCAGTACCACATGGAGCTTACCATCCTCACAATAGGGAATCTAAAACCCTCTTCTAACCTCCATATGGCATCATGCGTGTAGTCCACACACATATACATAAGTACATAAGTAAAACACTTCTTTTCACAGAATAGCAGCAGACAGGTCTAAAATTAGCAAATTGGTTCTTCAGACAGAAGTGAACAGAGGATGGATTCTTGGAATACCAGTCTGAGTAAAGAATACCAATCTGGGTAAACTTAATAAATTATTCTTGAGGCTATTTATTTATAGCTATCAGCTGGAAGGTAAAACTTTAAGAATGTGTGATATGGATTAGCATTAAGGCTAGGCGGGCGGTGGTGGCGCAGGCCTTTAATCCCAGCACTTAGGAGGCAGAGGCAGGCGGATCTCTGTGAGTTCGAGGCCAGCCTGGTCTGGAAGAGCTAGTTCCAGGACAGGAACCAAAAGCTACCGAGAAACCCAGTCTCGAAAATAAAACAAAAACAAACAAACAAAAACAACAAACAAACAAACAAAAACAAAAAAAAAAACAAAACAAAACATTAAGGCTAGGAACTGACAACCTTTCCTAAGAAAAGCATGCTGTAGTTGCTGGGTGAAATGACAAACCACTGGACCACTGGCTCATACTCTCAACACTTGGTCCCTAGCTGGTACCAAGTGTTTGGAAGGCTGTAGAACTTCCGGGAGATGGAGTCTTGCTAGAGCTTTGGCATTTCACACCTTAACCCCATTTCCTGTCATATGGTGAACAACTGCCTCATGCTCCTGCCATCATGGCTTCCAGGCTATGACTGACTGTATCCCTTTTTAAAATACATCCCTCCCACCCCTGATCCCTCTTATCCCTAGGTTGCTTCTTCTTATCTGGTCACAGCTATGAGAAAAAGCAACTAATACAAAATCAGGGGTCACAACAATAGTGGTAGAAGCATGAAAGTCTCTAAAATGTCACTCTAATGCTAGTTTCACTATATCACCAATTCTTGTGCAAAGTACACATGGCAATGTGAGCCACAACACCTCTGGTTTAGGATTGCTGTCCAAGAAAGGACAATCCATAGCACCATCTGGAATTCTTACACAGTGTCAGCCTGGCTGTTGTGAAAGTACTTCAGATGCAAAGAAAACATTGTAGATAGCCAGGCGCATGCCGACACATGCCCAGTGCCAACACCTGAGAGGCAGAGGCAGGAGGATTATGAGCTCTAGGCAGAGCCAGACACAGTGATGTGTACCCGTAATCCCTGCACTTAAGGTGTAGATGCAAGGGTGCTGGAGAGATAGCTTAGAGGTTAAGAGCCCTGGTTGCTTTTTCAGAGGTCCTGAGTTCAGTTCCCAGCAACCATATGGAGGCTCACAACCGTCTGTAATGAGATCTGGTGCCCTCTCCTGGCCTGCAAGCAGAACACTATAAAGATGATAATATACTGAGGCATGGCTCTCTCCTGAAAATTGCTTAGTGGTCAATTCCAGGGGACCCCATGTCCTTTTCTGGCCTCCAAGGGCACTGTATATATGTGGTATACAGACATACATGCAGGCAGAATACCTGTATGCCCAAAATAAAATTAAAATTAAATTTAAAAATAAAAATTAAAAAGATGCTGCTGTCCAAACACATTTGTCATTCTAACAAAATATGTCTGCTCAGATATTTGGCCACAGACATCTTTTTATAGTTTATTTATTAGTATGGCTTTTTTTTTTTTTTTTTTTTTT
>NW_026067955.1:8770142-8800374 GCF_014885135.2 Alexandromys fortis
TTTTTTTGGTTTTTCGAGACAGGGTTTCTCTGTGGCTTTGGAGCCTGTCCTGGAACTAGCTCTGTAGACCAGGCTGGTCTTGAACTCACAGAGATCCACCTGCCTCTGCCTCCCGAGTGCTGGGATTAAAGGCGTGTGCCACCACCGCCCGGCTTATTTATGGCTTTTTGAGATAGGGTTTCGCTGTAGTTTTAGAGCTGTAGTTTTAGAGCCTGTCCTAGAACTAGCTCTTGTAGACCACCAAGGCCTTGAACTCACAGAGATCTACTTGTCTCTGCCTACTGAGTGTATTTTATTTATTTTTCAAAGTTTATTTTATATGCATAGACATTTTGCCTTCATATATGTCTGTACTATGTGTGTAACTAGAGCCCAAGGAGGCCAAAATGAGACATGGGGTTTCCTGGGACTGGAGATACAGAATGTTGTCAGCTGCCATGTAGCTATTGGGAATTAAACTCAGGTTTTCTGAGAGCAACCAGTACTCTTAACTACTAAGTCATTTTCTCAGTCATACATATTAAAAATTAAACACCTAATTTGTTATTTCCAGAATGTATACTGTAAATACACATCCAGAGTATATCTTTTTGCATCATTTTCTATATCTTTTATCTGAAATACATTAGCACGCACTGCATACAGAATTCAATAATTCTGAATGACAACAAAAGTCTTGATAACAGACTGCTGGAAGAATGGCCAGAACAAAATGCAGACTAACAAGTTAGTTCTGTAATAGCAGAGATAATCAGCTGTGTTCCTATGGGTCTCGAAGTGCAGGGTGAAGACTAGTCTGGGTACTGGTTTGGAGACACGATGCAACTACTGACACCTACGTTCTCCAATCACTGATGCTTCGATGAGAACTTGATTCTTTATTAAAGAATCTACTGCACTCAAAGTGCCACTAAATGTTACAAAGGATCTGAATTAACTGGTTAAGTATCTTTGCACTTCCATTCCTTTCTGTTTAGGTTTGAGAAATTCCAAAACAGAAGAGTTTCTGTTCTCCAGGGCAAATGGAACATACAAGAAGTGTGCATGGCAGCCTTGGGCAGCAGTAGCAGTTTACAGCAAGGCAGCTGCTTAATGAAAGACTCAAATAAGACTACATGAACAGTTCCCTACTGACTGGACCTATAAAAACTGCACACACTAGCTGGGCGGTGGTGGTGCACACCTTTAATCCCAGCACTTCAGGAGGTAGGCAGATGTCTGTGAGTTCAAGGCCAACCTGGTCTACAAGAGCTAGTTCCAGGACAGGCTCCAAAGTCCAAAAGCTTGAGAAACCCTGTCTGGAGAGGGGAGGGAGCGGGACTGTACACACTAAGGGAAAGAAACATCAAGTGTGTAGGTGGTTGGGCAGTGAGGCAGTCAGTAGGAGGAAGGAGTTGGCTTTACCTCCAGATATTAAAAAAAGTGTGGGGGGGGAGAGAACTTGAAATTCATGGTGCTAACATTAAGTCAATTTAAGAGAGTCAGATGTGGTGATGTGCTTCTGCAATCCCACTATTACAAACCGGAGGCAGGAAGATCAAGAATTCAAAGTCATCATTTGCTACATATCAAGTTTGAGGTCAGCAAAGGCCACATGAGACCATGTTTAAAAAAATCAAGATCAGCCAGGTGGTGGTGGCACACACCTTTAATCCCAGCATTCAGGAAGCAGAAGCAGGAGGATCTCTCTGAGTTAGAGGTCATTCTGGTTTATAGAGTGAGTTCCACAACAGCCAGGTTTGTTACACAGGGAAACCCTGTCTCAAAAGAAAAAGGGGGGAAAATTGTGATGGTGGATGATTTTAGTTCCAGCAGAAGCAGAGGCAGGTGCACCACCATGTGTTCAAGACCAGGCTGGTCTAGGGAGTTCCAGGTCAGCCAGGGCTACAAAATGAGACCCTGTCTTTGGGAAGGTGAGGGAGGGAGGAGAAGGCTGGAGAGATGGCTCAGTGGTTAAGAGCAATGACTGTTCTTCTGAGGGCCCAGTTTCAATTCCCAGCAACCACTTGGCAGTTCAAAACTGTTTATAACTCCAGTTCCAGGGGACCTTACACCTGCACGCACGTACGTGCAGCAAAACACCAAAACACATTTAAAAAATAAAACAAACAAGTTTGTTTGTTGCTTTGATAACCTCAACTGCCCCTTTATCACTGTTTTTTTTCTTAAAGTCTGACTGAAAACTCCACCTGTAATCTAAATCCCCATATAAAACATAAGGGAAGGCATAGAAAGTACATAGTTTAAATGACACAGCAAACATTCAATGACTACTTACCAGCTATAAAAGGGAAATAATCTAAATAAAAAGCTGACACTAGAGCTAAGGAATACACAGGGCTACACCATTTGCCTACTTGCAACTGCCAGAACTACAACAAACACATCATCTCTAGGAATGGTAATGTGTGCTAAAAAGTATGCTACTACCCTTTGTGTGGACACTGCCAAGAGGATACAGACACTGAATACTCTTATAAGTGTTTGGCAATGTTTCTATTTGCTTTGCAATATTTCCAACAGTAAGCCTCTATTGGCTTCCTTGCAGAAACAATTGAGAAGGGATGGACTTACCGTCTTCTGTTTCCTGCCACACGATGCCTTCAAGGTTGACACTGGTTCCAGGTTCACAGGGGCCTAAGCATTCAGGCTCTGTGGCTAGAGCCACATCACAAGTGTTGACTCCCACTGATCGGGTACGGACCATAATCTGCTCACAGGGAGATGAGATGTCATTATTGACCACTGGCACTAAAAGATGCAGTGGCAGCACCGCTGGGGTGGAGACGGGGGACTCCATCTGTGAGAAAAGAGAAAGTACTAGCTGAGATACAGGAAGATTATTACAGGACATACTGTTTTCTAATTTAACCTAGTTCCACATCTTTTGTTGCCAGAGTGCAGGAGCTCTGAATACAAAACTTGTTTCTTCCTCTCAAGTTTTAGCTCATGATACCATTATAAATCTGGTTTAGATGACATCTTAGGCTAGAAGCTATATTTTCATCTCATTTATTTACTTACTTTTGTGTGTTTGAAAAAGGGTCCAAGCAGGGTGGTGGTGGTGTACTGAAGGCAGAGGCAGGTGGATCTCTATGAGTTCAAGGCCAGCCTGGTCTACAAGAGCTAGTTCCAGGACAAGCTCCAAAGCTTCAGAGAAACCCTGTCTTGAATAACACCCCCCTCCCCCCCAAAAAAAGAAAAGAAAAGAAAAGGGGTCCAACATGACTCAGGTTGCTTCAAACTCCCTATGTTGCTAGCAAACTTCTGAACTTTCTGCCTCAACCTCACAAATACAGATTTTACAAATGTGTTATCATGTCTGGCTTTATTTCCTTTTATTTCAGTCTTACTCTGTAGACCAGGCTGGCTTTGAATTCACACTTATCTTCCTGTCTTGTCCTCCTGCCTGCATATGGCCCCCACTGCCCCTACTGCCTCACCTATGTAGCCTTGGTTGGCATGGAACTCTCTATGTAGACCAGGATCACCTCAAACTAGAAAGATTTGCTTTGCCTCTACCTCTGAGGCAGGTAGATCCTGAGTTCCAGATTGTACTATACAAACAAAACCAAAACAAAATGACAAACAGACTTCTATTTTCCCAGCTTCTGAGGTAAATATTACTGACACCAGTATATTTTCTACTAGCACTGGACAGGACAACCTATCAGGTTAAAATCAATGATACTAGGCTAGGGATAAAGAGAATCCAGACTTAAGGATGCTATGATTCCTAATAATCCTAGAGGGTTTGATATAACTTTAAGAGAAAAAGTACAAGTTAGAAGAGGGCTGGAAGCAATCTGATGGGGATTTCTGAACCTCAAAGTAGCAGTGGTTGGTTAACAAGTATAGCATCTTTGACTAGGATACTAGGATACTAACATCAAATATGTCTGTAGGACACAGAGGTGCTGTTATCATGCAGAAGCCAGGCCATACAGTGTGAAGATACAAGTGATTATGCACACACAAATCAGTTGAACACTAATAATCTACTTTGTATGAATAGACACTGTGTGTGTGGCCCACAGAGGCTAGAAGAGGGTCAGATCTCCTGGAACTGGAGTTATAGATGGTCATGAAGCACCACGTGGTTTCTGGGAACCAAGCTCAAGACCCTGTAAGAGCAGTGAGTGCTCTTAACTGCCCAGCATCTCTCTAGCCTCTTACTTTATTTAATATTTTACCCTCAGAGATTCATACCAAATCCAGGGTCTTGTGCTTGCTAACCATGAGCTTTACTACTAAGTAAATCCCAAATCCCTGCCTTACTTTATTTCAAGTATATGTATGAGTTTGTTTGTGGGTGCTCTCGGAGGACAGAAGAGGGTATCAGATTCTCCCGGAGCTAGAGGTATAGGTAGTTGTAAGCTATTCAATCTGTTCTGGGAAACTAACTCTAGCCCTCTACAAGAGCAGCAGGCACTCTTAACTACTGAGCCATCAGTCCAGGCCCTCCTTACTGTTTGAATACTAATACATATCGAGTTGACAAATTACCAATGGTGAGTCTATAATGCCCAAATCCTAACTCAGTATTTTGCACATAAAATGTACTTAATACACAGCCTGGTAGTGGTGGTACATGCCTTTAATCCCAGCACTCAGGAAGCAGAAACCTATCTAGTTTACAGAGTGAGTTCCAGGACAGCCAGGGCTACTTAGAGAAACCCTGTCTCAAAAAATAAAACAATAAAAAAAGTACTTAGCATACACATAAACTGATTTCCTTTGAACATATGCCTAGCAAGTTTAGAAAATGAATTATGGATTTCGTTTCTTTCCCTTATGAAAGACTTTCAGCTGACTTAAATCTGGTGGTAAACCCTAATTAAGAGATGAGACTAACATGAATGTTGAATATGGTCTTTGAATAGAGACCTTCAGAGAGAGCCATGCACAGCTCATAATCCAAGCTGCCAGACAGCTCTGTGGTGAATTCTGGTTTGGGGATGTACACAACCACCACTCTGCTTATAAGACTTGAAAAAAAAATCAGTCTTAAAGCTGTTTAGATACTGCCTCCATTTTTTCTTCCTTCTTTCTTTCCTTTTATTTGGGGGGGGGGATAGGGCTCTGATTTCTTGGTTTAGAAAGTTATCAGTACTGCAGATCAATAATTTCAGAGTTCAAAGAATGTTCATACATTGGTTTTGTTTGCTTATTTGTTTGTTTATTTATTTATTTTGGTTTTCCGAGACAGGGTTACTCAGTAGCTACAGAGCCTGTCCTGGAACTAGCTCTTGTAGACCAGGCTGGCCTGGAACTCACAGAGATCTACCTACCTCTGCCTCCCAAATGCCGGAATTAAAGGCGTGTGCCACCAATGCTTGAATGTTCACACATCGATTATTTGACTAATTCTGGTCCCTTGAGAACTGCCAAAAACAGCTATTCATATCTTTCTATTCACACACATACTCCAACACTTTCTTTTTCATAAAATGAAATGGAAGTGCAAGTTGTATGATGAGTCTTCTGCTCTGCTCTCTTGGAAAAGTAACAAATTTGTAATTTCTTTTTATGATTTGGTAGGTCCTTGAAAGACCCTTTAACCTCTCCATACAAGCCCAGCATGATGATGTATGCCTATAATTAATTTCAATATTCTAGAGGTGGAGGCAGGCAGATCTCTGTGTAAGTTCCAGGCCAGTTAGGCCTTCACAAGGAGACCTTATCTCAATTAAACAACAGCAAACTTCTTACATAGGGTCTGAGAAGATGGCTCAGTGGGTATGGTACAAACATGAGGACCCAAGTTCAGATCCCCAGCACAGGGTTTCTCTATGTAACGGCACTGGCAGTCCTGGAACTCAATTTGTAGATCAGAATGGCCTCAAATCCACAGAGATCAGCCTGCCTGGCTAATAATTATTATTATTAACTTTTTATTTGATTCTTTGGTCATATGAGATAGTCTCCCTACAGTCCAGATGTCACAGCCTTTGCTGTATAATCCAGGTTGGCCTTGAATTTATCATAATCCACCTGACATAAATAAGCCACCACACCCAGCTCCCAAAGCTTTTTTTCTTTGGAGAATTCGAGGTGTATTCGAGGATGACCTTGAACTCCTGATCCTCCTGCCTCTACTTCTTAGAGATTGCAGGGAGGTGCCACCTTGCCTTCTTTTATGCAGTACTCCAAGAAGTTGGACTATGGGCATGCTTTGCTACATAATATATATTATATACATTATATAGTATATAAAATAAAACACCAAAGGTACCTGTACTTCATCATCATCATGATTACCTGCTTTGTAGACAGTACCAGTGTACACAATTATTCAGATTACCCAATAATAATAGTAATGATAGTATCTTGTTAAGCACATCTTTCTAGTGTTCTTGTGGCACTATGAACTCTTTCAGACATTCAGTGTTTGGACAGCATTGTAGTTATGAGGTGCGGCGGGCTGCGTCCCGCCACCCGGCTAGCTTTACCAGAAATAATTACACAGAAACTGTATTCTTTTAAATACTGCCTGGCCTATTAGTTGTAACCTCTTATTGGCTAACTCTTACATATTGATCTAACCCATTTCTAATATCTGTATTGCCACTTGAGTGTGGCTTACCGGGACGAGTCTAATGGGCATCCATCTCAGAGAGGGGAGTCATGGCGACTGACTGACTGACTCGGCATTCTGTTCTGCTTACTCCTAATTTTCTGTCCTATTAAAGGCCAAGGCAGTTTCTTTATTAACCAATAGAATATGACCCTCCTCCATCACAGCATCTGCAGTGTTTACAGTGGTTTGGGTTTAACTTTAGGGGTTTTTTTTCTTCCCCCTTCTTCAATTCTTTTAAAAAAAAAATTACATTTGTTTCTTGTGTGGAGGAAGGCATGTGCTTATGGAGGTCAGAAACCAACTTGCAGGAGTCAATTCTCTCCTTCCATCATCCAGGGTTTAAATCCAGATTTTCAGGCTTGATAGTAATGCCTTTATCCAGTAAGCCATCTTGCAGGCTCCTAAATTTTCTTTATTTTAGACAGGGTCTCATGAAGCCCAAGTTGACCTTAAATGGATTATCATCAGGCCTCCATCTTCCTGGTGATAGGATTACAAGTCTTACAGACAAGCCTGGCTCAGGTTTGACTTCCCTTCCCTTCTTGTAAGAAGTTTCTCTTTTCTGTAGGAAGTGCATTCCCACGACCACACTCTATTATAGGAACAGGCCCAGATCTACCCTAACTATATGGAATAGATTCTTTTTTCCTTTGGTACCTTGAGATATAAAGACTAATTAAATCTCTAGCTTTCTGAGGTCATTTGTCTGGCATATAAAGAAATCTCTCCTAGACTAAAGGGAAAGAGCACTGATTGCTCTTGCAGAGGGCTCAGGTTCACTTCCCAGAAACCACATGGCTACTAACACTATCTATAACTCTATTTCCAGGGTATCTGATGACCTCTTCTAGCCTCCTCGGGAACCAGTCGCACACATGATGCAGAAATACACACACAGGCAAAACACTTATACACATAAAAATAATAAAAAACCTTATGGAGAAAGAAAGCTTGCCTGAGGACGAAGCTGGCACAAATAAAGCTCATAATTTCTTAGAATGTACAAAATCTTGATAGTTTAAACTAACTTGAGCCAGTTTCTATCAATATGAAAAAGTTTGTACCACTAGATCATCCACAAATTTATAGTATTTTTTTTTAATTTTTAATTTTTTTTTTCGAGACAGGGTTTCTCTGTGGTTTTGTTTTTTTTTTTTAATTTTTTTTTATTTATTATGTATACAATGTTCTGTCTGTGTGTATATCTGCAGGCCTGAAGAGGGCACCAGACCTCATTACAGATGGTTGTGAGCCACCATGTGGTTGCTGGGAATTGAACTCAGGACCTCTGGAAGAGCAAGCAATGCTCTTAACCGCTGAGCCATCTCTCCAGCCCCTGTAGTATTTTTTAGTTACTGGCTTATATTAGAATAAAAATGTGGAACAAGTCTAGTCTAAAGGCATTTTTGTGGGACACCTCTATCCTAGCTGACAAACATCTAGTACTCTATAAGGCCTCTGCCCCAATACGTTGATAAAAATCAAGGCACACCAATCCACCCACCTAATACTCTATAGGGGTAAAAAGAGGTGGAAAGATGAAGGCACCTAGCATGCCTTGCTTAGAACCAAATTTGATTCCTCACCATTCTTTTTCTGGATCCTTCTCTTTACTTAGCCAACATTAAATATCTACAATGATATAAGCACTACAGTATAAGTAAATGGTGAATGTAGTATGATTATTGCCTCTAGGTCATGGGTGACAAAACAAATATGAAGATGAAGTCCTTACACAATGGGCATAATCACTTGTATGTACCTGAAACAGAGAGGCAGACAACACTTTAGCTGCATCATTTTAATTTTTTTCTTTTTACTTTTGCAGTACTGGGTATTAAACCCAGGACACTGTACTTTCTAGGCAAGCCTTTCTGCTCCATCTTAAGGGACAAGTTCGACAAAAAGCTCAGGAAAATTCAGTTACTTTGGTTGGATACAATACCAAATACATGGTCTTGGAGGAAGCAACAGTAATTTTGTCAGGAGAATGAGAGAGAACACTGGGAAATTTCCAGCAGGTAAAGAGTCAGTGCAAGATGATAATCAGGAAAATTAAATGATGCATTAAGTTTTTCAACTTTTACTATGCTAGGGCTGAAGATGCAGTTCAGTGGTAGCGCATGTACATCACCCTGGGTTTGGCCTCTACCACAGAAACTTGGTTTTCTTCTTTTTTATCGTATTGTCAAGATGAATGCAAAGCAAGGATACCATTAGAAGCCCACTATGACACTCCAAGGAAGAAACGACCACCTGAACTGAGGCAGAGGTAGTTTTAGTGAAAAGTTATGGATTAGAGGCAGAATAAATATCCAGTGGTTAACCAAATATCCAGGAGGTAAGATACATCTGGGCTGGCTTTAAGCTTTCTGGTGTCATTATCACAAACAGGGAATACAAGAAGACAACAGCAGCAGTAGCACCAACAACAAATTTGTTACTTGGACATAAACAGCAAGGGATCGCACACATGCAAGCATGCAAGCACACACATGCACGCTGGGTTTTTTGAGGCAAGGTTTCTCTGTGTATCCTTGGCTATCTTGGAATTCACTCTATAGCCCTCAAACTCGAGATTTTCCTGCTTCTACCTCCCAAGTGCTGGGATTAAAGTTCTCTGCCATTACTGACTGGCTATAGCTATTAATTACACACAGAGAGAACAAAACAGGGAAGAAAACAGTAATATTTGAAGGAATAAATCCAGAAAGGAAAGACCACAAGGAAGTCTGAAACTGACAATAACCATGGTAACAAAAGCAAAGTTTATTGCTCATTATGTGTGTATGCCAAGCACTTGCGAAACCATTTTACATACATTTCATTTATTCCTTAAAGCCTACGGGAGTTACTTTTAGCAGCTTCCTTCCATCCTTTCTCTTTTTTTTTTTGGGGGGGGGTTTCAAGACAGGTTTCTCTGTAGCTTTGAAGCTTGTCCTGGAACTAGCTCTTGCACACCAGACTGGCCTTGAACCTGACTGTGCCTCCCAAGTGCTGGGATTAAAGGCAAGCAACATTACCGCCCAGCTGTGCCTTTCTTTTTTTAAAGGCTTGATCTCATGTAGTCCAGAATGTCCTCAAATTCATTATGTAATAGCTGAAGACAACCTCTAACTTTTGATCCTTGTGCCTCCACTCCTTAGTGCCACCATGTCTGGTTTATATGGTGCTAGATACTGAACCTAGGGCCATGTGCATGCTAGGCAAGCACTCTACCAAATGAGCTACACCTCCAGTTCCTGCATCTGCTTTTAAACATGAATATATGTTTAGGCCACATGGAAGAGAGAAATGAACTAAGTTGCCTCCAACCTCCACATAAACACTGCAAATGAGTATATCTGTACACACGCATGCGTTTTTTTGCGCCCACACATAAACATGAATATGCTGAGGCTGGGTGGAGTAAGTAGCTGCTAAAGGTTTGGCTCCGTTTGGAACTATTGGAAAGTGTTGGTGCAAACTGTGAAGTAGATCTTAATGGGAGGTCTTCACACACTGGGAATTATGCTTTCAAAGTTTCCTGTTTTTCACTTTAGGACCATTTGAACAGCAACCCTCTTCTCTACTCTCTCCACTAGGATGCACTATCTCACTACAGGTTCAAAATCAACTAGTCTGAATGGTCATGCACAGAAACAGCTAAAGCAATGTGCCAAAGCAAACTTTTCCTAAGGTGTATGTTTTCTTTTACTCAGGTACATGTTACATCAAGAGAAAGCTAACTAACACAGTAAGGAGAATCATCAAACAATCAAGGTGGGATTCAAATTCAGGCAATTTGGTTCCAGAACCCTTTCAGTAATTTAAAAAAAAAGCTGGGCGGTGGTGGCGCACGCTTTTAATCCCATCACTCGGGAAGCAGAGGCAGGCGGATCTCTGTGAGTTTGAGGCCAGCCTGGTCTACAGAGTTCCAGGACAAGTTTCAAAGCTACAGAGAAACCCTGTCTCGAAAAACAAACAAACAAAAAGATTTTGAGTGCAAATTCTATATTCTCCACTATGATTAATCTGGACTTAAGAGACTTCAGCTCAATCAAAACTTTAGTCTATTCAAGAGGGCACCTGCTATTCAGTACTTCCCTAGTAATGCAAATTAATCTTCTTTAAAAAGAAATTGAAGAGGCCAGCAGTAGTGGGGCATGCATTTAATCCCAGCACATGGGAGGCAGAGGCACGCAGATCCCTGGGAGTTTGAGGCCAGCCTGGTCTACTGAGCAAGTTTCAGGACAGTCAAGGCTACACTGAGAAACCCTGTCTCAAAAACTCAAAAACAAAACAAAAACAATAGCAGGTATGGCAGTACATGATTGTTACTCCAGCACTTGAGAGGCAAAAAGAGGACCAAGGTTCAAAGTCATTCTCCACTATATAGTGAGTTTCAGGCCAGACTCAACTGTTACATGACACCTAGTCTCAAAAATTAAGCCTAAACAAAATGGATAAATAAATCACTACCACTGCCACCATCAAACCACCATAATCAGGCATGATGGGAAAGGCCTGTAAGCTCAGCACTTAGAAGGCAGAGAGAGGAGGGTCCTGGGTTCAGAGAAAATGGAGTACACAGTGAGATTCTGTCTGAACATGCCTCCCAGCCCCAATCACCCGTGAGATGACAGGACAGGTACACAAAGATTTATGATACACAGATCATTCCAATGCCTTCATTTATTTATTTGGAGGTCACATATAGCCCAAGCTGGCCTGGAACTTGCTATGCAGACAAGGATGACTTTAAAATCCTCATGATTCTCTTGCCTCTACCTTCCAGGAGCTGCACCTTCTGGCAATTATGTATGTGTTTTACTACAAGAAAAAGGAACTAAATTAATAAGAAATGTGAAGGCGGGAAAAAGAGTGAGAAGACGGGACATACTTAAAAGGGCCAGGTGAGGTGGCACCGGTCTTTTATCCCAGCATGCGGAAGACAGAAGTAGGACAGCAGGATAGCCTAGTCTACATAGAGATCCAGACCAGCCAGGGTTACATAATGAAACTCCCGTTTCAAAAAACTTAGAATGCCGGGCAGTGGCAGTGTTGGTACACACCTTTAATCCCAGCATTCACAAGGCAGAGGCAGGCAGATCTCTGTGAGGCCAGCATGGTCTACAAGTGCTAGTTCTAGGATAGGTAGGGCTGTTACACAGAGAAACCCTGTCTCAAAAAAAAAAAAAAAAAACCACCCTCAGGGTGTATATGTATGCACAAAATGCTGATAAGAGGTTGGAAACTCTAATATCTATTGCATGCCTGCTGGGTGACCCGCTCATCACAGCTGGGTGGCAGGACAGTATCTCAGTGGCCTTTTGATCTATTTGTTGAAGCAGGGTCTCCCTACATTACCCTGGTTGTCCTGGAACTAACCATGTAGACCAGGTTGGCCCCAAACTCACAGAGATCTGCATGCCTCTGCCTCCCAAGTGTTGAGATTCAAGGCATGAGCCACAGCAGTCTCCAAAAAGAAATACATACCACACACACACACACACACACACACACACACACACACACACACTTATAACCCAAGGACAACCTACGTAAGTCTGATTCTAGTTGTCTTGAACCAATGGGCATGTTTCACAAATATGCAAATATCCAAAATCTTTATTGAGAAATAAACAGCAATTCTAAATTCCTCTGTGGCAACCAGAATTCTGCCAGGAACAGTGCCAGAAAAAGCTGTGTTTCTAGCACATCTGAGAAAACGTGGCTGCTGTTTATCGAATTAAAATGCAAAGCCACTCATTCCAGTGTCACTATGAACTGTCAGAAAGGGATTACAGTTCCCACCCCAAGGATTCAGGTCAGCTACACAATACCCATCTTCCAGTACTGAGGAGGAGAAAGATTAGGCCTGCTTCCAAATAGCAGGCCTGCCTGCTTGTTACCGTGGTAACCTCCTTTCCCTGAGCTACTCTCATTTGTCTCTTTCTGCCTGACCTTCATGTTGCTCTGACAGTATCCGAGGAGAAAAAGGTGCCTGCCTGCCAGCTAAGCACTCAAACTGAGGGCACTGAGCAAGAACAAGAGACACTCAAAGTCCCTCTCCTTCTAGACTTAAACTGTGACCTTGGAGTGATTAGAGTTCTGAAAGAGATTTCTGGTGGCTCTTATCATTCCATCCTTCCTCCCTGCTCTCAGGGACACCTCCTTCTCTGACACATCCTTTTAGTGTGATGAATCTGAGTCAGAGTCAAGTGGGAGGGAGGGAGGGAGGAGAGAAAAAACAAAGCATGATCAGCTGAAGACTAGAGATAATACAATATTAACTTAGAGCTGCCTGAGATCCAGCAGCATTTAAGTAGGTGCCTCCTCTCTTCATTGCTCGTGCTTGTGTATTGTCAGGAGAGATAAGAGGAGCCCAAACCTCAGTGCTTCTTACTGTTTTTCAAGACCTGGAAATAAAGTATTTGATTACTGATGAAACAATTATTGAGTTCTTTCTCTGGAAAGCTTTTATATTATGCACTAGAAGACACTAGTAAATACACAGAAATTAGAAACTGCCAGAGCTAGTTTCTCGAGACTGTGATTCCAGGACTCAAGATGTTGATGCAGAAGAACTTTGAGTTCCAAGTCAGCTGGGATTATATATATTAAATCACCCAAACGTTCAGAGAAAGAAAGGAGAGACAGAGAGAGCGAAGGAGCGAGAGAGAGCACACTAGTGCATACCTCTGAGGAACCTATGGGCGCTATGTAAGACAGCCAGGGATAGTATTTCTGAAGAGGCGGGATTTAAACTGAGACGCAAGATAAGAAAGTGCCAGTCACATGAAGAACCAAAGGGTAGACAATAGGCAGAGGGAACAGCATATACAAACCTCTAAGACAGGAAAGAACTTAGCACGTATGTCCATATTTCACTTGATATTTGACATACCCAGGGGAAAATGTATCTGCTGACTCTCAGAAGGCACGGAGAATGAGTAACATTAAAATAATTAGCCATAATGGACATGGAGGCTTGCCTCTGTAATTTTAGTGCTTGGGAGACTAAGGAAGGAGGACTACAAACTCCAGTTTGAGAAGCAGAGAACCATCCTTTGAGTAGTATCAGACTTCTCTCTACACATGCACCCACATACACATTTACAAACGAATGTGATAAGACAAACCAACAATGCACCTAATCAAAGTTATTCACTGAAGCCAAGTGACTGTTATTATTATTATTTTTTAAATATTTATTTATTTATTATGTATACAATATTCTGTTTGTGTGTCTGCCTGCAGGCCAGAAGAGGGCACCAGACCTCATTACAGATGGTTGTGAGCCACCATGTGGTTGCTGGGAATTGAACTCAGGACCTTTGGAAGAGCAGGCAATGCTCTTAACCTCTGAGCCATCTCTCCAGCCCACGGCTGTTATTATTTTTAAGCTATAAAAATGCTGTGATGGGGCTGGGAGATGGTTCAGCGGTTAAGAGCACTGACTGCTCTTCCAGAGGTCCTGAGTTCAATTCCCAGCAACCACATGGTAGCTCACAGCCATCTTAATGAGATCTGGTACCCTCTTCCTCTTCTGACCTGCAGGCATACATGCAGACAGAACACTGTATACATAATAAATAAATAAATCTCAAAAAAGAGACGAGCACCCAAATAAAATAAAGAAAATAAAGGATATAAGCCCTTGAATTTACATTTTAAAAAAATGCTGTGATGTCTTTATAGATAGTTTGTTTATCCAAGTTCTTAGGAAAATTTGAGCTACTACAATACTAGTGTGGTGGTTTGAAATAAAATGGCCCCTAAAGAGAGCGGCACTATTAGGGTGTGTGACAATGGTCTGTATTCTGTCAAATTTATTTTAAATAAATGCTGATTGGCCAGTAGCCAGGCAGGAAGTATAGGCAGGACAACCAGGCAGGAAGTAGAGGTGGGGTGACCAGAACAGAAGAATTCTGGGAAGAAGAAAGTTTGGTCCCGCAGTCCTGTCCCAGCCACAGAAGAAGCAAGATGTGACTGCACAGCCAAATAAGGTACTGAGCCACATGGCTAACACAGATAAGAATAACGGGCTAATATAAGCTGTAAGAGTTAATAAGAAGCCTGAGCTAATGGGCCAATCAGTTTATAACTAGAGTAGACCTCTGTGTGATTTCTTTGGGACTGAATGGCTGTGGGACCTGGTGGGGCAGAAAACCTCGGAAAACAGACATATTCTTCCTAGACTAAGAGTATCCAAAACATAGATGCATACACACATGGAGACTGGTTTGTCTAAACTGGCCCCTCCTCTCATATGAATGACCTATATCACTTCATAGATAATATTTAAACAGTTAAGGCCCTAAAACTTGAATATTGAGCAGAGTCAGGGTCCCTGCGAAGTTAGACCAATGAAAGTCTAGAATTCTTTGCATACAAGTAGACTGATCCTTTTTCTAAACTTCCTTTTCTGAGGCAGGGTCATGCTGGACAACCCTGGCTGGCTTGACATTCTCAGCAATCCCCCTATTACAGTCTTCTTACTGTTAAGATTATAGCATAAACCATTATGCCTGTATGGAGTGTATTTTTTGTTTGTTTGTTTGTTTTTTGAGCAATGGTTTCTCTGTATAGCCCTGTCAGTCCTAGAACTCACTCTGTAGACCAGGATGGCTTCTTACATATCTGTCTGCCTGTGCCTGCTGGGCAGCGCTGGAATTAAAGGTATAAACCACCACCTCCAGTTGAGTTTGGCATTTTGAAACAGCAAGTAGTTGGCAGCTAGGAAGGATTTAAGTTTGTAAGTTAAATGGGGCCATATACAGTATTTTCTTTCCCTTTCCAACATCTCCTGAGATCAGCTGAAACGTAACCCTTCCTCCACTTTCTAGCAAACTAGAAACATGCTACAGCATACCCTGTTTTTATGTTTCTCATTTAAAAAAAAAAAGTGGCAAAGGGTCCTGCTAAGTTGCCCAGGCTGGCTTTGAACTTGTGACATTTCTACTTTGGCTTCCAGAATAGCTAGGATAACAGGCTTGCACCATGAAGCCTGACAGACCACACCTAATTTTATACTAGCACCATTAGTCTCAGTTTTCACTGGCACTTGTCTGTGACACTTAACGGTGAATACCATCAAGAACTTTCTGAAAGGATAGCTTTTCTTGCCAAGTCCCTACAATGTATCAGGGTATGAGTCTATTTTCAATATGAATTTTTAAAAATCATTTTATTTATAAATTTAACCCTATAGAGATGAAAACTTCACACAAAACTATGCTCCTAAAATGTAACACTTCAGAAAAGAGCAGAGAAAATAAATCTGATTGATACTAAAAAAAAACTGAGCTGGGCATAGTGGCACATGTCTTTAATCCCAGCACAGGGGAGGCAGAGGAAGGTAAATTTGAGGCAAGCCTGGTTTACATAGGTAATTACCAGATAGCCAAAGCAGTGAGACCTTGCTTTGAAAAACAAAACAAAGCAGGCAGTGGTGGTGCATGCCTTTAACCCCAGCACTTCAAGGCCAGCCTGGGCTATAGAGTGAGTTCTAGGATGGGTTCCAGAGAAACCCTGTCTCAAAAAACAACAAAAAACAAACAAACAAAAAACAACCCAAAAAATGGGGCTGGAGAGCTGGCTCAGTGGTTAAGAGGACTGGCTGCTCTGCCAGAGGACTGGGGTTCGAGTCTCAGCACCCACAGGGGAGTTCACAACTGTCTGTAACTGCAGTTCCAAGGGATTTGACACCCTCACACAGACACACCAGGCAAAACACCAATGCACGTAAAATAAAATTGAATAAAATAATTTTGAAAACTTAAATGAATCCTGAAAACAAAATAAGAAACTTCCAAAGCATAAACCAATTTTTGGAGGTTCAAAAAAAAAAAAAAAACAAAAAAAAAAACTTAAATGAAATATATAAAAGGCATTTAGAATTGTTGCTTGGCACATGACTCAGTTATCAGCACCAAATTCAGGCTAAGAACAGGTTAGGTGTTAAGATTAATTAATTTTTATGTTCTTGCTGAATGCCCCTGGCTGGCCTGGAACTCATTAGGTAGACGAGGCTGGTATGGAACTCTCAGCAATCCTCTTGCTCAAGTGTTAAGATAAAGCATGTGCTACCAGAATGAGAAAGAGTTACACATTTAGAGGCCATGAGTGGGTTCAGTGGTAAAAGCATTTGCTGCCAGGCCTGATGACCTGAGATTGCAGAACAGAACCCACATGGAAGAAGAAAAGAGATGATTCCTGATTTCTTTGCCTTAATGTCTCATCCAGGCCTAATTTTTAATGGCTAAACCATTTCTTCAGCCCTGTCTTGGTTTCTTTCTGAGATTCCTGGTGACCTGAGTTCATCCCCGGACTTCATGTAAAGGAAGACAGAAAACAAACTCTATAAAGGTGACCTTTGGCCTCCACACTTACTGTGGGGTTCAGGACTATAGCACTCGCGCACACAAACACACACACACACTAATAAGTAAAAGTGAAATAGGAAGCATACATCCATTTTTTACTGCTCTGGCTGTCCAGGAACTCTTTCTGTACACCAGATTGGTCTTGAACTCACAGAGATCTGCTTGCCTCTGCCTCCCAAGTGCTAGGAGTAAAGGCGTGCACCAGCACCGCCCAGCTCAATTTAGATTTTCTTAGACATCTTTCAATATTATGTAGTCTACGGTGTATAGATTTTACACATCTTTTGTTGGGGTTATTCCTAACAATTTCATATTTAATACTGCATTAAATGGTATGTTTTATCTCAGTTTGATAAAAAGTACCATAAAAATACCTTTAATACACTTTTATTCTGCAGTGTAACTAAATTCATGCATCAGTTCTTATTGGTGTATGTGTGTATGTATGTGTGTGTGAGTTTTTAAGATGGGGTCTTATGCTGGGCAGTGATGGCGCATGCCTTTAATCCCAGCACTTGGAAGGCGGAGACAGGTGAATCTCTTTGAGATCAAGGCCAGCCTGGTCTACAAGAGCCTAGTTCCAGGACAGGTTCCAAAGCTAGAGAGAAACCCTGTTTTGAAAAAACCATAAACACAGGGTCTTGTGAATCCAAGATTGGATTAAAAAAAAAATCACAATTATTTACCTGTAATCCCAAAATGTGGAAGCACAGATATTAGTTCAAGGCCAGCTTTAGCTAGCAGAGTTGGTGGCTAGTTTGCATAGCCTGTGACCCCGTCTCGCTAAACTAAACTGAACTGAACCGAATTGAAGAGTGGTTGAGAGAGTTTAGCAAGTAGGAGTGCTCCTTGCTCAAGCCTTATGACCCGAGTCTGATCCTAGGATTTAAAATACAGATTTAGTGGCTCTACTCTGTAATCCAAGCACTTCTACCTGTAACTGGGAGGTACAGACAGGAGACGTATTCCCCAAAGCTAAAAGCAGATTAGAGGAAAGAAGAGACTGCCTCAACAAGGCAGAAGGAGAATCAACTTCCAAAAGTTGTTCTTTGACCTTTGCATGTGTTGTGCACAAACATACCATATAAACACAATAATGAGTAAAAGTAAAACTTAAATTTAACAAGTACAATGGGCTAGTTCAAACTGTACTAAGACCTTCCTTTCGGTCAGTTATTGATGGCACACTCCTTTAATCCCAGCACTTGGGAGGGAGAGGCAAGTTTGAGACCAACCTAGTCTACATAGTGAATTCCAGGAAAGTCAGAGTTACACAGAGAGAAACCAAGTCTTGAAAAAACCAAGCCAAACTAAACAAAACAACAAAAAGCAAACAAACAAAAACTCTTTCCTGATAAACGCATGTAAATGAGGTAGGTATCCAGCTTGGTGTGAAGCTTAAGAGGATCACAAAGACATTCAGTAATCAAAATATCTTCATATAGTAACATTTTTAGGTCGGAATCCTTTTTTAGAAACCATGTAAACTTTAATGCAAAACTTTAAGTGCAGTAAGAACTGTTGATACAATTCCTGAGCTTTCTCATCATAGCATTAATTCAATAACTTTTAAAATAAAAAATATAAAAGCCAGGCATGACGGATTATATTTTTAATGCCAGCTACTTAGGGAGCTGAGGCAAAGGGATCACTGAATGAGATTATATTTAAAAATAAAAAGTGACATGAGAAATTGGGTATAGTGCAGCAGGGATGTTAAATACATGGGAAAGAAGCAGCAGCTATGTAGTTGAAATAGAGAATACCCTGGCAGGCTCCAGGATCCTGATTCAAAACAAAACAAAACCCAACAAAGATCAAAACAAGAGAAAAAAAAAAAAAATCTTAGACCCAGCTTTGGTGGTGAGCACCTTTAATCTCTGCCTCAGGAGAAACCCTGTCTCGAAAAACTAAAAGAAAAAAAAAGCCAAACAAACAAATAAATACTGCTAAGGATATGGAGACTCCTACCCCCACCCTCTCTGTTTTGTTTTGGAGACAGGGTTTCTCTCTGTGTGTAACAGCCCCAGCTGTCCTGGTACTAGCTCTTTTTGTTTGTTTGTTTGTTTTTTTGAGGCGGGGTTTCTCTGTAGCTTTGGAGCCTGTCCTGGAACTCACAGAGATCCATCTGCCTCTGCCTCCCAAATGCTGGGATTAAAGGCGTGCACCACCACTGGCCCGGCTTCTAGTTTACTTTCTACTGCTGTGAGAAAATGCTACAACCAGAAGCAATTTAGGAAAGACAAGTATTTATCTGGCTTATACTTTCAGGTCACAGTCAACTATTGAGGAAAGTCAATTCAGGAACCCAAAGGAGGAAACAGAAGCAGAAACTATTGAGAAACACTGTTCCATTTGCAGAGTCTTAGCCTCAAATACCCCAGACCACCTGTCCAGTGAGTAGCACTGACTGAGCTGGGCCACCACATAAATGAACAATCAAGACAATCTCCTCTCAGACATGTCTACAAGCCATGTGATATAGATGCCTTGATCAAAGTTTTCTTCTCAGACGATGGTAGGTTGTGTGAAATCAAAAATTAAATTAATTAGGACAGTATGCTTAGGAATTTCTGATGATAATATAATATAAAATGGTTCATCTCATAAAGTTAAAATGAGTTACTTTCACCCTAAAGAATATGCTTAGGAGAATTAAAGATACATGGCCACACAAAAACTCAAATAGTATTATCTATCATAGTCAAAAAGTCTACAAGAACCAAAAGCAATCTACAGATTCAATGCAATGCCCAGCAAAATTCTTCAAAGACCTCTAAAGAACGGTACTCAACTTCATTTGGAAAAGAAGAGAACCCAGAATAGCCAAAACAATCCTAAGAACTTCTGGAGGCATCACAATCCCTGACTTCAAACTCTACTACAGAGCTACAGTATTGAAAACAGCCTGGAACTGGCATAAGAACAGACAGAAGGACCAATGGAACTGAACAGAAGACCCGGATATCATCCACACATCTTCGAACACCTGATATCTGATAAAGAAGCAAAATATATCAAATGTTAAAAAGAAAGCATATTTAACAAGTGCTGCTGGCATAACTGGATATCAACATGTAGAAGAATAAAAATAGACCCATATCTATCACCATGCACAAAACTCAAGTCCAAATGGATCAAAGACCTCAACAGAAAGTCAGCCACACTGAACCTTATAGAAGAGAAAATGGGAAATAAACTTGAACGCATTGGCACAGGAAACCACTTCCTAAATAAAACCCCAGCAGCACAGACACTGAGAGAAACAACTAATGAATGAGACCCCCTGAAACTGGAAAGCTTCTGTAAAGCAAAGGACACGGTCAACAAGACAAAACAACAGCCTATAGAATAGGAAAAGATCTTCACTAACTCCACATCAGACAGAGGTCTGATCTCCAAAATATACAAAGAACTCAAGAAATTGGACACCAAAAGATCACATAATCCAATAAAAAAATGGAGTACAGACCTAAACAGAGAACTCTCAACAGAGGAATCTAAAATGGCTGAAAGACACTTAAGGAAATGTTCAACATCCTTAGTCATCAGAGAAATGCAAATCAAAACAACTCTGAGATTCCATCTTATACCTGTAAGAATGGCCAAGATCAAAAACACTGATGACAACTTATGCTGGAGAGGTTGTGGGGGAAAAGGGAACATTTCTGCATTGCTGGTGGGAATGCAAGCTGGTACAACCCCTTTGGATGTCAGTGTGGTGATTCCTCAGAAAATTAGGAAACAACCTTCCTCAAGACCCAGCAATACCACTTTTGGGTATATATCCAAAGGATGCTCAATTGTGCCACAAGGACATGTGTTCAATTATGTTCACAGCAGCATTGTTTGTCATAGCCAGAACCTGGAAACAACCCAAATGCCCCTCGAACCAAGAATGGATAAGGAAAATGTGGTACATTTACACAATGGAGTACTACACAGCAGAAAAAAAATGACAGCTTGAATTTTGCAGGAAAATGGATGGAGCCAGAAAACATTATTTTGAGTGAGGTAACCCAGACACCAAAAAACATTTATCACTCATAGGTGGTTTTTTAAACATAAAGCAAAGAAAGCCAGCCTACAAACCACAATCCCAGAGAACATAGACAACAATGAGGACACTAAGAGAAACTTTATATAGATCTAATCTACATGGGAAGTAGAAAGTAGAAAAAGACAAGATTGTGAGCATGGGTACCTTGGGGGAGGATTGTAGTGGAGAGGGGAAAGGCAGAGAGGGGAGGAGAGAAAAATGTAGAGCTCAATAAGTATCAATAAAATAATAAAAGAGTCTACAAGGTAATGAAAGGACAAACCAAGTATAGTATAGTGATACAGAACATGAATCATGCAATAAAAAAAACAGCACAGTCACCGTCTCCATATCTATGGGGGATTGGTTACAGCTATTTCATCTACTATAAAAATACAAAGATGCTTAAGCCTTCATATAAAACAGTTGTGAGTATGTGTGTATAGACATATCTTCCCTTGTACCATTTTGTTTTATTTAATACATGATTTCACTGAAGTCCTGGAAGGCCCAAAACTCAAATTTGCAGCAATCTTCTGCGCCTGAGTACTAGGATTACAAGTATGCCACCAAGCCTGGCTCCTCCTATACTTCAGATCACTAGTATGAACAAATAAAATGCTTACACATCACTTCACATGCATGAATTCAGCAGGAGGACCTAGTATACGACAATTCCATTTTTTGTTTGTTTTTAATTTCTGAACTTCCTACCCCAAATATTTTTTAACTTTGGGTGGTTGGATCCACAAACATGGAGGTCTGAATATACTGATACAGGCTCTCATGTGGATGAACTGTATGACATTAGGTGCCCAAAGTCACACATACTGACACATATGTGAAATTTAGCTCTCTGGAGTGAAGAAAGAAAATTGGGAGTTTCAGACCAGGAGCTGGAAAAAAGTGAGCATAATGTGGGGTGGAGTACTAAACTCCGGTCCTCTGCAAGAGCTGTGTACATTCTTTACTCCTAAATCATCTGTCTAGTCCCTCAAACAAAGAGAAATTATAGTTATAAATTAATAAGAACAGAGAGTTCATTGCTAGTAAACAAGAAATAAGAAAATGTACTCTTCGGGCTTAAATAAGAAGGCACAAGGGAGTTGATGTGAGAGTACATGGGAAGTACATGAAAGATAACTCCATAGTTGCATACATTTCTATTGCCACTCAAACATATTACCGAAGTCCAGTGGCTTAAAGTCACAAACATTTATTAACATATAGTTCTGGTGCTGGAGAGATGGCTCAGCGGTTAAGAGCACTGTCTGCTCTTCCAAAGGTCCTGAGTTCAATTCCCAGCAACCACATGGTTGGTGGCTCACAACCATCTGTAATGAAATCTGGTGCCCTCTTCTGGCCTGCAGACATACATGCTGACAGAATACTGAGAATACTGTATACATAATAAATTTAAAAAAAATATAGTTCTGGAGCATAGAAGTCTGAAAAGGGGCTGGGAATGTGGCTCTCTTGATAATGCTGCAATTCTAGGAAGGCTCTAAAGGAGAATCTCCTTTTTTCTTTCTGTTTAAGATTAATTTTTAGCTGGGCAGTGGTAGTGCACAGGAGTCAGAGGTAGGTGGATCTCTGTGAGCTTGAGGCCAGCCTGGTCTAGAGAGTGAATTCCAGGATAGCCAGGACTGTTACACAGGGAGACCTTTTTTTTTTTTTTAAAAAAAATATTTATTTATTTATAATGTATACAATATTCTGTCTGTGTCTATGCCTGCAGGCCAGAAGAGGACATTACAGACCCCATTTCAGATGATTGTGAGCCACCATGTGGTTGCTGGGAATTGAACTCAGGACCTTTGGAAGAGCAGGCAATGCTCTTAACCTCTGAGCCATTTCTCCAGCCCGGGCCGGGAGACCTTGTTTTGAAAAACAAAAACAAACAAACAAAAATTATCTTTAAGTCTGATGTAGTAGTTTACTTTCTGTTGCCTGGAAGATGTAGAATTCTCTGCTACCTCTCCATCACTACGTCTGTCTGCACGCCAGCATGTTCCACCATGATGACAATAGACTGAAGTTCTGAACTTGTAAGTGAGCCACCACAATTAAATGTTTTCCATTATAAGAGTTGCCGTGGGGCTAGAGAGGTGGCTCAGAGGTTAAGAGCATTACCTGCTCTTCCAAAGGTCCTGAGTTCAATTCCCAGCAACCACATGGTGGCTCACAACCATCTGTAAATGAGGTCTGGTTCCCTCTTCTGGCCTGCAGGCATACACACAGACAGAACATTGTATACATAATAAATAAATAAAAATAAAAAAAAAAGAGTTGCCGTGGTCATGGTGTCTCTTCACAGCAACAGAAACCCTAAGACATTGTATAAAAATGAAAAGCACTTTCTATATCACCAACCGCAACAAGTCAAGCAAGACTCATTTCTATATACTGTGCTGCCAAATACAAGCGAAAGGAATTGGCTTAGTAAAATGATTAAAGTCAAGAACTCCAACTCTGCAAGCTGCTGCTTTTAGAGAAATTCATTTAACTGCAGCCTAGGTTTCTCCCCCTCCTTGCTTCAAAATCAGATGTTCACCCATCCCTAGCAGTAAGAGAGAGGGCACTAACAGCAGACCACAGACAGAGGCTGCAGACACAACTCGTTTTAATTGCACCAGCAACTGCTAAGCAATTAGTGGAAGAGAGAAAGCCAGCATTAGGGCAAAGATGAAAGGGACATGTAACCATGTGGAAATTTGTCATCTTCAACCTGATGAGAGCAGATTATTTATGGCATGTACACCAAGCAGCAAAACCTTGCATCTGAACTCCCAGGCGACTTCCCGGAGCAGAGTGACACAGTCTGGCTTTCCACTGGCTTATAGTTTTTATCTCCCATATTCTTCCCTATGGCCACCAATAAGGTGAGGGAGGCCTACAATAGATGAAGTGTGTGATTTAGTTTTTGAGTCCCTTGTGCAGAATCTGTGCTTGCACAATACTGGGATACAAGCATCTATAAATACTAAATACTAAGATCAGTGACTCATCAGAAGCATACGTGTGCTGGACTTAGGAAGTGGTACGACAGGACCTCTATTAATTAACTTCTGCTGGTTCCTTTCCCAAGTTATATCCTTATTGTATCAGACAAGAAAGGCAATAATATTAAAAACTAACAACAAAAACCTGAGAAAGTCAATTCTCAAATGTGACCTTGGATGCCAAAGAATTAGCATGAAAGAAAAACAAGAGCTACAACACTTAAATGTCATCTCCTTAGTCCTCAGGGAATTTAAAACAGTATCAGTAAACATTGGTGTTTTTGTGAGGACAGAGGATAGAAACCAATGAATGGTTTATTTGCAAATCCCTAAGAAAGATAATGTTCAGCTATCCTCATTTCCCCATATTCACCATTAAGTCACATGTCCAGAAAATCCCAGATTTTCTATAATAACCTTGATTCTAAAAGAGTCTGACCAGGTGTAATAGTGAACAGCTGTAATCCCACCACCAGGATTCCTGTGAGGTCGAGACCAGCTTGGGTCATATGAGACTGTCTCAAAAAACTCAATGATATAAAAATAAATATTTAAGTCATTTTATGTATGGGTTTCTCTAAAGCTGCAGCACAGTGCTGTCTACAACATAGTGAAGCAACATAAACAGGTAAAATTAAATGCCAAGCCTAAAAAAAAGACAGCTAAAAATTGGGCAGGGGCTGAGGGGAAGAAATCTCAGCAAAATATATCACGCACAAAAGGATGAAGAAGAAGGCCTTGACAGAGTTGCACGCAGAGGTGTTCCCACCTCTGAAAATCTTTTCCCTGAATACTTAAATTACAAATTACATATCCGCCAGGCAGTGGTGACTCACACATTTATTTTCAGCAATCAGAAGGCAGAGGCAGAAGCATCTTTGTGAGTTTGAGGCCAGCCTGGTCTACATAGTAAGTTCCAGGACAGCAGGAAACCCTGTCTCAGAAACAAACAAACAAACAAAAACTAATTACACAACCAGGGTTGGAGAGATATCTCAGCTGGTAAAGGTGAGGCTCACAATCAAAATAAAATCACATACCTAAAGGTTTTTTTTTTTTTTTTTTTGTTTTTTTCGAGACAGGGTTTCTCTGTGGCTTTGGAGCCTGTCCTGGAACTAGCTCTGTAGACCAGGCTGGTCTCGAATACCTAAACTTTTTATGACTTCACCTCTATTTTACTTTCTCCATAACACCGTCATTGTCTAATATTCCATGTAATTGTTAAAATTTTATTACATATGGGCGCGGTGGTTCACACCTTTAATCCCAGCACTTGGGAGGCAGAGGCAGGTGGATCTCTGTGAGTTCGAGGCCAGCCTGGTCTACAAGAGCTAGCTCCCGTATAGGCTCCAAAGCTACAGAGAAACCCTGTCTTGAAAAACAAAACAAAACAAAACAAAACAACAACAACAAAAAAAACAAAAAAATTTATTACATTTATTTATTTAGAGAGTATGTACACATGTCATGGTCACACAGGAAGGTCAGAAGACAACTTGTAGTTGGTTCTTCTTTCCATTACTTCTCTTCTAGGGACTGAACTCAGGTCTTTAGGCTAAGCCTTAAGAGCCTTCATCCACTGACATCTCTCTGGTCCCATCTAATTTATTTTATGCCAAATTACATATTTATTTTTTCACCTTTCACTCCCAACTGAGATATATAGGATATATGTTCAATGATTCTGTGCTGAAGTCAGGGCCTGTCATCATTCCATGAGGCTTCTTTTAGCAAATTAGAAGTGTCCATTGCACAAGGTTGCAACTCCAAAATAAGAGGGCAGTTAATTAGAAAAGTATGACCTGCATCACAGCCTTCTTTATCTCGTAGCTCACTATACAAGACATAATTGAGCAACAATTATGTAAGTCTTGAATGCAATCATAGTACCTACAACAATGCAACATAAGGCAGGCATTGGTAAATATTTGTAGAATGAGAGAATGAAGTTAGAGGAAAAGGTGATTATAAGACAAAAGAGTAGTTAGACAACCAGGCCTACTAAAGTCTAAGGAGTTTGGTTTGCTTTTCTTTTGTCTACACACCAATAATCTAGTGCAAAGTTCATGGAATACTTTTCACCAAATCTTTTTTCTTTTGAGGGACACAGGCAGACCTCCCTCTCCCTCTCCCTCTCCCTCTCTCTCTCTCTCTCTCTCTCTCTCGTTGTCCTGGAACTAGCTCTGTGTAGCCCAGACTGGCCTCGAACTCACAGAGGTTCGCCTGCCTCTGCCTCGATTAAAGTGCTGGGATTAAAGGCGCGCACCACCACCACCCAGCTATACACACCATCTCTCTCTATGTGGCTTGGCTGCCCTTGAATTAACAGCAATGTCTCCCGCGTGCTGTTATCAAAGGCATGCACCACCAAACCCAGCTCATCAAATCATTTTAGTAAGTGTTGTAAATAATTCTGCCACACAATAAATCATTATCCAAGCTAGTAATTCAATACTTTGCAATATTTCAATAGTTTCGGGGTATGCCTTCACAGATCTGCCTTCTCCTATTTCATTCTTAGCTAGCCTAAATGTCACTTTCTCAAAGGGACATTTGCAGCAAAAAAAAAAGCTAACATTTCTTACCAAATAAAGACTCAACACCACAGATTTGAATCTTGTCCAATTTCCTGGCTTAACCTCTGTCATTCAGCTTTCCCATCTGTCTTTAAAAGGGAGAAAGTACCTAATTTAAGGGATTGCTGTGAAGTTATTATGGGAATACTAGAACAACAGTAACAGCTATCACGCTTACCCTGTGCCAGATGTAAAGTAAATATGGCAGAGCTATTTCTTCAATCTAGGTCTGAGGTAACGAATTTACTTCTCTCAACTTTTCTGTGTGTTTAAACTGTCTGTTAAGCCGGGCGGTGGTGGCGCAAGCCTTTAATCCCAGCACTCCCGAGGCAGAGGCAGGTGGATCTCTGGGAGTTTGAGGCTAGCCTGGTCTACAAGAGCTAGTTCCAGGACAGGCTCCAAAGCTACAGAGAAACCCTGTCTCGAAAAACCAACCAACCAAATAAACAAACAAAAACCCTGTCTGTTAAAAGGTAAGTGGAAGAGGAAGAACAAATCTTATCACAATTACCACACAATGTTTGGAAAACTGTCCTGGTAAAACTTTTAATTGACTATTAGTCTCTCTAAAGGAGATATCAATCTACAATAGCCCTATTAAAAGAACAAATAATAAAAGCCTGTTTTTAAAAATCTTTTTTTTTTCTTTTGGTTTTTCGAGGCAGGGTTTCTCTGCAGCTTTGGAGCCTGTCCTGGAACTAGCTCTTGCTGGTCTCGAACTCACAAAGATCCACCTGCCTCTGCCTCCCGAGTGCTGGGATTAAAGGCGTGCGCTACCACCACCCAGCCGTGTTTTTAAAAATCTTTTAGAAGTGGGGAGGGGAGAGGCAGGAAGGAGAGCAGAGAAAAATGTAGAGCTCAATAAATATCAATAAAAAAATCTTTTAAAAGGGGCTGGAGAGATTACTCGACCATTCAGAGCACTCACTAGCTGCTATTCCAGAAATTGGGTTTGATTCCAAGTACCCATTTGGGGGCTCGATACTGTCTCCAGCTACAGTTGCACGGGATCCAATGCCCTCTTTTGGCCTTGTACTGCATCCATGTGGTACACAGACATACATGCAGGCAAAACTCATACACATAAAATAAAAGTTAAAGTATGAAGTGTTTAAAATATTTATTTAAAATACATTGTTTACAAATATTTTATCTTTGGCTGGAGAGATGGTTCAACAGTTGAGAGATCTGGCTGCTCTTGCAAAGAACCCAGGTTTGATTCCCACCACCCACCACCCATAACTCTAATTCCAGAATGCACACGATACATAGCCACCCGGCTAGCTTAGCCCCAAAATAACCACACAGAAACTGTATTCATTAAAACACTGCTTAGCCCATTAGTTGTAGTTTCTTATTGGCTAATTCTTACATCTTAATTTAACCCATTTCTATTAATCTGTATATCACCACATGGCTGTGGCTTACTGGCAAGATTCTAACCAGTGTTCCTCACAGGAAGAGGATCCATGGCTTCTCCCTCACTCTGCTTTCTTCCTCCCAGCATTCAGTTCTGGTTTTCACAACTACCTATGTTCTGCCCTATCAAAAGGCCAAGGCAGTTTCTTTATTCATTAACCAATGAAAGCAACAGAAGGACCTCCTACACCATTTCCCCTTTTTGTCCCACATTTGGTGCCAGTAGCCAGGCAGGAAGTATAGGTGGGGACAACCAGACAGGAAGTATAGGTTCTGGAAAGAGAAAAGCTTTGTCTACAGTCGTGACCCGGCCACAGAAGAAGCAAGATGTGACTGCCTTGCTGAAAAAGGTACCAAGACACGTGGCTAACACAGATAAGAATAATGGACTAATTATAAGTTGTAAGAGTAAATAAGAGGCCTGAGCTAATGGGCCAGTCAGTTTATAACTAATGTAGACCTCTATGTGATTTCTTTGGGATTTAATGATTTCAGGAACCGGGCAGGACAGAAACCTCAGTCAACACATAGACATACATATGATGCACATGAAACATAGACATAAATGTGAGCAAAACACTCACACATAAAGTAAATGTCTAAAAATAAAGATAAATCTATGTTTTCTCACAACACTACTTAATCAGCTCTTTTCCAGTCCTTTATTTCTTACAAAGGTGCAGCAGACTGGTCTACAGAGCTAGTTCCAGGGCAGGGTCTAAAGCCACAGAGAAACCCTGTCTCGAAAACAACAACAACAACAACAACAACAAAAACAAAACAAAACAAAAAAAGGTGCAGCAGAAGCTAACATGCCCTAGAGAATTCTGATTTGTCACTCCTTCTAAGAGTCAAATTTCCTGAAGCTGAGCACTGAAGCCTTCTGTTCTGTCCACTGCATTAGGCTGCTTGGCTTTGAGTGTCACTAAGAGATTAATACCTCAACCTGAAGCTGACTGCAGCCTCCAGCAGAATGGAATTCCATAAACCTAAGTTTTATACTCTGTGAGTGTCTCATAACCTCTTTCCACCAGCTCTAAAAAGCAGTTCAGAATTAGTGTGCTGCAATAAGGACTATCCAAGGTAAAACTGGGAAACACCATCTCCTACTTGTCACTAGTGGCTGAATAGCCTCCTCCCCTTTAGTGTGTTCACATTTGATTGTAAGATGTCAATCAAGTAAATAAATAAATTCATTCTACTAAAATATGTTCAATGAACTAGACTTTCAAGATGTAACAAGAAGCCACGTGTGGTAGTTCACACTTGCAATTCCAGCTTCTGGGTGGCTGGAAGTGGAGGTAGGAAGAGCCAGCTTCAAGGCCAGCTTCCACCACAAATGAATGAAAAAAAAAAAAAGGTGGAGATGGGAATCCCTGACCTTTGAAGGACAGCTAACCTGTCTGTCACACAGAGTCAAACAATGGAGACCTTGTTTCAAACAAGGTGGAAGGGGAAGACCTCACCAACATGTGAGGTTGTCCTCTGACATCCACACATGCACCATGGCATGTTCAGGTGCACACACACATACACACACCCCACCCGCCTCTCCACCCCCCTTCGCCCCAGTACTGTAGTAAAGTCTATGCCACTATAGGCCAGGGAGTGGTGGTACACACCTTTAATCCCAGAGGCAGAGGGATCTCTATTAGTTCAAGACCACCCTGGGCTACAGGAGTATGAATGTCTAAAGATAAACAGCTCACACAAAGGTGATCTCATCACTTGGGATCACATGCCTTTAATCCCAGCACTAGGGAGGTGGAGACAGAAGTGATAGGGCTGGATGGAGAGAGGAATAAAAGGCAGGATGAGACAGGAGCCCAGTGCTCTCTGAGGATGCAGTCAGAGGGTGCAGTCTGCGGACAGGATCATCCTTTTGGTCTGAGGATTTGATAGAGGCAAATGGTCTCTCTAGTGACTGGTTGCACTGCTTCTCTGATCTTCAGCATTAACCCCTACATCTGATTCTGTTTTTTTTTTGTTTTGTTTTTTGAGACCGTGTTTCTCTGTAGCTTTGGGTCTGTCTTGGAACTAGCTCTTGTAGACCAGGCTAGGCTCGATCTCAGAGATCCACCTGCCACTGCCTCCCAAGTACTGGGATTAAAGGCTTGCACCACTACCGCCTGGTTTTGATTCTGTTTTTTTTTTTTTGTTTGTTTGTTTTTGTTTTTGGGTTTTTTTTTTTTTTTTTTTTTTTTTTTTTTTTTTTTTTTTTTTTTTTTTTTTTTTTTTTTTTTTTT
>NW_026067955.1:8803616-8806792 GCF_014885135.2 Alexandromys fortis
TTTTTTTTTTTTTTTTTTTTTTTTTTTTTGAGACAGGGTTTTTCTATAGCTTTGGAGCCTGTCCCGGATATAGCTCTTGTAGGCTGACCTCGAAATCATGGGGATCCGCCTGCTTCCCGAGTGCTAGGATTAAAGGTGTGCGCCACCACCACTGGGTTTTTAAGCACCCCCACCACACCGAGACAGGGTTTCTCTATGTATAGCCTTGGCTGCCCTGAAACTAGTTCTTGTAGACTAGGCTGGCCTCAAATGCTTGGATTAAAGACGTGTGTCACCACCACCCACCTTTACTTAAATTAAGATTTATTTTTAACTATGTATTTGTGTGTGGGTATGTGCATGTGAATGCAGGTACTCACAAAGGCAAGAGGTGTGGTATCCCCCTGGAGCAGGAGTTAGGCAGCTGAATTCTCTCTCCAGCTCCCTACCATCATCTTTTCAAACCATCTTTAAACCAAAGGATCTTTTCTTTCAAAACATACAGTCAAATTAAGAAGCACTTACTTGGTCTAAAATGAAAATTTGACAGATTTGAAGTCCCACATTAAAATCGTTCACAGTCTCAGGGAATTAAAGTACTTGCTGAGCAATCCCAAGAACCTCAGTTTGATTTCTGGAATGCATGTAAAACTCCAGATGTGGTACTGTAACCCCAGTACTCCTATGGTGATATAAGAATAGAGACGGAGCTGGCTGTAAACTCACAGGCCAGCTAGTCTCAAGTATAAAGCACAGCAGCAGAAATAAGAGAGACCTTACCTCATGTAAGATAGGAGAAAATTTATTCATAAGGTTGTCATCCATACAAATAAAATAAAAAATACATTATATATGCATACATACATATAATGAAAAAGAAGTAATGAGGAAAAACAGTTTACAAGGTTAGGGTCTATCCTGATAATCATCTATGCTCTGGTCATTTTTTACATTGTACCTAAAGATATTATTTAACTGTATATATGAAAATGTTCCTTGGGGCAGGGGATGATAGGATGATCCCTCAGCTCAGTTGATACAATACTTGCCTAGCATGCATTAAGTCCTGGATTGGATGACCACCACAACACACAACTAGGCCTAGTGGTACATGACTGTAACCCCAGCCCTTGGGAGGTGGAGAAAAGATTATCAGAAATTCAAGGGTACCCTAGAATATATAGCAAGTTCAGGGTCAGATTGAGCTACATAAAAAGACACTGTCTTGCTGGGTGGTGTTGGCACACACCTGTAATCCCAGCACTTGAGATGTAGAGGCAGGGAGATCTCTGTGAGCTCAAGGCCAGCCTGGTCTACAGAGTGAGTTCCAGGACAGCCAGGACTGTTTGTTACACAGAGAAACCCTGCCAAAAAAGAAAAGAAAAAGAAAAAGACCATCTTAAAAGAGAGAGAAAAGGGTAGCTTAATAATTATCTAGTACAGTATCAGTTCTAACTTATCTCATGCTCTTGTTCAAGTATCTGAAGCTGAACTACTCAAAACTAACACCTTCCCTCTCTCCCCGTTTCCTTCCTTTTTCTTTTAAACACTCTTAGGTGCTGAGCCATCTCTCCAGCTCCCGAAAGTAACACCTTTCCTAGTTCCTTGTATCACTATCTCATCCCATGACAGTGGATAGTTCTAAGTTAGACATTATAATAAGCAAGTTTCTAATTTTATATGCTGTTTTCTATTTTGTGTTTACAGATGTTGAAAAAAAGTCAAATCTTCTGGACTCCTTGAACACCCCCACACATGCAGGAAACATATATACAGATACATATACAAAAATATTAAAACAATCTTTAAGCAAAGACTCAAATTCCAAAACTTGTGCAGTGAGATGGGAGCTGGAGATAAAAGTGAAGAATCAGTGTCATTTGTTTGGAACCATTTCTTCTGAGAACTCTTCCTTGCAAAAGACTACATACCTCAACCTGATATACTCCTGAACAGAGTATCACCATCAAATTAACAATTATAAATTAATGTGTCTCCCTGTTAGATTTTCTAAGTGTTCTACAGTGGCATCTTCCTTTTTTGGCTCCGTTTCCCCTCAGAGCCCTTCTTAAAAATGAACAAACGAATAAACAAATGAATAATTTTTCATGCCTTTGTTGTTTTATCTTTTTTTTTTAAAAAAAAAAAAAACAGGCTATCCAAGAGCTTTCTGATCCTTTAACTTCACCTTCCATGTCCTGAGATTACAGGCATGTGACATTAGTCAACACTTACGCTTAAATGTATTATGTATTTTCATACTAGGGTATTAACGAAATGGAAACTTCTATGTGTTTAAAGGATGGAACCTGACACAGGCTGTCACACACAGGCATCATGGATTCCGACACTAAGTTATCACTATTTCACATAATTTTTGAAAGATCTTTAAAAGTTTATTTTCTTTTTAGATTAAAATATTTTACATTTGTATGGGCATTTTTCCTGTTTGTATGTCTTGCACTACATGTATACAGTGCCCTCAAAGGCCAGTAAAAGGCATTGGATATCCCTGGGAATGGAGTTATAAAATGTTGTGAGTCTCACTATTGGGTGCTAGGAACTTAAAACTGGGTCTTTTTGAAGAGAGGCCAATTTCCTAACTGCTGAGCCATCCTACAACCTAAAAGTTTTTTCTTTGAACACATTTCTTTGTCAGCTACAAAGAAAGTGCTTTTAGGCACCATCAGATACCATTATCTTGGAATTCATATTTGTATGTGTGTGTATGTGTATAACATTCTATAACCCAGTCTGACCTCAAACACATGATGATCCTTCCACCTAAGCATTATGACTAAGCATATTTCTACTGGTAAGAAGACAAAACAGAGATTTTTATAGCTTTGGAGCTATCCTGGAATTGAAATTTGCTGGCCTTGAACTCAAAGAGATACACCTGTTTCTGCCTTCTGAGTGCTGGGATTAAAGGCGTGCATCACTACCACCCGGTCAGTTCATCAATTCTTATAAAGTTAAAAATTCAGTACCAAGAGCTGGGCAGTGGTGGCCCATTACTCAGCTATATTCCTAGCCCCATTTCTTACTTTTGTAAAATATTTTAAATAGGTTTTTTTTTTGAGAATTTCATACTATGTATTTGATTATATTCACCCCCTACTCTTCATTCTAATTCCTCCCAAATCCACCTCCCACTTCTTCCCTGTCTCCCAATTTAGTTTTATTTTTATTTTCTT
>NW_026067955.1:8806919-8807973 GCF_014885135.2 Alexandromys fortis
GGGGTGGGGGGGGTGGGGGGGGGTGTCAAGGGACAGTTATCTTTGTGTAGTCCTAGCTGTCCTAGAATGCGTTCTGTAGACCAGGCAGGCTGGCCTTGAACTCACAGAGATCCATCTGCTTCTACCTCCTCCAGAGTGCTGGGATTAAAGGGAGTGTAGCCACTGGCCCAGCATTTTTGATTTTCTTAAAATTTTCCAAATTCCAATTTGTGCTGACCATATACTCCTGGGCATATGGTCATCTGCTGGAGTGTGGTCAACCTATCAGGAGTCACACTCTTAAAAATACGGACTTTGTTTACCCCAGAAATGGTAATACTTACCTGCCAATACTTCCCTGAGGTGAGACTGTCACATATGTAAAGTTAGCCCCAACTTACAATGTAGTTGAGGATGACCTTCCTTCAACTCTTGAGTGATGGGATTATTGGCACATGACATTACACCCAAATTTTCTTTTTCTTTTTAATATTGACAGGGTCTTACTAAATTGGCTTTAAACTTGTAATTGACCTGCCTTGGCTTCCCAAGCAGCTAAGATTATAAGTAGTTCAGGCCTGGTTTTAGTGATTTTTGTACGTTTTTTGAGACAGGGGTTCTCTGTATAGCCTTGGCTGTCCTGGAACTTGCTCTGTAGACCAGGATGGCCTCAAACTCACAGAGATCTGCCTGTCTCTGTCCCCCAAATGCTGGAATTAAAGGCATGCATGCAACAACAACACCCAACTTGATTCTTTTTATTTGATAAAAAACCATAAAATTGAGAACTGAAGCCTAGTAATAAAATGCTTGCCTAGAAAGCTCAAAATCCTGGGAGTAGTTGGAATGACAGTTGGGGTAAAGAAAGAAGCATAGTAAATAAGGATCAACAGGCAGGGGACATGGTAGCATGCACCTATAATCCCAGTAATTGAGAGGTGGAGGAAGGAAAAACAGGAATTCAAGGCAAGCCTCAGCTACAGAGTTTAAGGACAGTTTGAGCTATATAAGATTTCATCTAGAAACCAGGTGGTAGTGGTACATGCCTTTAATCCCAGAACTCAGGAGGCGGGGG
>NW_026067955.1:8808285-8819679 GCF_014885135.2 Alexandromys fortis
TCAAAAAAAAAAAAAAAAAAAAAAAAAAAAAAACTCAGGCAGAAAATATCAACATTTATAAAAACCATGGCATGCTTGAGTATCTGTCATATTTTGATAGCACTAAAGTAAAAGTGAAATGGCAGAAGAAGTTAGAAAAAAATGCCAGGCGGTGGTGGATCTCTGTGAATTCGAGGTTAGCCTGGTCTATAAGAGCTAGTTCCAGGGCAGGCCCCAATGCTACAGAAAAACCCTGTCCAAAAAAACAGAACAAAACAAGAGAGCAGAATTCTGAAGTGTTTTTTATATATAGTGTAGCAGCACAAGCCTTTAATCTCAGCACTCAGGAGGCAGAAGCACACAAAAATTCTGTGAGTTCAAGGCCAGCTTGGTCTATAGAGAGTTACAGGACAGACGCAGCTGTGTAGAGACCTGCCTAAAAACAAAAACAATGTGGCTCAATCAAATAAGAAATGGGTATAGGCGAAAAGAATACACTTTGGGGTCATTTCTAAAAATTACTTTTATTTAGCCAGGTGGTGGCAGCACATGCCTTTAATCCCAGTACTCAGGAAGCAGAGGTAAGCAGATCTCTGAAAGTTTGAGGCAGCCTGGTCTACAGAGCCAGTTCCAGGACAGGATCCAAAGCTAAACAGAGAAATCCTGTCCTGAAAAACAAAACAAATAAACAAACAAAAATTTACTTTAACTTATTTGTGTGCATGCATATATAATAAACTAAACTATTTTTAAGGTAAAGAATGATGGAAGAAGACACAGGCACTGATTTCTGGCTTCCATCTGCATACATGTACACAAGTGTGCATATACACATGGTGAGGGAGGAGACAGAAAGAGAGGGAGGGAAAGAGAGAAGAGGGAGAGGAAGGGGAGAGAGAAAGAGGGAGGGAGGGAAGAAGGGAGAGGTGAAAGAAAGAAGGGGGGGACAGAGGGACGGAGGGAGGGGTGGTGGGGAGAAAGAGATGGGTGAGAGGAAGTCCAACCTGTGGTGCACCTATATAGAGTATTGCTCAGCAGTCAATAAAGTAGAGAGAACCAACTCCATAAATTTGTCCTCTGACCTCCACATGTGCCATGGCAATGTGTATGTCCCCCCCACAAATAATAAATTAAAAATAACTTGGATATACCTCCAGAAAATTATACTAAATTTACAAAAAAAATACTGTATAATTTCACTCAGATAACTTTTGATACAACAGATATTTAAAAATGGAGATGGAGGACAGAATAGTGGTCGCCAGGGATTAGTGATGGGGTAGATGTTTATGTATGCAAGTATCTGTGGGTTGGTACAGTATAAAACTCAAACCAAGGATCATTGTGGTGCTTCAGTGTTCAGATTCTTGACAACCAACTTAAAAAAAAACCCAAGTTCAGTTTCCAGCTCCCAATAACATGTATATAACCATGCATACACAGTGACATTTAATTGAAAATAATTATTTTCCAAATAAAAGCAAATGCAATGCAAAAAAACCCTATAAACTTAATTCATCTATCCATGTGATAAAATTATACAGAACTAAATATAAGGTAAATTTAAATAAAACCGGTGGAATTTATCCATATTATAATATTACTGCCTCGTTATAGTTAGCAAAGTGTTACTATTGGGCAGAAAGTGGTGGGGCATGCCTTTAGTTCCAGCACTTGGGAGGGAGAGGCAATAGATCTCTGTGAGTTTGAGGCCTGTCTGTTCTACATTTCAAGTTCTGGGACAGAGCTACACAGTGAAACTTTGTGTCAAACTAAACAATACCCCCTCCCTCTGAGATACTACTGGGGAAAACTTTTAAGTGTTGAAATAATTCACTCCAGTATTCTTAAAAGCTTCCTACGACTATTATTATCATCTCAAAAAATTTGTCAACTAAAACTGGGGGTGGTGGTGCTGGGAATGGGAGTTCAGTGATACATTTCTTTACCCTGCAATGTGTGAGGCTCTGAGTTCAATTCCCTTGCTTTATCAAGCAAGGAAAAGGAGAGGGGAGCGGGAGGGTGAAGGGGAGGGGGAGAGAGAGGAGGGGAGGAGAGGGGAGAAGAGAAGAGAACAAAGAAAAAAATGTCTGAGGGTTGGTGAGAAGTCTGAAGACCTACCCAAGTTTCATCCATGGGACCACTTGGTAGAATTTGTCCTCTTATCTCCACTCACACATGTGTGTGCCTACATTCAATACATAAGCATACACATAATAAATATAAATACAACAAAATGAAAACCAAGTATCCATTAAAAATAAAGGCTGCAATAATACACAAAGCCATCCTGAAACTATTAATAAAGTATTCAGAAAAACAAACAAGAAGGAAACAAGTGTGGAGTTGACGACAAAAACCCTTTGGAACCCAGAAAACAAAAGACTGGATAAGAGACTAAACCATCACAAATCACAGGCTCTTTTCCCCCAAACCTAAGAATTGGTAGCATCTACTAATTCAAGCTCAGAACTGATGATTTAGAATGAATAAAGCTGATTAAAAGTGGGTAAGAAGCAGTTCTATCCTTAATTTTTCTCACTCAGACATATTCCTCCATTCAAGAGATTAGAGGTTTAATTCTCTCAAGTGGCTCACACAGGATCTCTGGACTAGAGTGCTTCAGGCATGGTAGACAATGCAAATATTATACTTAAAGTAAGGAGATTAAATGTGGACAGAGAATGCTGAATACTAAACGCCAAACCTGTATACCTCTCTCACGTGGCTCAGGAAAATCTGATAGTCTTTACCCTCCAGGAGAATTAGAAGAGGCTTTCTGAAAGAAACTGAGAAACCCATAAGGCAAGACCTAAGGATACTGGTATGGGGGTTTTTCCTACTTAAGGGGCCATCTGACTATCAAGGGCACCATAAGCACGTTCTGTAGATACTCAAGAGCTTCTACTGTACCTTTCAGACACAATTTAAAAAGTCATTTAAAACATCACCAGGGCTCCAGACAGCTCTATAAAAAAAAAAGCCTTTAATATGAAAGAGATCAAAAACAGCATTTCATAAACGGATCAACAGAGACACATACCAACTAAAAAAGAGGTTATTTACCACAGTGCACAGTTCATTCACATGGCTGACTAATATTTATTAGACCAGGTACTATTACAGATGTTTTTGAAAAAGGACATACATAAAACCAAAACCGAAAACAGAAGTCCTGGTAAAACTTTTCTTCTAGCAGGGAGAGCAAGATGATAAACACAATAAAGCACACAATATACTAGATAGATTAGTGCTTTGAGAAAAAAAAAAACAATGGGATAGAGTAAAGAAAGGGAGGGAGGCGACTAGACATACATCTCAGGTGTGTACAAAATTCTTGCCCATCATGCATGAAGCCCTGGGTTTGATCCCCAGGACCACAAACACCAGCACAGTGGCATACAACTTGGTGCCTCCTATACTCCCAGTGAGGAGGAGCTGAGAGCAAGAGCTCATACATAAATTTAGGTCATTCTTCAGTTATACAGTGAGTTTTAGCCCAACCTGGGATACATGATAATGGATCAGGAGAGGAGTACAGAAATGAGTTGCAAATTTACAACAGGATGACACTGGAGAAAAGGAGGCAGAAAGATGGAAGAGCTGACAGGTGTTACTAATCTGTGAAAAATGAATTATAATAGAACTTTCAGTGTAAGAACTCAAAGGCAACAAACAGGATCTGACGTTCTTCAATAGTGATGTCAAATATGTCTGGGGAAAGAAAAGCAGGAGCTAAAGCTTAAGACAAAGGAATGAGTAAGAGTTCACACAGGCCTTATGAAGCCCTCTGGCACATCTGCGAAGGAAATAAGGAGCCATTGGCCAGTTCTGAGTAGAGTAACACTGGACAAGCTTACAAGATTCATAGTGGCTTGGTGGTGGTGGCATGCCTTTAGTCCCAGCACTTGAAAGGCAGAGGGAGGTAGATCTCAGAATTCGTGGCCAGCCTGGTCTCCAGAGTGGGTTACAGGACAACCAAGGCTATACAAGAGAAACCCTGTCATGAAAAACAAAAACAAATGAACGAACAAAAAAAAAAAGACAACAACAGAAAATTCACAGTAGAGAAGCAGGAGAGATGATCAGCAGTTAAGAGCAGTGGCTATTTCAGGAGGACCTGGATTCAATTCCCACACCCATGTGGTGGTGGTCCCCAACCACCTCTAACTCCAGATCCAGGAGATCCAATGTCTTTCTTCTTTCCTCCTCAGGAAGCAAGTATGCACATGATACACAGACAAACCAGAAGGAAAAACACTCTAACATAAAAATTTTAAAAAGAGTTACAATGGGGACGAGACCATGGAAGCAAGAGGCAGAGCATAAGAGAAACAGAACCTCACCAAAAAAATATTTTTGGGGGGGAGAGGACAGGCTTTGAGATAGGTTTTCTCTGTGTGGCCCTGTTTGTGCTGGAACTTGCTCTGTAAACAAGGTTGGCCTGCCTCTGCCTCCCAAATGCTGGGATTAAAGGTGTGCACCACCAAAGACAGCAAGTCTCTCCAAATTTTAGGACAAAGAGGCCTGAAATTTTTTTTTTCAAATCTTTCAGACAAAAGTTTAAAAAACAAGTGCTGGGCTATGGTGGCGCATGCCTTTAATCCTAGCACTCAGAAGGCAGAGGCAGGTGGATCTCTGAGAGTCTGAGGCCAGCCTGGTCTACAAATACAGAGCTAGTTCTAGGACAGCCAGGACTATGCAAAGAAACCCTATCTTGAAAAATCAAAACAATAAAACAACAAAAAACAAAAACAAAAAGCACCCAAACATCAGTGATACAGTCTGAACTCATTATTTAGCCTATGCTCGCCTCAAACTCATCATCCGCCTCAGCCTCCTGAGTGCTAGGATAACAGGTGTGCATCACCATGCCCAACAGATGATTCACTTCTGTGTGATCTAATCCTATGGCTGCACAGCAGAACCAATATCCCTAAATAGTGCTCTGGTATGCCCAGAGGAGTGTTATTTACTACAAATTAAGAAAAAGAGTCAGTAAAGCTGGATATGGTGGCTTGCACCTGTTGTTACACCATTTGGGAAACTAAGACACAAGGCAAGTCCCAGCTACATAGTGAAACCCTGTATCTCCCCCCAGCCCCCAAAAATTCAAAGGCAAATAGAAAATAGCAATATTTGTTGCCATGTTACTGTGCCTCCTTCCTTTCTTTCATACCTAAATCTTAGCCTGCAAGATTTCTCTCAGATTAGAAAGCAGCTGACAAGCCAACTACTTCCCATAGATGGTTGTTGATAATAGCTGTATTATCTCTCTCCAGTGTGTATGCTTCAACGGGGACTGTGAAACCTTCAAGTCCCAAAGGAATTGCAGTCAAGTTAGCAGGGAATATTATTCTGAAAAATAACTTCTAGCCATTTCCAAGTCACACTAAATAAATAAATTCATACTCAATAGCTGTTTACTGATGACTTACTAGACTGCCAGTCACACAGATTAGACTGACTCTTGCCCTTAAAGTGCCAACTAAGAGGCAACTGGGAGACCCAATGGGTTAAGGAGCTTGCCTCTAAGCTTTGACACTTAAGACCAAGGACTTGCCATATTATTTAAGGGGAGAACTGACACCAGAGAGTTGTCCCACTATAGGGGGAGAGCCATGGTCTCTCTCAATCTCTCTCCTCTCCCCCTCATCCACTATCCCCATCTCCCACCTCTCTCCTTCCCTCCCTCCTTTCCTTTCCTTTCCTTTCCTTTCCTTTCCTTTCCTTTCCTTTCCTTTCCTTTCCTTTCCTTTCCTTTCCTTTCCTTTCCTTTCCTTCCCTTTNCTCCCTCCTTTCCTTTCCTTTCCTTTCCTTTCCTTTCCTTTCCTTTCCTTTCCTTTCCTTTCCTTTCCTTTCCTTTCCTTTCCTTTCCTTTCCTTCCCTTTCCTTTCCTTTCCTTTCCTTTCCTTCCCTTTCCTTTCCTTTCCTTTCTCCTTCCTTCCTCCCTTCCTTCCTTCCTTTTTTCAAGACAAAGTTTCTCTACACAGCTTTGGAGCCTATTATTCTGGAACTCATTCTGTTTTGTAGACTAGGCTGGTCTTGAACTCAGAGATCCACCTGCCTCTGCCTGCCTAGTGCTGGGATTAAAGGCGTGCACCACCACTGCCTGGCTCCCTCTCCCCCTCTTAACAACTTGTGCACTAGGTATGGTGGTGCTGTGGGACAATGGTCTTGTATCCTGTCACTTGTATTATTTTAATAAAACGCTGATTGGCCAGTAGCCAGGCAGGAAGTAGAGGTGGGGTGACAGGAGAATTCTGGGAAGAGGAAATGCACAGTCTGCAGTTGTCATCCAGACACAGAGGAAGCAAGATGAGACTGCCTTGCTGATCAAAGGTATTAAGCCACGTTGCTAACACAGACAAGAATTATGGGCTATTATAAGTTATAAGAGTTAATAAGAAGCCTGAGCTAATAGGCCAACCAGTTTATGATTAATGTAGACCTCTGTATGTTTCTTTGGGATGGAATGGTTGCAGGACTGGGAGAGACAGAAACCTCTGTCAACATGGTGGCACGTGCCTTTAATTCCAATACTCAGGAATCACAGACAAGTGGATCTCTGTCTGAGGCCAACCTGATCTACAAGGGGTGTTCAAGGCCAGCCAAGGCTATACAGTAAGACCGCATCTCAAAAGAGGGAGAGAGTATGTCTGGGGATGGTACTGGATGGCTTTAATCCAAACACCCAGGAGTCTGAGGCTGCTTGGTATACACAGCAAATTCCAGATCAGTCAAGGCTGCATAGTAAGACCCTGTCTTAGAAAACAAAGGCAAAAAATTTAAAATGGAAAGGTAAAATAGAACTCTGGATAGTAGTAGTAGTAGTCTCAAGGGAGGAAAAATCCTAGGTAACACTCTTATTAATCTACTAAATTATTCTTGTGTGGAGATTTTTTAATAATATATTTTTATTTTTTGTCCAATACAGGTAGTTTGCCTGTGTGTATGTCTATATGAAGGTGTTGGGTCCCCTGGAACTAGAGTTCCAGACAGTGGTGAGCTGCCATGTGGATGCTGGGATTGAGCCCAGATCCTCTGGAAGAGCAGTCAGTGCTCTTAACCACTGAACCATCTTCCCAGGCCCATATGTGGAGGCTTGGCCTGCACATGTCTGTGTACTATGGGTGAGCCTGGTGCCCAAGGAGGCCAGAAGAGGGTGTCAGAACTGTGGAATTGGAGCTACAGATGGTTGTGAGCCACTATGTGGGTGCTAGAAATTAAACTCGGACTCTCTGGGAGGGCAGCCAATACCCTTAACTGCTGAGCCATCCCTCCAGCCCCTCTTGTCTTATTTTAATATCAAAACAGTACAATTAGTCCAAAACATAGGCTCTACCTGAACAAAATGTTTTCTTACCACAAACATTAAAAGTTAAGCATAAATCTAAACATCTAATAAGCAGAAGCTTGAACCTATAAAGTCACACAAAAAATAATACAAAAACAAGCGAAATAATTTCTGTGGAGCCTCGATAACTGAAATATTACTATAGAGGTTCCTATGGGGCAGTTTGTCGTAATACAATAGGAAAGCCTCTATCTTCTACCATCTCATCAACCCTTCCTGCCCCTGTGTTCCCCTTCCCCTCCCCTCGCAAACAGTTTTACTATGTAGTTCAAGTTGGACTCTAGCCCAAGCTATGCTCCTCCTGCCTCAGCCTCCCTTGGTTCTGGGGTTACAATCATGCCCCATGACAACTGGCAGCCCTTTTTATACAAGAGATCTCAAGACTATTTCCTGACCAGCTCCTCAATGAAAGTAAATGACTAAATTACTAGATATCACAGACACCTCCTTCCGAGAAGGAAACATTAAGCATTTTAAAAGAACCACTACCCCTATACTTACCACCCCCACTTGGAAAAAAATAAGCACCCAGATTTCTAAACACAGTTACGATGAAGATAAAAGCTTTGAGACAAATTATAAAAACATAAATAAAGAAAATGAATTTCCGACTTCAGGCCGAGATCTCATCAAATGTAATAAAATCTAGCCAAGCTAGGCTAAACTAGGTCAGTTCTCTAATGGGAAAATTAAAGATGTTTAAAGAAACAGAATTGAGATTCATGGGGTATAAATCATGCCCAAGCCAGCCCTGAACCAAGAGTCTCCACCAGTTCTACTAAATTACAGAAATTCCTTCCAAGATTAAAAACACAGCTGGACCAAACATGGAAGCCTGCAATCCCAGTGAGGCAGGAGATTAAAATTCAAGGACTGCCTGGGCTATAGAGGGAGTTCTAGGCTAGCCTGGATAACATAGCAGGATCCTGTTTCAAAGCGAAACATAAAGAGGTCTGAGGTTACAGGTTAGTGGTAGAGCAGCATAAGGCTTGCCAGCTCCCCACCCCCAAAATGGCCCTCATCCCAGCATTATGGAAGCCGTGGAAGGTGGATCAGGTCAGTGCCAGTCTTGGCTATATTTGGAGTTTAAGGTCAGCTTGAGCTTGTGAGACCTTGTCTCAAAAACACAAGCAAGCAAACAAAATGATCCAATTAAATATGATTTTTATTTTCTGCACACTGTAAGGCACAAATTCACTATTTTTGCAATCATTTTTTAATATTTATTTTGTGTACATGTGATAGGCAAATGCTCTCCAGAGCTATGTCTACAAACAACAGCTGTACCCATTTAAAATTTTGTATTATACTTTATGTGTGTGTATGTTGTCCACAGTATGCACATGTAGATTAGAGATAACCTTCCACCACTTTGGTACGAGGGACTGAACAAAGATCATCAAGACTGGTGAAAGTGCCTTCACTTGCTGAGCCTTCTCAAAGTTTAAAGAAGCATCATTAATGATAACTTTTAGAGCCTGAATGTGGAAACTTTTTTAGTAGAAAATATCAAAGAAACAAAAGAACAGGTTGTTGTTAACTCACAAGGTCAAGGCATCCCCTCTTGCCAAATAGACAGTTGGCCCTTAAGGCATGAGAGAGAGCAATATTTGTACTTTGCCCTAATATTCTCTCTGACAAAACAGGCTTTTGTCTACAGTGACCAAATGCCTCACAGTTATCCCAGGATCTAGATAACAGAGCTAGAGCTTGACACTCCGTGACAGGGATTAAGAATGATCTCCAGGCCACAACACTGTGGAGCAAACTCTGGGGCTGCCAGGACCAGTAACAGGGATGGAAAGTGGGGAGGGGGTAGCCAGAGTCACCAAACCTGGAAATCAGAGGACCTACAGAGTGGAAGAAAGCAGGGAATTGTTTCTGACCTCCAACACTTGGGCCTGTGGTGCTCCGCCCTACATACATGAATGTAATTAAAAAATATAAAACCGGTGGCAGCTGTTGGCTACAGGACTTGCTCATAGAAGAGCACTAGCCTAGCTTGTGAAAGGCTCTGGGTTCAATCCTCAGCACAGGAAAGTAAAACAATCAAAACAGAGGCACTGGGTCCACAGGCACAGTGGCATTTCTTTCCCATGTCAGTGCTGTTCTTCCTTTTCCCTCAGATGACTTACCCTGCTGCCAGCTTGAGGTCTTACTGGTCTTTTGGGCTTGGCCACCATAGTAGTCTATCCTCTTAAAAACAACAACAACAACCAAAAAAGACCCCACAACCTAACAAGAATGGAATTTTAGGAAAACTTAAATACTTCCAAATTCTTGCTTAGGATATTTCAGAATACTAAAAGGCTGTCCTAGAAAAGTTATAAAACAGTGAATAAAAGGGGGTGGGGGTGGGGATAGTGTTTCCCAGCCTCAGAGACCAGTTCCAAACTCTTCCTACCCCAAATCCAGTCTCTACAGCCAAAGCCACAAACAAACCTTTCACTTGGAGAGCCTGCCACACACTTCTCTCTTCAGTTAACTCTGGAGCCAGGATAGAAGACTTTGTTGGCACATGCCAGCTCTTGTTTGAGCTGGTTACCACCTCAAAAGCTGCTTGGCGCAAGACCTGCCCTCTCTTTATAGAGCTTTCAAGCTTCAAAATAGTGCCTTTTCCTGGATTCCTCTCAAGACACTGAGGTGACTCCATCCATTACTTTTACTTGGGCCCCATCCAAGAACTTCTCTTAGAAATTATATTCTCCCATATTAAAGGGCTTAGTAGTCATACAAACTGAAGACAAACTTAAGGATTTTATGATAAAACAAAACAAACCCTTTCAGAAGTAACTTCAGTAGGTATCAGATGAAAGGGTCATTGATGGCTGAGTGACCTCCTCTCTGGTAACAGCAGGTAAATTGGGAAGGAAGCTGCTGCTGTGGGCAACATCTTTATGTTCAGAGCTTATTTCTGAACCTTCATTCCAATACCCTAGTGTCAGAAGTTGGAAGAAAAAGTATTTGTTTGAGACAGGGCTTCTCTGTGTAGCCCTGGCTGTCCTGGAACTCACTCTGTAAATCAGGTTGATCTCAAACTCAGATTTACCTGCCTCTACCTTTTGAGTGCTGGGATTAAAGGCTTGCATCATCCAGCACCAGAGGTTTCTGAAAGTGAAATTCTCAGACTTTTTTCCCTCCCTGCCTTTCCATCCTACAATGAATGTCATGTTTTTAGAAGTTTAGGAAGAATAAAAACCTAGACAGAGCCAGGTGGTGGTGGCACACGCCTTTAATCCCAGCACTTAGGAGGCAGAGGCAGGCGGATCTTTGTGAGTTTGAGGCCAGCCTGGTCTACGAGAGCTAGTTCTAATACAGGCTCCAAAGCTATAAAGAAACCCTGTCTCAAAAAACCAAAACCAAACAAACAAACAAATAAATAAATAAAGACCTAGACAGACTTGATACAGTTATAGCTTACCTGGTTCTATACTGAAAGAATTCTACTTTTCTATGTAAACAGAACATTTACAACAAAAACTACATAAATCATACACATTCATAATCCGGTCACAGTGGTCTATCTCAAGAAACAGAGTACTGCAAGGAACAGGATGCTTCAGCAAACAGTTAACAGACATATATTCAGACAAAACACTCACCAATAATTTTTTGTGCGTGTGAGACAGGGTCTCACTATATAGACCAGGCTGGCCTCAAGCTCATAGAGATCCACCTGCCTCTGCCTCACAAGTGCTGGGACTAAATATGTACACCACTATGTCTGGCTAATAAATATTTAAGACATAAATATTTTGCCGGGTGGTGGTGGTGCCGGCCTTTAATTCTAGCCCTTGGGAGGCAGAGGCAGGTGATCTCTGTGAGTTCCAGACTAGATCTAGAGAAAGAGTTCCAGGACAGTCAAGGCTGCTTACATAGAGACCTGTCTCAGAAAAACAAACAAACAAATTCCACCACCAACAACAAAAAGATAAATATTTTAAATTTTATTTTTATTTATGTATTTAACTTGTGTTTATGGTACATGAGGAGGCCAGTGGTCTCTGTTTTTTTGTTTATTGTGTGTGTGTGTGTTTTTTTTTTTTTTTTTTTTTTTT
>NW_026067955.1:8820985-8906304 GCF_014885135.2 Alexandromys fortis
AAAAACCAAAAAAAAAAAAGAAAGAAAGAAAGAAAGAAAGAAAGAAAGAAAGAAAAAAGAAAATGGTTTATAGCTCAAAACATTTAATTATCTTCTGGATTTCAATGAAATTAAGTTTACTAAAGACAAAACAAATTTAAAAACTAAGAGATAAGGGATTTCTGCTATTTCTTAGAGGTAATGGTTTATCTCCCTAAAACAGCATGTTTAGTTTGATTATATCCAAAAGTAGACTCAGGCAGGAATAAAGTCTTCATTTACAGCAGCTTTCTTTTATCTTAGAATGTCAAGCTTTCAGGAAACATCTTTGTCCACAATAAACACAAAAATGTAATCATAAGCTCATTGGGAATAAAAAAACCCCAAACCCCTGCTTTTGTATCTGCAATGAATTTTGATTATCCAAATCTGCCATGTTCTCTTAATCAATTTAATAACACAAACAACAAAAATCTAAATTTCCAGACTGTGTAAAGTAGATCTAGTCATAAGAACTTTCTTTAGCTGTGTTGATGCATACCTATAATCCCAGTATTAAGTTTGAGGCCAGTCTGGACTGAACAGAGGGCCATGACAAACAATAAAACAATGAATTAACTTCAAATTTGTCTATTTTAAAGTTGACTCAGTAATGCTAATATGGACACTAGGCTTTAAAGGCTTTTTTAAATAAAATCTCAGAAATCCAGTATTTCTCCTAATAATGATGAAACTGCAAACTTGAGTTCAGTATAACTGTAATTCTAAAGGACTGGCCCTGTGCTATAGAACAAGTACTGAAAAAGAACAGTTGGAGGAGAATCTGAAACATGGTATGAGACACCCTGAACAGCAAAGCATTTAAAGTACAGCAGGTAACCCCATCTAGAAATGGCAAAGACAACTATAGGAGTTCACTGGGAACTATAAAAGCCAGAGGGTCAAAGGTCAGGGACTCTGCTGTGAGATTGTGTCTTCTAGCTACAACAGAAGCAATACCCACAAAGTCTCACCAATATGACTGCCCAAAAATGAGTTGAACAAGGAGAACACCAACAAACATGCCAAACTGAATAAGGAAAACCCCACAAGGATTCAATCCTATACAAAGGACTACAGGTAACTGAATAAAGCCAGGAGTAGGCGAGATGGTCCTTCGGGCACACCAATTGGCTGTTCATAACCAAATGGACAGCCCTGAAAACTACATTATATGGACTCAACTGGTGTATTTAGGACTATATACGTATGTACAAATGCATAAGTGCATGCAATAAAAATTGATTTTAAAAAAGAGGTTATGGATTTGAAGGAGAGCAGGGAGGGCTACATGGGAGGGAGTAGAGGGAGAAAAAGGGAGAAACATTGCAATTAAATTACAATCTCAATTATACAATATGGTTTTTCGAGAGAGGTTTTCTCTGTGATAGCCCTGGCTGTCCTGGAACTCACTTTTTAGTCCAGACTGACCTCGAATTCACTGAGATCCACCTGTCCCTGCCTCCCTGGTGCTAGGTTACAGATGTGCACCACCATACCCGGCAATTTCATACTGTAGTAAAGAACCTATATAGAATGTTTCCACAAGAATAATGGGTTTTTAACAGAGAGTAACATTAGCCCCACAAACTTAAAAGGCACCAGAAGTGATTTTAATATGTGGCCTAAAGTGAGAAGTCTAAGCACTAAGAGACCTTTGTAGCTAGAATAAAATAATCTGTCCAAGGTAAACATGTGCCACATGTCTCCTTTCTACAGCATTCAGTAGCATCACTGGCATCTGATTCAGAGCACGTTTAAGTCCCTGAATAAAGAAGAAATCATCCAGAAATACCAACTCTGAGCTGAGTGAACTGGGTACCAGTTTATGAAAACCTTTTTTTTTTGTTTTGTTTTGTTTTTTGTTTTTTTCCAGACAGGGTTTCTCTGTGGTTTTGGAGCCTGTCCTGGAACTAGCTCTTGTAGACCAGGCTGGTCTCGAACTCACAGAGATCCACCTGCCTCTGCCTCCCAAGTGCTGGATTAAAGGCGTGCGCCACCACTGCCCGATGAAAACCTTTTTTAAAGAGGCTATTACCAAACAAAAGTCAATTCTCTTAAACTTAAAAGCAATTAGTGAGTTTTCCAGGGACACACATGATGTGGGAGTCCCCTCTGTGTGTTGCTTGTATTGGTTAATGAATAAAGAAACTGCCTTGACCTGATAGGGCAGAACTTAGGTAGGTGGAGAAGACAGAACTGAATTCTGGGAGGAAGAAAGCAGAGTCAGAGTCTGTTCTCAAGGTTCCAAACCCTAAATTGGTGATAAAAACCAAATAAAATAAAAGTAAAAAATGTTCTAAGTTCCAAACCCTTAGTTAATCCGTCCAAATTTGAAGCACCTCAATTTGTCAACAAAGAGAAATTATAATCTATACAGCAAAGGGGTTAAAAAACAAACTATGGTCCAGGGCTTTTTGTGTGTATGTTGGGGTTGGGGGTAGGGGTGGTTCAAGTCAGGGTTTCTCTGTAGCCAGAGCTACAAATCTGGCTGTCCTGGAACTCACTCTGTAGACCAGGCTGGCATTGAACTCATAGAGACCCCGTCTGCCTCTGTCTCTACCTCCTGAGTGCTGGGATTACAGGTGTGTGCTGCCACACCCGGTTCCAGGGTTTTTATTTTACCCTTTAATGTTTTTGGTAAATTTCATTTTCACTTAAAAGATTTTTAATATTTATTTTCATTCATGTATGGGTATTTTTGCCCATATGTAGGTATGTGTGGTATGTGCACACAGAGGTCACGGAGGCCAGAAAATGACACCTGATTCTATGGAATTGGAGTTAGAGGTTGTGAGCCATCATGTGGGTGCTGTGAACTGAACCTGTGTCCTCTGCAAGAGCAGCAAGTGCTCTTAACAGATAGGGCATCTCTCTGACCCCTCATTTTCACTTTTAAGAAGGAGACATGGTAATAGTGGATCTGAAACTTGAATATCAGTCAATATAAAACAGCTAATGTTTGGGGGTTTTGTTGTTTCTTTTACAAACAGGTTCTACTACAAAACTACTTACCTTGAATTCTCAAGCTCCAGCCCCATCAGAGTCCCAAGTGTTGGGATTACAAATAGGTGCCACAACAGCAGGCAGGAGAGCTAATGTTAAAATGCAAATTGTGGGAAACTGATACCAAGGGTTACCCTGATATCCTGGGCTGAAGTTTGACACTGGAGTCTTTAACCAGACCACAAAGGCTGCTGATACTGAAGGGCATAGGGCAGCTTTCATTTTCACCTTAGTTACCACTTCACGTGAAAACACTTCTCAGGAGTACTTTTAAAGGAAAGACATGAAGGGCTTAAAAACACCTCCAGGGTCTAAAACTACAGGATTTCCTTCCTTGCCTCCTTCTTCCTTCCTTCCCTTCCCTTTCTGTTCTGAAGCCAAAAAATGAAAGGTCTCACTGACATTAGGGCCATGAAGATTCAAGACCAAGAAAGAATTACAGACAGATACATAGAGAGTGAGCAAGAACCCTTTTACCATCAATATTTTTTCTTCATACTGGAAAAAAACAAAACTGTCCTGTTGGTCTCCTATAGCAAAATAAAATGCTAAAAGAAAAGAGAGGTCACTTTGTAATACCGATCCCCATAAAGGAGATACACTCTTTAAGATCTATTGTATCTTATTATTTATATTTATGTGTGGGTGTCTATATAAATGTCAGATGTGTGTGGTGCCAGCAGAGGCCAGAAGAGGGCGTTAGATCTCTTGCAGCTGGACGTGGGTCCTCTGCAAGAGCAGCAAGTGCTCTTAACTGCTAAGCCCTAACTCTAGCCCCCTTAAGTATAATTTTATCCTATAAATAGAAAATTTCAAAATGTTCTAAATTACCCTCCCTAATTCTCTTCCAGCATTCTATTCTCTATCTTACATGAACTTTACCTCTTACTGAGAAAGATCTAGAGTCTAAGGCAACATAAGCACTGACACCACTATCATCCAGGATGAATAACTCCAGGGGACAGCATTTGATACAAACATCCTCAGACAGCCAAAGACATTTCTTATGTGGGTGCTCTCATCCGTGAGTAAACTGTATCAAGAGAAATATACTTTAAAATATTAATATGGACTGGCACCTTCCTAATGCTAATTCTTCCAAGCCCACTCCAATGGTACAACGGGGAAATTAACTGAAGAGGAAAGCAATCTTCCCTCTGCTCTCCACTCTCAGTCACTCCTCCATAGCATTGCCATACAGAATCATTCTATACAAATACAGAGATAAAGCATGCTCTCACACACAAATAACTCTCAGCAGGATCCAAAAATCAAAGCCTAACCCCGTGGTTTTTAAGAGAGCAAGTCCAATTTCCTTCTTTGTAGCTCTTGACACATGCTGGCCAGAAGCCGTCTGGATTTTTTCTGCCTCGTTCCTGCACCAGAAGGCTCTGCACTGCAGGTCAGAGGATGATAAGGGAATGAACAGTGTAATTTCGAAGGCCTCTGAACACAGCCCTGTCAGCAGCTCTGGAGGCAGGTTACTCAAGCATGGCTTGAAAAGTGCGAATCACAGAGAGAAGAGCTCAGGCAGTCAGCAGTGGCAGATCTCAGCTGTGTGTGTTATTGCCACCTCTAGCCTGAAAGCACAGGCCCTGCTGCCTCCCTGGATAAGCCCTGCTGGTAAAAGCTCTTGTACCCAAATGGCAAAAATACAAATTCACATCAGGGAAGGGAAATTAAGGACTAGGACTTAGATTCTATTTTTTCTTGCACGCTTATGTAGCAACAAAAGCACTGCTCTTCCATGCTCTGCCATGACTGTATATGCTGGCAGACCCACAGCAACATCCATCCAACATACTCCACACCATTCCAGAGATTTGGCCAAAAAGAAATACAATTCTCAAAAAAATCTGAAATGCAATTAGGCCACTTCAATACCTCAGAAAATTATTTTTTGGTTTGTTGAGCCTGTAGAACAAACATAGCATCAGCCCAGGTTTGGAACTTTTTCTGAACACAGTGCTAAAAATCTTAGCTAATGTTTACCTCTTCCTGCTGGGCTTCATGCACAGTGGACCACTGCTGTATTTCAGACCACTGTTGCCCAGAACAGACTAACACATACTTCAACATAAATTTTTTTCTAAGAATTACTGAATGCTGCCTATGTGTTACATATTCTAAGTGTTTTCTTTGAGTTAACTAATGTAATTTTTTGTTTGGTAAACAAGATTTTGCTGTGTAGTTTTAGCTATCCTAGAACTTCCAATGTGGACCAGGCTGACCTTCAACTCACAGAGATCTGCCTGCCTTCCAAGTGTCGGGATTAAAGATGTGTGCCATGAGGCCCGACAACTAATTATCTTGCAATAACCTATGTGCACACTCTCATTTCCCATGAGACAGCTGGCGCAGAACAGTTAAATAACTTGGTCAAGATTCAGAAGCACAGAGCTGAGATATAAACTCCAGTAGTCAGGCTAGAAAGCACATTTTTTAAATAAGAAAAAAAAAACTAGAAAGAGGGGACAAGGAGAAGAGCGAGTGTGCGCATACATGAGCACACATGACTTAGGTGTTGAGGAAAAATCTGAAATTCAGTTATCTTCTACCATGCGGGTTCAGAGAATCAAACTCAGATCATTAGATTTGCCAGGGATCCTTTACCTAAGACACCTTGCCAGTTCCAGAGTATACTCTCAATCACAAAATCATACATAAAACGATGTGGGATTTACCTAAAAGATGGTTTTAAAATTAGAAATGAGCCGGGCGATGGTGGCGCCTGTCTCGAAAAAACCAAAAATAAATAAATAAATAAATAAATAAATAAAATTAGAAATGGCTCCCAATATGTACCTCATAAAGAAAACATACAAAGGTTCACAAAAGTTCTTTAATATATACAGCAATTATTTGAACAAACTTGAAAGTGAAGATTTCTGGATTCTTTTTTGTTTGTTTGTTTTTCAAGACCGGGTTTCTTTGTAGCTTTGGAGCCTGTCCTGGAACTAGCTCTTGTAGATCAGGCTGGCCTCAAACTCACAAAGATCCGCTTGTCTCTGCCTCCTGAGTGCTGGGATTAAAGGTGTGCGCCACCACCGCCTGGTGATTTCTGGGTTCTTATCCCAAAAAACTATGCAGTAGATCTGGTATTCGATCAACAATTTACACTTAAAAATAAAACAAAATAAACCTGTTGTGTATGTGTGCATGTGATATGATATGTACCTATGACTGTGGGCACATGCATCTCAGAACAAATACAGAGGTAAAAGGATAACTTTCTGGAGCCACTTGCTTCCACTGTAGGTTCTGAAGCAGGAGGGGGTGGGGGTAGGGAGGTGGGCTTGAACTCAGGTAGGGAGGTTCTCCTGATAATAATTTTGTTGTTGTTTGTTTGTTGTTTTTTTTTCCCTCGTGACAAGGTTTCTCTGTAGCTTTGGAGCCTATACTGGAGCTAGCTCTTGTAGACCAGGCTGGCCTTGAACTCACAGAGATCCGCCTGCTTCTGCCTCCCGAGTGCAGGGATTAAAGGCCTGTGCCACCACTGCCCAACTATATTGTAATTTTTTTATTTTGAGACAAGGTTTCTCTGTAGCTTTGGTGCCTGTCCTGGAACTAGCTCTTGTAGATCAGGCTGGCCTTTTATGTGTATGCTGCTAACTCTAAGAAAGGAGGAACCATCTTTGCTTTACTTTCAGCATATATATTCCATCCCAAGTGTGGTACCTAGAATCTAAGATATAGTTATTGAATTTAGGATATAGTCATTTAATATACGAAGGAAGGAAACAATGGTATCCAACAGCACATCTTCTCTCTATATAACAGTATTCTTGTCAGGCAGTGGTGGTACAAACCTTTAATCCTAGCACTTTTATTTAACTGTGAGTTAAAATGTCTCTGAGTACAAGGTCAGCCTGGTCTACAGGAAGCTCAAGAACAGCTAGAACTACATAGAGAAACCCTGTCCCAAAAACAACAACAGAATCCGGGTGGTGGTGGCGCACGCCTGTAATCCCAGCACTCGGGAGGCAGAGGCAGGCGGATCTCTGTGAGTTCGAGGCCAGCCTGGTCTACAGAGCTAGTTCCAGGACAGGCTCCAAAACCACAGAGAAACCCTGTCTCGAAAAAAACAAAACAAAACAAAACAAAAAACCCAACAGTACTCTCTGGGCCAGTGAAGATGGTTCAGCAAGTAAGTAAAACTTTCTGATTTTTAAGCCTGATGACCTAAGTTTGATCCTGGGACCCACATAGTAAAAGGAGAGCACTGACTCCTGTAACTTGTTCTCTGACCTCCATATGTGTGCATTCCCCTCCCAAATAAGTAAATAAATATGTAAAAACAAACAATTAATACTCATACTGTCTTTGTCTATCAGTGATATGTTCTGGTAAGCAGCACCAGACAGGGTCATCTGCTGATGTAACTGCCAAATAGGAAAGGAACTAGCATTAAAGGACTGTTGAGTCACATATAACTTCTGTAGTTACACAGGATAAATAAATCCTGAAGTCTACATAATATAAGATGACTATAGTTTAAAGCACCAGAAGAAAAGAATTTGAAGGTTTCAAACACAAAGAAATGATAAATATTTAAGGACACAGAAATGTTAATTAACCTTACTTGGTTATTATACATTGTATAAATATATCAAATTAAAACTGTACTCCTTAAGATGTGCAATTGATGTATGTCAATTCACAAAAGGGCCTGGCTGTGTCTCGATGACTTCAGTAAAAATTTGGCTGAAAGAAATACTTTGGCATATACACATCGAAAGGAATCAAGTTCAAAGAAGCAGTTTAAAAGCAATTATCCCTCTTCTACAAAAGACACATATGCCCTATCTATGAATGATCCTTCCCTTTTTTCTTTTTAATTTGTATATCCAGGTATGTGTGTGTGCAAGAGTGTGGGGACTAGAAGACAACCTTGGTTGTTATCCTCAGGACTGCTGTTCACCTCCTTTAAAACAGGGTTTCTCATTGGCTTGGTGTTCACAAATATGTCTAGACCAGATGGCCAATGAGCCCCACAACTATGCCTGTCTCGACTTCCTGGCACTGGTATTCCAAGTGAGCTCTGCTACCACGCTGACTTTTTACATTGGGCTTTGGGGATCAAGTTCAGGCCCTTGTACTTTCAAGGTAAGCATACTAAACCATGGCCACTCCTCTATAATTGCTAACATTTTTGTGTTTGTTTGTTTTCCAGACAGGGTTTCTCTGTAGTTTTGGAATCTGTCCTGGAATTTGCTCTGTAGACCAGGTTGGCCTAAAACTCACAGAGATTGGCCTGTCTCTGCCTCCTGAGTGCTGGGATTAAAGGTGTGCATGACCACCACCTGGCTAAATGCTAATTCTGTACTACCAACATCATCACTTATTTAAGAATGCTAAACTAGCCTGAGTGGTGGTGGTGCACACCATTAATCCCAGCACTCAGGAGGCAGAGACAGGCAGATCTCTGAGTTCGAGACCAGCCTGTTCTATGAATCGAGTTCCACACAGCCAAGGTTACACAGAGAAACCCTGTCTTGAAAAACCAAAAAGAAATATAGAGAAACACAAGCCATACAAATTTGGTTTTCAAGGGGCTGAAAAGGTGTTTCAGCGAGTATAAAAGTGCTAGCTGTAAAAGCACGTGGACCTGGCTTGGATCCCAACACCCTTGAGGGGCAGGGAAAAAGTTAGGTGATAAATATATCTCAATCAACCTCAGAGATGTAGAGTCAAGGAGACAGAAGGACTGATGAATGGACTTGTTGACTGTCAGTCTACTTCTAGGTTCACTGAGAGACCCACCCTGTCTCAAGGGAATAAAGAAGAGTACTAGAGCACGCCCAACCTTCAAGTTCCAGCACGTGTTCGCACGTGAACACAGACAGGCAGGCAGACAGACAGACAGACAGACAGACAGACACACTCGCACAGAAAGAACGAAAGAACATGGTGTTAACAACAACAACAACAACAACAAAAAACTGGCTTTAACCAAGTGTGACATGATAGCTCACACCTGTAATCCCAGCACTCAGGAGACTGAGGAAGGAGGATTGCTGTGGATCTGAAAAAAGCGAATTCAAGGCTCACTAGGCACAAAGATCCAGAGTCAAATCAAATCAAAACAAAAACAAAAAAAACAACAAAACAAACAAAAAACAACAACAAAAAACAGGCAAAATCTCCCACACAAGAATAAAAAAAGAAAGAAAGAAAGAAAGAAAGAAAGAAAGAAAGAAAGAAAGAAAGAAAGAAAGAAAGAGCTTCCATGAAGAAAGAGCTTCCATGTTAGGCTTCATCCCGGGCTTCGTCCCAATCTCTGAGCGCCTGGGAAAAGTCACATGACATCTCAACTCTTAGCTTCCTGTCTTCAAAATGGGGAAATTGGACAAGATAATCTTTCTCTGGGCTCTCTCTGAATTACAACACCCATAAGGAAAACAAGAGCTGCTGAATAAAAATAAAATATGCTTGTAGTTAGACAATGCAACTTGAACCCATGTAAGAATCAGCTTTTTATTTTTTTGGTGAAGGAAAACGCTTTAGGACATTTGGCTTCAGGAAACAAGGCTGACTGCTATATAGTCAATAAAAGAAAAGAACAGCAAGTCAGGAGGAATGCATTAGGAAAGCCTTGGATCAGAAAGAATAAGAGACCTGACCTAGGTTGGGCAATGAAGGATTGCAACACAAAACAAATGAGCTGGAAGGCATAAACTAGAATGGGAAACCAAGGGCAAATGCTCTCTGAAGTCATAAAAGATAGAACCCAGAATTTGAAGGCATAAAAGCTAGGAGCACCCTTAACTATTCTCTTTGTATTCTGAACTAATGAGGAAAGTGGTAAATAAGCAAAGCATTCTGAAAGCAGCAGAAGCTGATTCCCAAACACTGCCAAAGCCTGTGTAAAATCAAAAGCAACTGCTAAGGATAAGGAAGATAGGGATTGCAAAATTCTAGACCATAGACACTAGAGCTGACTTGAATTTTTTTTTTAAATAAATGCCTTATCTGAAACTCCTGAACATATGCCCTGACAGTCAGCACTGATAGATCACTGCTGTCTTGTTTGTGAATTCCCTTTTTCTTGCCTGTCAGATGGTGACAAAAACAGTAAGCTCAGGACATTCAGAGAGACGCCCTGCCTTCTCCTCCCCTCCCCTCCTTCCATCCTTAACCTAACAATTTACCTAACAATCTATCAATCAAGCCAAAAGCAAAGAAGCAGGCAGGAGCCAGAGGCCCCATGTGTTTATTCCTCAATATTCCCTCCCCCATCTCTTCAGGAGTGTTCAACAATTCAGGGCAACAATGGCTGCTAAGAGCCATCTCAATCTCTCCAGTAAACTATGCCAGGAAGGTGCGGTGGAGCAAACATTGATTCCCTGAGGGGAAGTACACATCCTTGGCTGACAGAAAATTCCTCAGTCACCATGCCAGACACTTACTTAGAGAAAGCTCTAAGGTACTGGTTGAATATTCAACCAGATTAGTTAAAGCTCAACATGGGTCAATTCTAACTAGTACCACAAACTCCTCTCCTATTTGGAAAAGGGGGGGGGGGCGGGCGGCTGGTGAGATGGCTCAGTGGTGACGATCCAGTTTCAGTTCCCAGAACCCATGGGGTGGCTAACAAATTTTAATTCCAGTTCCAGAGAATTCAACACTTCTGTCCTCTCTGGGTGCTGAATATATGTACACAGACATACATTCAAGCGAAACACCCATATACATAAAATAAATTTTGAAGGAAAAAAAAAGCAGCAGAGGATGTGATGCTTTAGTTAAGCCATCTTCCACAATTTGGGTTTCCCTTCTTCATGATGGCTCCCAGCTTGATTACATCATACATGTTTTGCTGTTTGGGTTCTGTCGATTGTCCCTACAAAAAGTAACATTCCAAACCAGTTATATCAGAGGCAAGCCCATATTTCAGGGGGAAAAAATCTGGAGGAGGTTTCAAAGACTCTGCTTGCAAACTAAACTACAGCAATGATCAGCACTCCCTGAGCAGTCATTGTACGCAACACCCTAGGGTTCCAAGTTATCAGCTCCCGGTAAAGCTCCTAACTTTTCATTCTTATCTACCTCTCCTACCTCTGTGTTCTGGAATAAGACCCGGGCCTTGTGCATTCTGGCCAACAACCACTCTTCCACTGAGCTACAACCCCAGACCCTTTCTTTTCTTTCACTTTGCCTCCTCCCCTCTTTCCATTCCAGAAATGCTTTTTCCTTGCAGAGTGTGTTCATCTCCTAGCAACTTCCAAACATTTACTTAAATATTTTATTAACCAAAAACACCTTTGAGCAAGTGTGCCCAAACAGGGTTCCAGAGTAACAGGTAAGGATTTTTAGAAAAGAGACTCGGTCAGGTAGGCAGTGTATGCTAGTCATCTCAGCACTACAGAGGCAGGCCGGAAGACGGGAGGGCCTCAAGCTCTAGCAAACAGTGGTGGTGCACGCCTTTAAATCCACCCAGCACTCTGGAGGCAGAGGCAGGTAGATCTCTTTTGAGTTTGTGGCCAGCTTGGTTCACAAAGTGAGTTCAAGAACAACCAGGTCAGGGCAACACAGAGAAACTCCCATCTTGAAAACAAACAAACAAACAAAACCAACTACCCAATCAAAAAAGAATAGCTTGTTCTATGTAGTAAGTTCCAGACAAGCCAGGGTTACATAACAAGATCTATATGAAAAGAAAAATACAACAAAAAAGGTAAACTTGTGCTTATGGTAATACTGGACTGCACAACAAATCATATATTTCTCAAAATACTTCCAAGAAATTATTTTCTCCCAAAATATGACGCACTATCACTCTCTCTTTCATGTCATTGACTGCTCCATTCTTTGTGTACCAGTGAGGTAAAGCTTACAAATTTACATTAAGGGCTAAAACTTGATGGCACCAAGACATAGTAGCTAAAGGTACAGTATCTTTCAAGACATTCAGCTTAAAGGTGGCACCTATAAGAGAAAACAGAGTCCATTTCTTCATTAAAGAGAATCATGAACAAAACACAAAGTTAAGCAATATTAATCCTTTCACCCACAGATTGCAACTGAATTTAGAAGACTCCAACACAAGTGGATAAAAAATGAAGATTACCCTCAGAAGTACCTTTCCACAGAGGAAGAACAATGAACGTGAACATGGACTTCCTGAAGCCAGATGTAGGAAGCAATCTAATGGGCCTGGAACAGTAGCAAGAACTCCTGGTATTCCCAGGCCTCCTTAAAACAGCATTATCCATCTGCACCCCAGAGAAAATGACAAATCACAGCCAGCACAGGATGAACCGTGCCAATAATCAGCTGGAACTTGACTCTACCGAGGTGGACTACAGCATCTGCCACCCAAACACAGGCAGCCTCTCTGGCAGCTGCCACTGGCAAAAGAGAATCAACCATTATGTTATATAACTGGAAGAAATTCACAGCCCTGTTACCAAAAGTACCCAGATGTTGCTAAAAGCTACAGATGTGCCAGAGACAAAGACCAAAATCCCTACAGCAAAAAAAAAAAAAAAAAAAACATAGCAAACAAATAAACAATAACAAAAGAAAACCAAAACCAAGCTACCATTAAAATCCAGGCAATAAGAGGGCACCACTACCCAAATACATATATCCAGCCTTTATTTATTAACACTTACATATGGAAATAGGTATTTCCTGCTGCAGCTGATGTAATTACAGAGAAATCAATTTATGCTGCATCTGCTGCGATCAGCTGAATGCATAGGGTGAGCAGAACAAAGCAGAAAATCAAGAGCCAAAGAACAGCTCATCAACAGGCCAGTTGCTTTGTAGGAAACTGTAGGATGCTCAAGTTTGAGGCAGCCTGAGGTGACCTTAACTGGAAACTATTGTACCATAGCCCTACAAGCTTCAGTTCCTGAAACATCAACTAAGATCACTTTCCTGGAGGGAGGGACTCAGTCCTAATGCCTCCCGGGGCTGTAGGCACCTATGCTTCCAAGTCAAGCAGCAGAGGAGGTATCATTACACTATTTGGCAGCAATAAAACCACCAGGAGACTTTGATTTCCAATGGTTGCAGGAGATAACTGGCAGACAGGAATACTTTTAGGGGCCAAAGAATCTTTCTAGGCCAAACTTTCAAAGCTACACAGTAACTCATAAGGCCTGATACGTGTTATATAGTATAGTCAGTACCTCCTGCCCCTTGCTTACTAGACTGGTATCTATATTGATTTTTTTTGGTAGCTACCAATAGAAAACTTAGCAGATATGCCATGACAGTTAACTCTTTGTCCTTTCAGAGACCCAGCAGTACCATTTATCCCATTAAGAACCTCATTCTGGGGGTTGGAGAGACGGCTCACCAGTTAAGAGCACTGACTGCTTTTCCAGGAGGTTCATTCCTAGCACCCACATGGTGGCTCACAACTGTTAACTCTAGTGTCAGGGGATCTGACACCAATGCACATAAAGTTAAAAAAAACAAAAACAAAAAAAACATCATTCATCTTAAACATGTAACCTAGAGTCTACTACATTTATCAACTATTATGATTCTTATAATGAAATTTCAGCCAAGCAGGAAATACCATGAAGATTAAATGCCAGCCTATAACAAGTGTCTGACATGTGACAATAACAAGGTGTGAGAAAATTCATTCTACCAAGTAGCTGACCCCCAAACAGAAACTGTATTCCAAGAGGTCTAAGCCTGCTGCAAATGACTCTGTAGGGAATCCTTTAATTTGGAACAAAATCACATTATTATTACCAGCTGCTCTGACCTTGTAATTGGTCATTACCCACAAACTAATGAGCTTCCCACAGAGTGCATAGAACAGTTGGCAGTTAGTCCAGGGCAGTTCTGACCGGCAACGGGCAGTCAGATCTAGCCACCTCTTACCTTTTCAGACTTGACTTTCTTTAGAGGCCGACACTCATTCTCCCCTTCCTCTGGCTCCGGCTTAGTTCCCAAAGGATTGAGTGCTGCCCCAGGTTCAATAGCTATACTCCCAAGTGGCTCCACGGTTCCTGTATCCATCCCTGCACTTCCGTCATACTGACCACCCCGTCCTCCCAAGGGAACTGGCTGGAGGACCCCAGGATCCTTTTCCGAACAAGTCCCCACTCCTTCACTTCTCTCCTTCTTGCTCTTAGATGAGCTGTTCTCTTTTTCCTTTTTGGAGCCAGCTACACTGCGTGATGCCTTAGCAGCCTTCTCTGAGCCCTTGGGGCCAATAGCAGCAACCAGGCCTCCTGCACTGGTACCATCTCCCGAGCGACCCTGCACTTCCTTCTTGTTTGCTGCTCCCTCACTTGGAGAGAACAAGGAAGTCCCTGGAGTGGGCTTACTAGTGTCTTTGCCACTCTTATTCCTTTTGGATTTTGATTTGCCTTCCTTCCCTTGAGGACCTGGCACTGGGGTCACAAACTTGATGTTGTCTGGTAGTGTGGCCACAGCGTTGGGAGCTGGTATCCCCACCTCCTTTGAGCCTGACATTTCCAGTTTCTGCTGGTCCTTTTCCAGATCGGCGTCCAGGTCAATGATGAGATTCCCTACTCCAATGTCCCATTCATCCCCACTGTCGTACGTCTCAACCGGGTTTGCATCCACTCCTTTCCCTCCGGAGGCTCCACTGCTCAAGGACATCTTAGAGTCAACGTCCCACCTCAAGATTCAAGGCTCTTCCTTGCCCCCAGCTTTCCTATTTTCAGCTTCAGCTATGTTCTCAAACCTGCCTCCTTGGCCAGTACATGTCCAGTGGACAACATCATTGCTGGAAAAAGAAAATTTTAAAAATCCGTTAAAGAAAACAATACAGGCAAGGAGATAGATTGAAATAAACTCCCATACAAAATGGAACTTCCTGTGTGGCTATCATACCTCAATGGGCAAGACAAGCTCAGTTGTATTTCCAACCATGTCACGATGGACCTAGAGAAGGTAATTCCCACTCCATCTCCTCAGGGAAGAATACAGTATTTCTAGGTGCCCAAGATTCTGTGGTGTTAACTAGTAGTCCTTTACAATTAGTTCCCCCTTCCTGAAAGACTCCTACTACGGCCAGCTGGCAATCCTGTTTGAATCAATACAGGCCCAAGCACATCACAGATTGAAGTTGCAACAACTCTGCTCACACCCCCTTTCTGCTAGCTACTTGAATTATCAGTGACTCAGAACATGATCTAGCAAAAGCCTTAACAGCTCTCTGCTAACAGCCAATCCCTACTAAAAATGGTGTACAGATTCCTTGTCATTCTAGCATTTAAGAAAAAAGCCTTATTATGGTTAAGGGAAATAAAACAGAAGGCAGCTAGGAAAAATGGAAATTCAGTGTGTAACTGCAACCAGAGGGAATAATTCTCAGAAGAGACTGAACTTATGACTTAAGCCCAAAGAAGTTACAAAGTCCTTATCAAACTCTAGGCTGGAAATCATGTCCACAAAGCAGGGTTCAATACAGCCTTTCACGCTAAAATATCTACGAAGAAAAATATTTTCTTTGACTCTGCTGAAAGCCTATCTCCTGAAAGTAGAGTGATTCTTTCTTTAATATGGTGAAATTTAAAGAACCAACTGGAAAACACCACAACTTTACCCAACTTAAAGCAGAGACTGGCTTTAAAAGGATAATTTATGTCTCTCCATTGTCTTCGGGCCTAGGAGACCTAGAGGGAAACATCATCTAGAAAACATGTACCATCCAGCAACTACTTTATGATAAAGCCCAAAGTTTGTTCTTACTTATTCTTTTGTGTACTATCTTTCTGTATCTGTTTAGAAATGATTCACAGAGAACAAGGCAAGACTTTCCACCTATTCTGTCACAAGAGTGTCTACAAAATTAGGGTCCTGGGCTGGAGAGATGGCTCAGTGGTTAAGAACATAGCCTGCTCTTCCAAAGGTTCTGAGTTCAATTCCCAGCAACCACATAGTGGCTCACAACCATCTGTAATGAGGTCTGGTACCCTCTTCTGGCCTGCAGACATACACACAGACAGAATATTGTATACATAATAAATAAATAAAAAAACAAAATTAGGGTCCTGAGGCAAAAAAAAAAGTCATTCTAGAACAGGACTGTACTAAGTGAACACATGCAAGTAACTGAGATTCTTTTTTTTTTTTTTTTTTTTTTTTTTTTTTTTTTTTTTTTTTTTTTTTTTTTTTTTTTTTTTGAGATAGGATTCTTATTAGGACCTGGGCTTGCTGCTGACTAGGCTAGTTAGCCAGTCAACTCCAAGGATCCATATATTCTCTGGCTTCTCAGCATTAGGATTAGCACCCAACTTTCTGCATGGGTGCTTGGAAACAGAACACAGGTCTCCGTGCTTACCGGACAAGCACTTTACTGACTATCATCCCAACTCCTAATGCACCTATTACATAAATATTTTGCTTGGTTTAGGATAAAATCTAGACTTTATTAATGCATATTGTCCACCAATACTGTTCTCAAACACAAAGCCAGCTTTACTGAGACTGAAACCGAAGAAATAATGGTTAGTTTAATGCTCAAGAAAGCTGGCTGTGTATTGTACTTACGGAGTTAGCATACTAAGCTTTAGCTTGTCATTACCCTAAGTAATTCTAAGGGCAAGTTCCAGACTAAATATATCACACTTTGACTTTTACCACCGGGTATTTTTAAGAGGTGGGAAAGGACAAGAAACACTAGAGAAAAAAAATGCCAGCCTCTTTCTGAGATTGTTTGATTTCAAATCCCAACATCCTCAATCCAAGCACATGTGTATAAGCAAAAGGAGAAATGCCTTATGGCATGTTTTGTCTAAAACAGACATTCCACCAGATGTTTGGGAGTCTGCAGAGGGTGAAACTGATCTGCTCTAACATGGTGTATACAAATGTGTAGTCACTTTGTGTGATGATTCCCCCACCACATAACTGCCAATCTTCTATCCTCCTACTCAGTGGCATATATGTACTTGAGATACTACAAAAATCTTTTTAAGAACTCATAATATATAAAGAGCACAAATAATTCACATGCCAGTGCTAAAAGACATTTTGAATTTCATTGTATAAGGATGTTATCATTCCACAATATTCTAAAATAACTTCACAGTATACTTCTCTGTTAATAATTAGATTCGAATCATTCTTCCTTAAATAAGACACTTAAAATCTCAGCAGTGAAGCCAGGCTTGATGATGCATGTTTGTAATCTTAGCACTTGTGAGGCAGAGGCAAAAGGATTTGAAGTTCAAGGTCATCTTCCTATATAGACTCTGAGGCCAGGCTGTATTATAGAAGACCCCATGTATAAAACATATACACACACATACACACTAACCCCAAAGCAAGTAAACAAACAATACACTAGTAGAAAATGGTTTATAGCCGGGCGATGGTGGCGCACGCCTTTAATCCCAGCACTCGGGAGGCAGAGGCAGGAGGATCTCTGTGAGTTCGAGGCCAGCCTGGTCTACAGAGCTAGTTCCAGGACAGGCTCCAAAGCCACAGAGAAACCCTGTCTCGAAAAACCAAANTTTTTGGATTTTTGAGACAGGGTTTCTCTGTGGCTTTGGAGCCTGTGTCTTGGAACTAGCTCTGTAGACCAGGTTGGTCTCGAACTCACAGAGATCCGCCTGCCTCTGCCTCCCGAGTGCTGGGATTAAAGGCGAGCGCCACCATCGCCCGGCTTAAGTAACTGAGATTTTAAGCAAGAAGTAATACACCTTAATCTTCAGTTTAGCTTTAGATTTGAGAAGCACACCCATTAATTAAGTAGAAAGTTTATTGTCAACAGCAATTACTATTTATTAGCAAATATTAAGTCTACACAAACCTTGCTTTCTATAGAATGAGCTAAAGTAAGGGTGGGAGGATAAGATATAACAACTAAGAGAAGAAAAATTACCCCATTAAAGGCAAAGGAAATATAACCCCTGAAAAGTCAGAGAGATGAGGATTTTCAAAGTGACCTAAGAATTCTAAAGAAATGTTTAGTGAACTATCTAGAATTTTTAATATTCAAGAAGACTTGGGTTGCAAGAGTAGTAGAACAGATATTTGTTCATTCACCTGATGTTCTTAAAACTTGCCAGGTAGTGGTAACACACACCTTTAATTCCAGCACTTGGGAGGCAGAGGCAAGCAAATCTCTGGGTTCGAGGCCAGCCTGGTCTGCAGAGCTAGTTCTAGGACAGCCAGAGCTACACAGAGAAACCCTGTCTCAAAAAAACAAAACAAAACAAACCAATCAACCAAACAAACAACAAAAGTTTAGCGAGCTGAGTGGAGCCACATCTAATAATCAGCTCCTAATTATGGCTAAGACCTGACTTATGCTATTATCACGCAATGATTGTCAGCTGCTTGCATATACGTGGACCTACGGGCAATGACTACTTGGCAATCCGGGGTTGGTAGCCTATGCCTACTTAAGGGCTGGGAGAGGTTTGCCCAGGAGGACAGAGGAGAGAAAGAGAGAGGGAGGGGAAGAGAAGGAGAAAGATTGCTGTGAGTAAAGTCCTGAATAAAACTGCTGCAAGAAGAGCTCCGGGTGTCGCGTCTTCCTTGCGTGTCGAGGTAGAGACGTGACACAAAAGTGCAGAAATAAAACTCATTCCCTAAGATACACCAAACATTAAACAAATGTTAGGAATATAGCAACAAATCACAGTGAACAAAGCAACAGAATGTGGTATTGGAAACAATTCTATAAGGGCGAAGGGCATTTTTAGGAAAGGGAATGCTAAACTGAATTCCCACTGAAGAGGATTATGACAGCACAGATCTTCGGCAGCTGATAATGCATCAAGTCGACACACTCTTTAACTGTGGCTAGGGTTAACGTCTACTCCACATTAATTAAAAGTTTACTCCCCATCTCCAGAGCTACATTATTATCGGTGTGTAATTTAGCCACTCACTAATGACCACATGTAGTTTTATCCTTGAAAAACTACTATAACTTTCCTTACATTCAAGAGAATTTTCTCTATAAAATAGGATGGTAATAAAGAGACTGGAGGAGAGAAAAGGAAAGCATAAACATAAAATGAATGGGACTTGCTAAGAGTTCTTTTTTCACTAAACTGGTTGACGTATATAAGAGATAAAGCATGCCAATAAGGAAGAAAAGCTTTAAAAAGGTAACAGTCTGAAATGAAAAGATATAACTTAGTTGAAACGACAAAAGGACATACCACTAGGGAAGAGAAGAGGGAAGCAGAGGGTAGTAAAATGCTTGCTTATACACAAAGAAAGAAAGATGCAAATTAAAGCTTCGTGTCAATTAAAACCACAACAATCAAAAAAGCACAAAGATAAATCTATGCAATAAGATCACATAAAGTTATCTTTCCAGAATGCACAGAGAATGAACAATAAAGACAAAATAATAAAGGAAACAGAGAGATGCCACTGAAGAGATTAGAAGGGGAGAAAAGCAACCTACCAAAGATAAAATACAGGGATAACACATTGAGGAGAACAAAGACCTTGCATGCAAACTGAAAATGGTCACTAAATGTTCAGCAAATTCATTTGTTTAGAGAGACAGAATCTCAAGCAGCCCAAGGCTGCTTGAAGAAGGCCTTGAACTTTGACCTTCACCCGCTGACTTGGACAGGACAAGCAGGTACCACACACTTAGCCTTTTTTTAGACTGGATCTCCTTACATTGCCAAGATTGGTTTCAAACTCATGAGTTCAAGTAGGCTTCCTGCCTCAGTCTCCTAACACTTGGGATTACAGGCCACATGTCATCACACCTGGTTTTGTGAAATCAATGGTTTTTAAACAGGAAAAACAGCCAGGCAGTGGTGTTTCATGCTTTTAATGCTAGACCTCAGGAGGCAGTGGGAGGAGTTGGAGGTCAGCCTGGTCTACAGAGGGAGTTCCAGGAAAACCAAGGTTACACAAAGAAACCCTATCTTGAAACAGCTCCCACCCCCACACCCTCCAAAAAGACAAGCATGGGCTACATTAGATATGATCTTAAAAACAAACAACAAAAAATGAGGAGAAGGGAAAGGGAATCTATAGAATTTTGAATAGAAAATTTGTTAGGTAAGAATCTTTTACTAGAAGCTACAGTAAAATAAACAAACCTCTCTCTTTTGTTTTTTCAAAACAGGGTTTCTCTGTGTAGCCTTGGCTGTCCTAGAATTTACTTTGTAGACCAGGCTAATCTCAAATTCATAGACATCTGCCCACCTCTGCCTGGAATTAAAGGGATTCACCAGGCTGTAAATAAATAAATCCTTTTAAAGATACTACTAGGTCTGTTGGCAAAGCTACTTGAGAAAATGAGGCAGGAGGCTCACAAGTTTGACAACTGCCTAGACTAGAGTTAAGTTCAAGACCAGTCTGTGCGTCCCAGGGAGATTCTGTCTCAAGAGTAAAAAACAAAAAAACAAACAAACAGCGGGGCGGTGGTGGCGCTTGCCTTTAATCCCAGCACTTGGGAGGCTGAGGCAGGCGGATCTCTGTGAGTTCGAGGCCAGCCTGGTCTACAAGAGCTAGTGCCAGTGACTGGGGCTGGCTAAGGAAGATCAGCTGAAGGTTCATGGGTTTTAAGTGCTTGTGACTCTGAAGCTTAAGTGAGGATTTCCTTGCAATGAGTAGAATTTCCCTCCTGTCCCTTGTCACAAGTTTAAAAACCTCACAGCTTGTATAATGTAACCATTTGGGGTCTGCTTTTAACTTGGACTAGTGTAACTCCTTCATGCAATAAACTGAAAAGAGCCAAAAAAAAAAAAAAAAAAAGAGCTAGTGCCAGGACAGGCTCCAAAGCTACAGAGAAACCCTGTATCAAAAAAAAAAAAAAAAAAGCAAAAAACAAACAAAAAATAACAAAACATTAAGTGGGAAAAGAATTTTTTTTTTTTATTTATTTTATATCCTGACTGAAGTTTTCCCTCCCTTCTCTCCTCCCATCAAAAACATTTTTAGCCAGTAAGTGGTGGCACACTCCTTTAATCCCAACACTAGGGAGGCAGAGGCAGGCAGATCTCTGTGAGTTCAAGGCCAGTCTAGCAAACAAAGCTAGTTCCTGGACAGCTAGGGCTGTTTCACAGAGAAACCCTAGGAGGGCGGGGAGAGATCAGTTGAGCCAAAAGTTCCATGTTCTAGCTTCAATCAAAACAAAAATTATATTAAAGGTTTTAGATGTTTTTAATGTGGTCAAAACAGCATTTTTTCATTTTTGCAAAGTTTTTAAAAGATTTATTTATGTATATGGGTGTTTTGCCTTTGTGTGTGTGTGTGCACGCACATACATGTGCCCACAAAGGCCAGAAGAGGGCACTGGATTTTCTGAAACCGGTGTTATCGATGCTTGTGGGGTATTAAGAACTGAAACCAGGTCCTCTGCAAGAGCAGCAAATGTTCTTAACCACTGTGCCTTCTCTAGAACTCTGTTTTCAATTATTTAAGAATACATATATCTTGTCAGAAATTTCATAAAACACTAAAACCAGTTCCATAAATGTAAAAATTCTTGTAAAAACAAATACAATTGTGCAATCTGAAGATGTCATAAATATTAAAAGTTATCATTATTAAAAAGTTATTTTTCCAAAAAAAAGTTATTTTTCTTCTAGAAAACTATCTAGAATTTCTGAATGTCAGGAACATAAAAAAGACGTTCCAAGGAATGATTTCTAGTGGTCTTGATGTTCTTTTAGAGAGCTCTTGTCCTATTTCTGACAATAAAGAATTGCATAAGCATTACATTACTTGAAGCAGGTGTCTTTTCAGAAACCCAGCTTTCAAAATTCAGCAGGCTTCATAGTAACTTCGGTGGTACATTTCAAAATACACACTGCAAAATTGCCAAGGATTCTTTAATTAGCCTTGGTCACAGCAGCCAAAACATTTCCCATCTGTTCCCTACAATATCTCTGGCTTTATAAAGCTAATAATCAGATCTGACAGGTCACTGAAGAGATGTTTAACCTTAGGAAGTAGGATAACTATCAAGCTAGCTGGAAATGAAAAGCAGTGACCTCTTGCTTCCATAGATGAGAAAGTGCAGGATCAAGACAACCAACTGTTTAAAGAGAGAATGTTTCAAAGTACTTATACTATGCAAGAGCTTCTGTAACTGCTTTCCTTTTCTTCCCTTCTGTGGAATTGTACTCCATTTCCCTATTTTGGACCCCCACACAACAGACTCTGACATCTTTCGTCCACCATAACTTGTCAATGTCACCTGTGCTGTTTCTGTGGATATCACCAAGAAACTCTTTCTGTATGGCTATGGCTAAAGGACCAACAAGGTCATAAGGATTATTCTTCAATCTCTATACCCAAACAAAGTAGTCACATCATAACTGAAGTCCAGATCCCAATTTCCTATTTGGAACCTAAATATAGCTCTTGACCTGACAGTCCAGGGATAAATTCATAAACCACACACACACTTTCAGTTATCAACTGCATGTTTTGAGGTTATTTGTCATAGGCCATACTACCATAGGAATAAATCAGACCTCTCTACTAGAAGACTAAGACTGAAAAGTTTACTGCCCTTGTTCAGAAGGCAAATCAATTACTTAAGCCAAACTTACATATAAGCACAACAGAAGTACTTCCCTTTCTACGCAGATAGAGCTCTGTAGCCCTAGAAGGCCTTAAACAGAGATTTCTTTTTCTTTTTAACTATTCACAGACAATCCAGTTTAAGCAGAAAATAAAGTATAAAGTGCTACCCTCTCCTCTTTTTAGGGCTTTAGATAAAATTTTTTTACAGGCTTTGGCCTGGACGAGTGACAGCTGCATTTAAGTGTACATGGTTTGCTTACAAAACTCATGTCACAAATGAGCAGCAGTCAGGACCATCTGGCTAGGCACTCTTCTCCAAAAATAATGCTATATTCACTTCTGGTTAACATATTATCGTAAAAAAAATTAAACTTAGAATCAGAAGATGTGATTTCAAGGGCTGGAGAGATGGCTCAGCATATTACATACTGTTCTACCAGAGGACCGTGGATTCAATACCCAGTATCCACACTGGGAAGCTCATAAGCAGCTGTAACACAGTTCCAAGAGATCCAAAACCTTCTTTTGGTCTGTGCAAGCCCTCCCACACATGTTGCATACACTATACAAGCACATACACACATAAATAAAAATATTAGAGAGAAATTATTTCAGAACTTGAATTTCCACTGACATTACGCAAGCTTCATCACTAGATATTAATTTTTCTTATATGAAATGGGAGAAAAATCCACCATTTCTAAGCATGTTCTCAGAACATAAAACTAGCCAGGCGATGGTGGTGCAGGCCTTTAATCCCAGCACTCGGGAGGCAGAGGCAGGCGGATCTCTGAGAGTTCGAGGCCAGCCTGGTCTACAAGAGCTAGTTCCAGGACAGGCTCCAAAGCCACAGAGAAACCCTCTCAAAAAAACCATAAAACTAAAACAGACAACTCAAAACTATCAGTGACTGAAATATCATAAAGTTCTGGTGTCCAAACATGCAGAGGGCTATTTTAGGGTTAAACTTCGTTGGTCAACTAATTAGACTAACTAGTCTCCCCCCTCCCATCCATCCATCCATCCATCCATCCATCCATCCATCCTCCTATCTATCTATCTATCTATCTATCTATCTATCTATCTATCTATCTATCTGTTTAATTATTTATCTGGTAAAGAGAGACTCATTGTGTAGTTAAGGCTGGCCTAGAATACAGACTAGGTTTACCTCTGCCTCCCCAGTGCTGAGAAACAAAGGCATGTACCACTATGCCCTACCTTTTTTTGTTTGGTTTGGTTTTTAAGTATAGGGTCTCACTGGGTAGCCTAGGCTTGCCTTGAACTCAAGATCCTCCTGCTTCCTGTGTACTGAGACTATAAGAATGTGCTGCCTCAGCTAGCTATAAGTCATCTACAGCATTTAAAAAAGTAAAGAGCCGCGCGGTGGCACATGAATTTAATCCCAGCACTCAGAAGGCAGAGTCAGGTGGATCTCTGTGAGTTTGAAGCACGCTGGTCTACAAAGCAAGCACTATACAGAGAAACACTATCTAGAAAAAAAACAAAGTTAAAAAAAAAGTATAAAGAAAATGTTAAAACAAATTAGATTACAGATTTTACCAATAGCCATTGGGGTCCTATGAAGGGAAATGACAATCATTTCTTCTTTTACAGACTGATCTAGGTTCTCCTTTTCAAGGATTCCTACCCAGCTGGGATGTAACTGAGTTATTATTACAGTGCTTGCTTTTAAATCTCAGTAACCTAATGGATAAACCACAGACCTCCAAGAATGCTAGCCTAGCAGGCATGGTTCAATCCCGTAGCACCCATAGAAACACACTTGGGAGGTAGAGGCAGGAAGACCAGAAGTTCAAGACCACCCTCAGGAGGTAGAGAAGGACATTTTCTTCAGTGGTATAGCCACTGATAAGCTGTCCATTCCTCCACAAATAACCTCCAGCCCTCATTCACATGAGTAACCCTAATTAAATTCCTTGGTTCACAATTCAAAAGAAGAAAAAAAGACACCAAAGTAAAAGGTTAAACAGGAAAGAAAACAGCAGAAGTGGGAGGGTCAAGAGGTAAGTGGATGTAAATACAGACACATTATATATATGAAAATATTTAATATATGCTAATAAAATAACATCCCCTACACTATTTCTACCTTCAGATGTGGCTCAGAAAACCTTACTCTATAATGACTGACAGATTCTATCTTGTTTCAAAATCTTTCAGGTCCAGGCTAGGAGCGCAGCTCAGTGATAGAGTACTTAACTATTATGCATAGATCTCTGGGTTCAATTTCCAGCACCTCAAAACAAACATCTCTCAGGTTCAATGTACAAAGCTCATATTTTCTTTCACCAAGCTCTTCCAACCCACTAGATTGTTGAGCTGACAAGGCACACCTTCAAATAACAATGGTATGAAGTTCAATATGGGTATGTGCATAGAGAACTGAAAATAAATCAATGGGATACAACAAAGTTGCTGAGAAGAGTGTCATATTATATCATCTTCCCTGAATCCCAATGCTGCCCTTAAATCACATCATCTTAGGTACCCTCCGGTGAGGATAGTACAACATGTAAGCCACTCTGAGCTTACTCAGACAGAATAGTAACGTATCTCCCTCTCCACCTGCCACATTTCAAGAGAACTCACTAATCAACTTAATTTCCACCCAGGGCTCTATGAGAAATACAATCAACTTCCCTTTGGGTTTCTTCCTTACATTAAACTAATTTATTGCATTAATTATTGTAACAAAGGAACTGTGTCATCTCCTCAAGTAACAGCTCTCTGCCATGTAACACCAATGAAGTTAGATTAAAAAAATACACTAACTGTATCAATTTGAAAAGACAGATCCAATCAACTGAGCTCATCTGACCATGTGTCACATAAGGACAGCAGAGTAGAATTGTAGCATCTCTGTCTCCAAATCTTTTTAAGCTGCAGCTCATGAATAGTTTTATGGTCCTTACAAGCTTCTATTCTCAGACAAAGATTATGAGGCTTGACCTGTTTCATTTCACATAAGCAACTGACATTTCCAGAAGGACAAAGCTATTCAACAGAGCTCAGGTATAGACAGATCCTTGGTTGTTTGTCAATATCGTTCTGTGTCAGCAGAAGTATCTCACATAAGATTAACAGCATACTAAACCTGTAAATAATTCAGTCTCAATTCTCCAGAGCTTTAATTGGTGAAACTGACCCATATAGGAAAGACTTATCAAGACCTGTATGTAGGCCAAAAAGCAGAAGGCAAAGATGATCTGAAGCAACAACAATACCAACAACAAAAACCTCTGCCACTATGCTCCTGTTGCAATTAAAGGGCTACATATCCTTTTATATTTTCCTCAAAGAGAAAAATACTATTATTATTTTTTGCATGTAGGAGGGAGCTAGACTCAGTGTGAGAGAACTTGTCCCATTGTATGGGGCGTGGATAAAGCCCTGAATTCCAGCTCTAATACCAAGGATGGGGGAGGAAGGCATGATAGCACATGCATAAAATCTAGGCACTCAGATAGCTGAGGTCAGAGGCTCACAAACTGGAAGTCAGCCTGGGTTTCATAACAAAAGCCAGGGCAACTGGGACACATGGTAAGATTCTGTCACAAAACAAACAAAACCCACAACAACCAGTTAGGGAAAGATTACAAAACAAAGCAGGTTCCATGTTTCTCAAAATATTTAATTGTCCTTTAGTATTTTGTTAACTTTCAGCTTAAGCTATGCATAATTCCTTCTAAAACCAGATGTTCTAAACATAACCAACTCATGTGAAACCCCCCCCATGTATAGATAGCTCTTTGACCTACAAGAGGTTATCGCCCAATAAAGTCATCCTAAATTGAAAATGTCATTACCAAAATACATTTAGTATGCTTCATCTACAGATTGAATATGAAGGTTTTGAAAACAGTACACCATCAAGTATGACTGTTTAGCACCATGACTGAGTGGCTACTGGGAACTGTGCCCCGGCCCACCCCAACCCCAGCACTCCTGAGAGTAGAAAACTACATACTGCTAGTCCAGATACAGATAAACATCAAAATCAAACTCTGAAGTATAATTTGCTTTGTTTCTGACTTTTCTTTTTCTTTTGTCTTTTGTTTAACTTTTTTCTCTGTGTAACAGCCCTGGTTGTCCTGGAACTTGCTTTGTAGACCACGCTGGTCTTTAACTCTGATCTGCCTGCCTCTGCCTTCTAAATGCTGGGACTAAAGGCATGTGCCACCACTGCACAGCACTTTCAAACTTTTAAAAAGGGATCTAGAATATGGCTCCTATTAAATATGTATAATTTTCTCATAATCATAAAGCCAAAAAGTTCTAACAACCAATTATAAACTGAAGACTGGCTATGCATACTTAAAAAAATGGTGGCACATAACTGTAATCTCTAAATTCTAGACTAACCTAAACTACATAAACTAGCCGAGGTTACACAGGAGAACCTGTCGAGAGAGAGAGAGAGAGAGAGAGAGAGAGAGAGAGAGAGAGAGAGAGAGAGAGAGAGAATGGAATTAGAGGATGTACAAGAGATGGCTCAGCAACTCCAGTTCCAGGAGATCCAATGCCTTCTTCTCTGTGGGCTCCTGCATGTACATGGTGCACATAAACTCATATAAGCAAACACATATACATAAATCTATTTTTTATAAAAAAAAAAGTAAATTTTTAGTATACATAAGAATGGGCATATAAAGCAATAAACATATACTTAAATATACAATAAATATAAAAATTCTATCAGACTTAAAGTATACATTTGTCAAACTGGTCATGTCTGGAAGGTCAGCACTGAGAGGGAGCATGAGCAAACACTGTAGTGTACTGGGAAAGTCCTATACAGGGAACTGATTTGTGGCTATCTGGCTAAACAAAAGATGTATATAAGATCTGTGCATTTGGCAGGCATGGTGATGTTTGTCTTTAATCCAAGCTCTCAGAGAAGCAGAACTCTGAATTCAAGACCAGAACTACATAGTCAGGTTTACATAGCAAGTTTAAACCAACCAGAGCTACATAGTGGGACTCTGTTTCAAAAGGATGAACAAGTAAAGATAGATAGATTTGTGCATTTACTTTACTTCACTGTGTATACAGTATTTTTTTTTGGTTTTTCGAGACAGGGTTTCTCTGTGGTTTCGGCGCCTGTCCTGGAACTAGCTCTTGTAGACCAGGCTGGTCTTGAATTCACAGAGATCCGCCTGCCTCTGCCTCCCGAGTGCTGGGATTAAAGGCGTGCTCCACCACCGCCCGGCTTGTATACAGTATTCTTTTCCAAGCAAAATTAAGGGAGTAAATACAAAAATCCCATGTGATGGCTCAGTGGTTAAGAGCACTGACTGCTCTCCCAGAGGACCAGGTTCAACTCCCAGCTAACAACTCTCTGTAACTCTAAGATCTGAAACTTCACGGAGACATACACTCAAGAAAAACACCAATGCACATAAAATAAAAATAAATATTTTTCTTCAATAGTTTATTTATTCATTTCTTTATTTGATTTTTCGAGACAGGGTTTCTGTAGCTTTGGAGCCTGTCTTAGAACTAGCTCTGTAGACCAGGCTGACCTTGAACTCACAGAGATCTATCTGCCTGCCTCTGCCTTCCAAGTGCTGAGACTAAAGGTTTGCACCATTAAACCCAGCCAAAATAAATATTTTTTTTAAATCCTGTATTACTAGATCCTAGCCCTAAAGTAGTAGTAATTTATTTATATACTTACATTTACAGTGTTGAGGATGGAACTCAGGACTTGTACAATCTAAATATGTGCTCTACACTGAGTTATATACCTTTATCCTTATTATGCTGTTTTAAATTGATTTATTTTTACATATCTATTATTATTATTATTATTAGAATTCAGTTCTCTCCTTCCACTTTTACATGGGTTCCAGGGATTGAACCCAGGTTGCTACATTTGTATAGCAAGTACCTTTCCCTGCTCAGTCATCCCATCAGTCTTCATTTGAAGCATTTTTTTATGCAAAGGGAACCATGCCATCAAACATCACAAGTTAGGATATTTTCAACAGGAAAAAGAGAGGAAGAAAAAAGTTAAACAAAGTATAGATTATGATTCAATATATGGCCTCACTATAAGATCTTAGATCTGAAAAAAAATAATGAAAGAGAAATAATAAAGGAAATAAATATAGATACTAACTTTTAGCGGGGGGAACTTAAACTAAATATAAAAGCATATCAAATGGCTCAAAAAGAAAGATTAGGTAAACATAATACAAACTGATTTAACCAAATATTGAGACATGACTATATTAGGAAGATTCATTAAGGAGGAAAGGGCAATAGTGCAATATAGTACTTATTTATATGCATACAGGAATAGCTAGCAGTGACATGTGCCTATAGTCCCAGCTTCTCAAGAGTAATTGATCCTATGAGCTTGAGAATAGCCTAAGAAACAAGAAGCCCATGTTCCAAAAACAAAAAAAAAGAGATTAAATAAAATATAATAAAAACACTAAATACTTAGGTTGCTTTCAGAGAGTAAGTCCTGATATTAAGGGGCACATAATAGTCTAAATTGATTTTTTTCATTAAAAATTAAAGCACTGTTATACACACACACACACACACACACACACACACACACACACCCTGCTGAAGATCCAACCCAGGCCCTCACTTGTGCTATATATGCTATACATGAGCTGTGTTATTGAACTACACTGGCTTCATTATATTTTTAAGAAAAGTCAAGAAACAACAACCAAGGCAGTTGTGACGCTTGCCTTTAATCCCAGCACTCAGGAGGCAGAGGCAAGTGGATTTCTCTGAGTTCGAGGCCAGCCTGGTCTACAGAGTAAATTCCAGGACAGTCAGAACTATACACAGAGAAACGCTATCTCAAAAAAAAAAAATCATTTTAATAAATAAAAATTTCTTATTCAGTTAGTTGTATAAAATAGAATCATATATAGGCCAGGATGACTTCAAACTTACTAGTAGCTGTATGAAGATCTGATCCTCCTTCCTTCACCTTTCAAGAGCCTGTACGATAACACAAACCTAACAATTTTAATAAGATAGTCCCCCCAAATATTCCTGGATACTCTTAAAAGACTATACTGAAGTTTATTTGGGGGCCAGAGAAATGGCTTAATGGTTAAGAGCATCTACTGCTCTTTCAGAGGACCTAAGCTTTGTTTCCAGCACCCACATCAGGCAGCTCACAACCACCTGTAACTCCAGCTCTAAGGGATCAGATAGATGCCCCCTTCTGACTTCTGCACTCATATGGACATACCCACACACAGATACATAACTAAAAAAAAAAAACTTTAAGTTTGGCATAGTGGAAAAGACCTTTAATACCAGCACTGGGCATGCAGGCAGATCTCTGTGAATTTGAGGCAAGCTCGTTTCTTAGGCTTAATAAAGCAAGTTCCAAGACAGACAAGGAGAGACCCTACATAGAGAGACCCTATCTTAAAAATACCACACCCCCATTAAAAAAATCTTATTATAGGAAATCACAAAACATGCCTCAATCCCAACCATTCACTAGTTAAAGACCAGCCCAAGCTACATGCTAAGACTTTATTTAAAAATAAACAGTGCTTGCCAAGCATGCACAAGGCATAAATAAATAAATAAACAAACAAACAAACGAAAGAATGAATAAATAAGTACAAAACCAAAACAAAGCCAAGCCTGGTAGCAATCTGTAATCTACTTACTGGGGAGGCAGAAGTAAGAGGACAGCAAGTTCAAAAGCTACCAAGGCTACATAGCAAGTTCAAGGTAATACCAGGCAACTTTATGAGCCCCTATCTTAAAATTTAGGAGTAAAGCTGGGCCTGGTAGTACATACCTTTATTCCAGTGCTTGGAAGTCAGAGGGAGGAAGATCTCAGTGAGTTTAAGGTTAGCCTGGTCTATGTAAGAAGTTTCAGGCCAACAAAGGCTATGAAGGGAAACTCTGTCTCCAAAACAAAGAAAGAAAATTATGTCAAAAAATTTGGGTGTGGGTGGGCTGGAGAGATGGTTCAGTGGTTAAGAGTATTGGTTGTTCTTCCAAAGGATCAAGGTTCAATTCCCAGCACTCAATGGCAGCTAACAACTGTCTGTAACTCTAATTCCAGTGGATTCAACTCCCTCACAAAGACATACATGCAGGCCAAATACCATATGAATTAAATAAATAAGTAAAGATTTTTTAAAAATCTGGGAACGTAACTCAGTGATAAGTGTGCTTGCCAGTAAATGTGATATGCTAGTGATAGGGTAGGTGGAGCCCCCAGCAAGTGTGAAGCAGTAGTTGGGGCTCAAAAACCCTGGGTACAAAGTCAACTGGATCTTCCCAGCAGCAAAATCGCTCAGCTTCCAACATAGGCAAACAGAGCTGCAAATCTGACAACCAGGTGCCTATGCCAGGTGCCCACTCCCTGCAGCTGCATACAACATCCTGGCTGGAGTAGAACCCACGCAGGATTTCCCACCACCAATGCAGCAGGCTATGCTTGATAGTTTGAAACAACAACTGGATTGCTGTGGGTAGAGAGTGTGACTGTTGCATGCAGTTGGGAATGAAGGCCCTAGTAGATGAAAACAAGCCCAAACCTCAGGCACAACAAGCTGTTTTTGCCTCAGATCAACTGGAGCCAATGGGAAAACCATGGTGTTTTCTGGCCTTTTGCTTTCTACTTTCCCCACGTGTACTTTGATATTGAGGGCTGGAGATGAGATGTTAGAGCAGTGGTCCTAAATGAGAACATCCTCTGGTTTTAGCAGGTTTTCTCTTTCCGTCTCTAGGGTTTGACAATTCTTTCTTGATTTGTCCCATTTTACACTTCATACACATTCAGCCAATCAAGGCACATCAGGCTCTATATAACAATTTGCAGGTTCCAGACACTCTCCCAATTGCTCCATCATTAGAGGTAAAAGAAAAGACTTCAGAGACCATCTCTCAGCTGTCTCCAGCCCTTCAGAGAAAGACTACTCTCCAGGAAGGAAATTTGCTTGAGTTCTCACTGCTCTAGCTCCAAGAGACACTGCACCTGCTTCCTCTAGAGCAGTGGTTCTCAACCTTCCTAATACTGCAACCCTTTAATACAGTTCCTCATGTTATGGTGACTCCAACCATAAAATTATTATTAATGTAATGTAAATATCTGATATGCAGTATATCTGATACTCAACCCCTGTGAAATGATTGTTCGATCCCCCAAGGGGTGCCAACTCACAGCCTGAGAACGGTTAAAAGTAATCTGTCCATGCTCAGCCTTCAAGACTTGCTGCTTGCTAGCTGTGTGTGGTGGCAGACACTTTTAATCCCAGCACTCAGAAGCAGAGGCAAGCATATCTGAGTTAAAAGGTCAGTCTGGAGTTTGATTTACAAATAGAGTTCCAAGATAGCCTGGGCTACATAGAGACACCCTGTCTCAAAACAAAACAAAAGGCCTGCTGTTCTTGTCAGTGGCCCACTTTCTGTTGACTGGCTCTGCAAGCTGCTCTTGGCCAGTGTTCTGAGAACCCAGAGAGTTTTGTGCTATAACATGTGCTGGCACTCTTGGCTAGCGCCTGAAGCCTGCCAGGGCACAGAGCTGCAACACTTGTGAGCTCACACAGTTGGCATTCTGTTTTCTCTGAGATCCTACTTTCCCTTTTGAATTTTTATTTTTGCATGGCAGATAAAGCTCCCCTGATTTTGCTTTAGAAAGTCTGTCCACTCCATGCTTAGAAGAAGGGAAGACAAATAGGAGAAAACACCATCTCATGAGGTTCAGTCTCCAGTGCTAAACAAAACAACGCAGAACATAGAACGAACACACACACACACGCACACAAACACACAGGCATTTTTTGTGGCAGATGTGAAGTGGGGACAGCAGAAGGATGGAATATACGGTTACAAAAGACACTATGAGCCCGGCGGCTGTGGTGCACGACTTTAATCCCAGCACTTGGGAAGCAGAGGCAGGTGATCTCTGTGAGTTCAGGGCCTGCCTGGTCTACAGAGCTAGTTCCAGGACAGCCTCCAAAGCTACAGAGAAACCCGGTCTCAAAAATAAATAAATAAAAATAATTTTAAAAAGACACTATGAGGAGCCTTTATGCTATGGTATTGGATACACTACTACTTTCACATGATAAAATGACATAAAACCTATCAGGCATGATGACAGTCACTTGTAATTCTACTATTTGGGAGGTAAAGGTAGGAGTTCAAGACCACCCTTGGCTACTGAGAGAAACTGAAGCCAACCTGGATTTCATGAGATGTCTTAACAAAGAAAATAATGAGCCAGCAAGTTGGCTCAGCAGGTAAAGATACTTGTTGCTAAACCTGACAACCTGAAGTTTAACCCCTGGGAACCATACAGTAGAAGAGAAACAACTATCAAACGTTGTCCTTTGACTTCCATATGCACAACCCCTCTCCACCATTAATAAAAGTTTTTTTAAGAAATGGATAGAACCAAGTAAACATACACATAAATACACATTTGTGAATGTGAGTAAAACTGGACAATATTACAGTATTGTACTTTATAGTTTGTAAGGTTCAGAAAGACAAACACCACATGTTCTCTCTCATATATAGAAGCTAATTTTTAATTTTTTTAATATATACATTCATTTAAGTCATATATAGTCTAAGTTGGCCTCAAACTGAGAGATCCACCTGCCTCTACCCCCTCGAATTAAAGGTGTGAGGTGTGTACCACCACACGTGCCCTCTAATTCTTTTTTTAAAAAGATTTATTTATTTATTATGTATACAACAATCTGCCTCCACATATGCAGACACACCAGAAGAGAGTGATAAGTGTATTACATGATAGTGAGTGTGGATAGATACCAAAAAACTAGAAAGTGAAACATGAGAAAGGAAGAGAGGTTTTAAGAAAAGTGGCAGGAAATATAAAACATACATACATGTAAAAAGGAGCATGCTGGGGTAGTATAAAAGGTGGAGGGGTGACAGGGAGATGGGGAGGGCATCAATTAAGATGGAGTATGAATCAAGAGTGGAAGGATGCCTTTAATTCCAACACTGGGGAGGCATAGTGGGTCAAGGCCAATCTAGTCCATACACTATTTCAGGCTTGTGAGATCCAGTTCAAAAACCAGAAAAAGGAATGTGTATCAAAATGCTATAAAGAGGGCTGGAGAAATAACTCAGAGGTTAAGAGCATTGCCTGCTCTTCCAAAGGTCCTGAGTTCAATTCCCAGCAACCACATGGTGGCTCACGACCATCTGTAATGAGGTCTGGTGCCCTCTTCTGACCTATGGTCATACACACAGACAGAATATTGTATACATAATAAATAAATAAATATTTTTAAAAAATGCTATAAAGAAACCTATTAGTTTGTATAAACAACAACAACTAAAAAAAATCTAACTGGGCAGTGGTGAAGCAGCAGTCAGGAGGTAGAGACAGGCAGATCTCTGTGAGTTCGAGGTCAGCCAGCTCTACAGCATGAGTTCCATGACAGGCTCCAAAGCTATAGAGAAACCGTCTCAAAAACAAACAAACAAACAAACAAACAAACAAAACCCTCCATTTTCTACTTTAAACATTCAAAACCTATAATTCCAGCACTTGGGAAATGGAGGCAGGATTAAGTGAGACCCTGTTTTACCTGAAGCTGGGCGGTAGTGGTGAAAACCCACTACCCAGCACTTCGGAGGAAGAGATAGGTAGATCTCTCACACAGTTTTAAAAATCTATTTTTAAATTTTTCCAACTCTAGAGTTAACACATTTTAGTTATTAGCGTTTATAAGGATAGTTATTTAAATACTATAAATTCACATCTGACTTGAAAGGGAATTCTGTATCAAATATAGAAAGAACACAGAAACTGGTGGTCAAACCTATAGGTTCACTCCATGACTTGACAGGATTTATTAGTCTCTAAAATTCATAGCTGAGAAGCTATGAATGCAGTGCAGTGTAGACAGAGGGCTTAAATGAAAGAGCCTGAGCCTGAATCCAGTTCCCAGCATGGCAAAATTTTTAAAAACTGTTAATAAAAAGGACCAGGGGTGATGGTGGAGGGGTTGGAAAGATGGCTTTCTCAATGGTTAAGAGCACCAGCCGTTCTTCCAGAGGACCCAGGTTCAATTCCCAGAACCCACGTGGCAGCTCACAACTGTCTGTAACTCCAGTTCCAGAGGATCCGACAAAACACCCATGGCAAAACACCAAAGCACATAAAATAAAAGTGTTTAAAAAAAAAAAAAGAACTGGGGAATGTGGTTCAGTTGGGCAAGTTATTGCCTAGCATACACCAAGTCCTGGGTTGAATCCCCAGCACCACATAACCAAGTGTGGATATCCCAGCACTAAGAAAGTGAAGATTGCCTGCTCTTCCAAAGGTCCTGAGTTCAATTCCCAGCAACCACATGGTGGCTCACACCCATCTACAATGAGATCTGGTGCCCTCTACTGGTGTGCAGGCATACACACAGACAGAATATTATATACATAATAAATAAGTAAATATTAAAAAAAAAAGTGAAGGTAGGAGAACCAGTGCAGAGTCACTGCTGGCCATATAGTAAGCTTGAGGCCAGTCAGAGCAATGAGAAACCCTGTCTTTGAATGAATGAATAAAAGCAAGCAAGCTCTGGGGTCTGAAATATAGGCAAGCAGAGTATCATAGCACACACAGTTTCAATAGTCAGCAAGATGCAGGAGAAAATAACTTTAAAAGCTGCTAGGGGCTTGAGAGGCTGCTCAGTAGTTAGAAACACTTGCAGCTCTTGCAGAGGACCCGGGTTCAATTCCCAGCACCCACATGGCAGTTCACACCCATCTCTAAAACTCTTGTTCCAGGGTATTGGGGAACCTCTTCTGACTTCCATGAACACTGAGTACACAAGATGCACATAAGACACACATCCATACACATAAAATAAAAACCTTTAATAACCCCCCCATGTTGTTATTATTCTTCACATTCTTTGGCCACTAATTCTGAGAAGAATTTGCAACCAGAATAAGACAGTAACACATATTAGAAAAGCCTTAGTTTTATGTAGAGGGAATTTTTTTTTAAGTTCTGATTCTGTTCCTAATGATGCCCAGTATTTCTCTGGCAGGCAGCACATTGACCCAATTTTTCTAGGAATTGCTTACCAGAGTTTCCAGTTTCATTTGGGAGTTACAATTGTTAGCTAGAAATTACTCATCCTGAGAAAGTACTTGAGCTTTCTGCTTGTTTTTTAATTCAATTTTTGCACACTGAGGTTCACCAATGTTTCAACTCACTCAAAATATGTATTCCTGAAATAAAATCTCAAAGGACTTAAAGCTCTTGCCCATTTGATGATGAATTTCTATAATTCTAACATTAAGAAAGTAGAAGCAAGAAGATTAAAAATTCAAGGTCATGCTTCCTGGCTTGTTCATCAGCTCACTAACCCACTTTCATTCTTAGGAATACATTTCCCTTCAGTTAATAAGCTATCTCTATTTCTATTCCATGTCTAACTTAAAAGGCAAGACCTCTTCTCTATCTTTCCTCCTAGTGACTGCCAGGATTTTTACCTACCCTGTACTGGTTTTCTTTTAAATGCCAATAAAATAGTTCTTAAGCTGAAAAGAGAGTTCAAGGTCATCTCTGGCTACATAGTGAGTTTCCATTAACATGAACTACACAAGACCCTGTCTCATTAATAAAAGAAAGAAAAAAAAAGATGGCTCAGCAGTTAGAAATGCTTGCTATGTAAGCATGATCCCATATACTCTTATAACTCAAGCTGACTTGTTCACTGAGTGACACAGAGACAGAATAGAATTGCTTAAGCTCCCTAGGTGCCAGTCTACATGAAAACCCTTGCTAGATTCTAGGTTCAGAGAGAGACCCTGAATCAAAGGAATAGGACAAAGTACTTGTGCACATACACACACATATATCAATTCCCCCGCCAAAAGCTTAATGTCACAGAAAAATTATAATATTGAGCTTTTATGTGTATGTGTGCATATGTGCTTGAGGATGCAAATAACTTCCTCTGTTACTCTCCACTTTACATTGAAACAGGGATCCACCTATCTCTATACACACCCACCACAGTACTAGGGTTACAGATGTGTGCTACTGCCCAACTTTTACCCCAACTTTTACACAGGTGTTAAGTCTCTGAACTATGGTCTTTATGTTTACATGGCAAGCACTTTACCAACTGAACCAGATCTCCAAACCTTTAGTATTTCTTTATTTTCCTTTTTTTCTCTGTGTAGTCAGTCCTGGCTGTCCTGGAACTCACTATGTTGATCAGGCTGGCCTTGAACTCAGATTTGCACACCACTGCCTCCCAAGTGCTGGGATTAAAAGCATGCACAACCACAGCCCAGCTATCAGACCCTTGATATTTCAGTTATGAAAAACATTTATTGGGTTGCCAAGATGGCTCAATGGGTAAAATTCTTGAGCCAATTCCTGGGACAAAAGTACAAGTAGAACAAAACTAACTCCAAAAACTTGTCCTCTGATCACATGCATGTCATGGAACTAGAGCCCACACACAAACAGCACGAGTGCACACATGCACACGCCCATTAAAAATAATAAAAGTATTTATTCAAGTGCTAAACAAGATTGATGCCATTACTTTAAAGTTTCTATACAGAACTTATGGGAAACAAGATGATATTTAGAGGTAATGTTCTAAAAGAAACAGCATGGTACAAAGAGAAAAATTTAAAAACCCAAAAAAACAGTTTGGCAAGATGGCTCAAGGGGTATAGATGCTTGCTGCCAAGCCTAACAACCTGAGTTTGAACCCTAGGACACACATGATGGAAGAAGAGACCCAATTCCCACAAACTGTTTCTCTGTCATAGATATACCATGGCAAGTCAAGTCATCTGCTCTTTTTTGTTGTTGTTGTTGCTTATTGAGACAGGATCTTGCTATTATATGGCCCATATGTTGATTAGGCCAGCTTGATCTACAAAGCAAATTCCAGGACAGCAAGGACTATACAGAGAAAACCTCTCTCAATAAAACTAAGTAAGTAAGTAAATAAATAAATAATTGCCTTCAATTATAGGAGAAATGTCAAATTTGTCTTTTTGCTTTTGATTAATTTCTATATGTACCCAACTGTTTTTTCTGTGATTTTTTCAAGATTCCTTTTCTCTCCTCACAGCCTCTAAGCCTATCAAATAACTCTTGTTTTTTGTTTGTTTTTTTCGAGACACGTTTTCTCTATGTAATCCTGACTGTCCTGGTACATGCTCTGTACACTAGGATGGTCTTGAACTCAGGGATCTGCCTGTCTCTGTCTCCCGAGTGCTAGGATTAAAGACACGTAACATTATGCCCCACTAAATACTGCAGCTTTTAAATTTTTCTATCTCCACTTAGATATTTCTATGTAGTTCTAGACGACCTGGGACTATCACTTATGCATTCTGAAGATGTGTAGCTTCTTTTGGCATCAGATAGAGCATAACCTCAAAAGGGGGGGGATAAAATCAACCTAGAAACTCACCATCAGGGTCTACAAACTGCCTAAAAGTAACAGATTTTTCTTAGCATGGATCTGACTAAAAAAAAAATTAGGGGCTGGGATCAACAACTCATGGGTAAAGTGTTTGCAGACCCTGTATTTGGCCTCCAGAGCCCAAAAATATATTCTAATGTTACATATTATAAATAACCTATTTTGGAAAAATAACTAATAAGTCATCTAGTACACCATAACAGTATTACCTGGTGATATACAAAATTAAAAATAGAGCAGACAAGTCCTAATATTGCCTTGCACCTCAGCTGTCATGGTGATTTGAATAAAAATGATCCCCACAGGCTCATATATTTGAATGCTTAGTCGCCAGGAAGGATTAGGAGGTGTGGCTTTGTTGAGTACAAGCATGTGTCATAGTTTTTGTGGACAATTTGCAACAGTTGGTTCTCTCTTTACACTGTGTAGGTACTGGAGACTGAAAACAGGTCAGTAGGTGTCTTTACCCCCTGAACCAGTGCACCAGTTTTGGATGCAGGGGCTCCCTATGTAACTCAGGCTGGCCTAGAACTCATGATATAGCCAAAGCAGACCTCTAATTCATGGTCCTCCTGTCTCCACCTCCCAAATGCTATGATTATAGGCGCAAGCTATGATGCCAATCAGTATGCATGTTCTCTGAAAGATTGAAAAACTAACTCAAATTTGCTGAAGCCTCACTAGAAAGAAGGAAGGTCAGATTTTTTTACCTTTTCCCCCTGAGAAAGGAAAAAACTCAGAAGCCTACTTCACCGGTAAATTCAGACACCCAAGGCCTACTCAGCAGCTGGGCAAATCCCACTTTCAGGGAACTGCTCTTATCCCTAGTGTCTTCTAGACACAACTGAGTGCAACTGTCACTGTGATTAACTTCCAGGAATGCCAGCCAACAGAAAAGACTTCAGCAGCTATTTCACCTCAGTCAGCTGGATTCTGGAACAACTGCCTCTTTCTCTCTGCTGGGCAGAAAAGCAGCTACCAATCCTAGGAGTCTATAACCATCCAGGAACATACTAGCATCAACCAGGCTTACTAAAACAGCTAACCTCCCACTTGATCCATCTAACCCTTCTATATTTTCAGCCATTACCCTGTTCCGTTTCCCCTACATCACTTCTCAACCTTTTAATACTATGTAATTACTTACTATGTTTATTCTTATCTCCTTTTAAAAGATACAATCTACTGGGTCTGGTGCCTCAAGCCTGTAATTCCAGAACTGCAGAAGGGAAGGCAGGAGTGCTTCAAAGCCAGCCTGGACTACAGAACAAAACCTCTTCACTCACAAAGGTCAAGTCCACTGGTGGCTATTTTTTTGTCTTGGTCTATTTAATTCAATGACAGATCTTTTTTTTTGGTTTTTTTTTTTTTTTTTTTTTTTGGTTTTTTGAGACAGGGCTTATCTGTAGCTTTGAAGCCTGTCCTGGAACTAGCTTTTGTAGACCAGGCTGGTCTCTAACTTACAGAGATCCGCCTGCCTCTGCCTCCTGAGTGCTGGTATTAAAGGCATGCGCCACCACTGCCCAGCTCAATGACAGATCTTAAGAAGCTATAACACTATTTCACATATAGCAGGAACTCAATAGAAAGGAACAAACAAAACCTTAAAAAGGTCAACAAGACCCAGAATACCCAATACTATTTCTCTAGCAGAACCAGACTGGTTCCTGTGAGTGGCCCACCTTGCATACACTCCTCCAAGTTAGGTTGCATACATGGAATGGGCAATGCTGCAGACAGTAAGGTAACAAAGCCTGCCCTTGAATCAGAAGTGGTTCTTAAGCCATTCACAGTCTGTCTTGTTTCTAGTTTATTCACTTTGGGATAAAATGCGTTAAATGGAATGTTCTAGTATAAAAGGAGCTTGAAAAAAATCATACGAAGTTTCTTTCTTCAAAGTCTAAGTCTAATTTAGTTCAGAAAACATTAATTATGCATAGTTATATTAAACGTATTGGGCTATGAATTATGGGACACAAAAGAACAGAGGCGACATTGCTGTCCTACAGAACTTAGAATGAGGCAGGAAGAAACTACAACCACAAATAATTATAATTTAAGGCAGCATATGATAAATTACTCTAATAGAGATTTTTGTTGTTGTTGTTGTTTATTTTTGGTTTTTTTGAGACAAGGTTTCTCTGTAGTGTTGGTGCCTGTCCTGGAACTAGCTCTTGTAGACCAGGCTGGCCTGGAACACACAGAGATCAGCCTACCCCTGCCTCCTGAGTGCTGGGATTAAAGGCGTGCACCACCACTGCCCGGCTCTAATAGAGATCTTAGTCACCACCCCCTCAAAAAAATCCTAAAGAGACCTAGGAAAAATGAAATCAGTTCTGGAGATAGGAGGAGAAGAAATGTGGGTAAAAAAGGCTTCAGGAAAGAGACTAAGCACTGTACTAGTTTGAATGAAGGGACGGACTGGGGATGTGAATGACTTGGAAGCAGAGAAAGGCATTCCAACAGAAAAGAGAAAAGAAACAAACTAAAAACATACAGAATAAATCACTGGGATGGCTATAAAAAGGATATGAGTAGACTGAAATGTGGAATAAAGCTGAGGAAAGTCAGGTTTAATGAAGACAAATAAAATCTGAAATATGTCTAGAAGCCAGTAAGATAGCTTAGTGGGAAAAGGTGCTTGCCCCACAGTCTGGCAAACTGGGTTCAACCTTCAGAATCTATGTAAAGGTGGAAAAGAACCTACTCCACAAAGTTGTCCTCTAACCTTCACATGTCCACCACGATTCCTACCCACCCACAGTCCCCCACACACAATAATTTAAAACTATTACACACACATGCACAGTAATTTAAAATAGCTTATTTACTTATTTTGGTTTATTGAGACAGTCCTCTCTCTCTATAGTCCTGGTTGTCCTGGAACTCACTCTGTAGACTAGGCTGGCCTCGAACTCACAGAGACCTGCTTCTGCCTCCCAAGCGCTGGGATTAAAGGTGTGCACCACCACTACCTGGCAAGTAGTTTTAAATATTGGCCTATGATAGTGGATTAGTTTTTTTTTCAGCATGGAAAAAATGTGCCAAACTGTACATTTTAAAAATCTATGCAAGGCTATACAGACCTTTAATCCCAGTACTCAGCAAGAAGAGGCAGGCAAATCCCTTTGAGTTTGATCAAAGAGTTCCAGGCCAGCCAGCCAAGGATACACAGTAGTACTTGTCTCAAAAAAAAAAAGAAAAAAATAAAAAGAAAAAGAAAAGAAAAGCCTGGAGGGCTGGAGAGAAGGCTCAGTGGTTAAGAGCATGGGACCTGCATTTAATTCCCAGCACATGGCGACTCACAACCATTTGAAATTCTAGTTGCAGGGGATCTGACACCGTCTTCTGACCTGTGGGCATCAGCATGCATGTAGTGCTCAGATATACATGCAAGTAAAACATTCATACATATAAAATAAAAATACTTAAAATTTAAAAAAGTAAAATAACCCCCTCTCCAAAATCCATGGTGGATTTCTGTGTTACTTATTCTAGAATCAAATGATTTTCTTTTAGAGCATTTTGATTCATAATTATCTGATTATTTGATTCATTAGTTCACTATTTAACATTTTGATTCATAATTATATATTCATTAATTGACTATCTCCTCCACTACATTACAGGTCTCAGTAGGACATGGAAGGGACCATGTCTGGTCTACCACAAATAAATAAAAATATAAAGCAGCACCATGTACTAGACTAGAAAGAACACTGGCATGAGATCACTGCACAAATATACAAAAGATGAAAACCTGAGCTAGGTCAGGCAAGAAAAAATAAGGTAAATGGGGCTGGAGAGATGGCTCAGTAGTAAAGAGCACTAGTTGTTCTTCTAGAGAATCTGGGTCTGATTCTCTATAACCTGTAAGTCCATTCCCAGGGGATTTAATTACCCCCCCATGACCTCCATGGGCACTCAATACACATTAAAAAAAAAAGTGAAGTAAATGGAAAACAGATATTCAGTGAGTAACTAGATGAGATGGGATGCCTGAGTTACAGCAATTGGAAAAACAGTAACAAAAGATGCAAGTTTCAGAAATTCTGAATTAGAAGTGCATATTAAAGTAGATGCCAAGTAGAAAAATACTGTTTTTCCTATATACCTCACAGATTTATGCACCTCATTGGGTTTCAAAGTTTCGCTTCTCTTCTACTACAGTTTTATTTCTGATACCATTCTATAAGACTCTGCTCTAGAAACAAACCTTGTTCTAGAACAAGGGTAAGCATTTGAATTTCTTTTTTTTTTTAAATTTGTGTTTCTTTTTCTTTTTACTTTATTTTATGTGCATTGGTGTTTTGCCTGCATGTAAGTGTGCGGGTGTCAGATCTGGACATTACAGACATTACAGAGCTATCATGTGGGTGCTAGGAATTGAACTAAGGTCCTTTGAATGAGCAATCAGTGCTCTTAACCACTGAGCCATCGCTCCAGCCCCCAAACATTTGAATTTCACACCAAACTTCAGGATTTGTAACTGAAGTTTACAGGGTTTATTCATTAAAGTCCACTTCAGTTCACATGATGGAATTTCCCCAACTAGACACACAGTGTCATCTAGAAATGTTGCTAGGAACGGTGCTGACAACATACCAAAAACCTGTTAGCTGTCTTTTTAATAGGGTAAAGCAAATACCACTGCCGTCTTCTACAAATATTAACCAACTTCCTAAGAAATGACAGGTAACATCATGCACTGTGGTACCAGCACCCAGTGTACCCTAATAGGGATCTGGATTCCATGCTGTGGTCTGATTAGGTTGTGTGGTACCTACTATCTGACCATTTGCTAATCCACTTCCCCCTATTCCACACGACATTTAAAACAACAATGCAACTACCTATAGGTACTGGAAAGATGGTTTAGCAGATAAAGGTACTTGCTGCCAAAACTGACAATATAGTGGAAGGAGAGAATCCATTCCTGTAGGTTGTCCTGCCATGACATAAGCATCCACAAAATGAATACATAAATAAAAGTAATTAAAAGAATTAAAGGGGGTCTGGAAAGATAGCTAAATGGTTAGGAGCACACACTGTTATTGAGAGGAGTTTGATTCACAGGAGTCATGTCAGACAGCTCACAACCATCTGTAATTCTAGATCCAGGAGAGCCAATGCCTCTGAACTCCATCACCACTGTACTTGTGTATACACATTCACACACAAATCCACACTCATACACATATTCCAAATAAAATAAAATCTTTTTTAAGCTATAAAAAGAAAAAAACCTATCTATAAAACTAATTATAGCCAGGCGATGGTGGCACACGCCTTTAATCCCAGCACTCAAGAGGTCCAGGTAGGTGGATCTTTGTGAGTTCGAGGCCAGCCTGGTCTATAGAGTGAGTGAGCCACACTGGAGAAAAAGAGAACTGACTCTTAGAAGTTCACCATGTGCACCGTTGTACACACCACACACCACTCTCAATAAACTGCTAAAATGAAATAATAAATAAATGTAATTTCAAGTCAATGAAAAGGACTTTAAAAAATAAAAGCAGGGGCTGGAGAGATGGTTTAGTGGTTAAAGTGCTTACTGCTCTTCCTGAGGATCAGGGTTCAGTTCCCATGACCCACATAGTGGTTCACAACAACCCAGTTCCAGGGAATCCAATGCCCTCTCTGACCTTTGTGGGTAATGGATACACATTACATATAAACAGGCAAACAGTCATCATATACATAAAAATAAAATAAACCTAACAAAAAAAATTTTTAATAAAAATAAAATTTGTCCTGGGCTTGAGTTGTAGCTAAGTAATATAACACCTGTACTATATACATACTATCCTGGGTTGGAGTCCCACACAATTAAGTCAAATAAACTGACAAAATTCATCTCTATAAGGAAGACAAAACTGGGCTTGGTGGCTCAAGTCTGTAATTTCAACACCCGAGAGACTGAGGCAGGGAGTGCACATTGATTTTGAGGCTAACCTGAGATACAGTGTGAGGCTCTGTCTTTAAAAAAAAGGAAAGATGGGATAAAGAGATGGCTCATTGGTTAGGAGCATGGGACCCAGATTCTATCCTCACCACCCACATGAAGGCTAATAACTGTCTGTAACTGCAGTTCTACAGGACCTGACACACCCTCTTCTGGCTTCCCTGGGCACTAGGCATGCATATGGTACACATACATATATGCAGGCAAAACACCCATACACACACACACAAAAAAAATGTTAGAACAGGGAGTAACCCGTAAGCCCCCCCCAAAAAAAGCATTTTTTTTTTTTTATCCTAAACAGGAATTAAAGGATACAAACCTGGCACATATTTTCAGTTACTTTATTAGTTACTACATGCCAGAATGTGTGTCCTGTACACCCTCCTTAGGAGGGGGCCACAATGAGAATTAACTACTAGAAAGCTGCTGTAGATATAGCTTAGCAATAGGTTAATTGTCTAGCATATGAGAGAACCTTGGTTCAAGCATCAGTACTACAAATATATAAGTAATACGTACATTATTTGACACTGATGTACTAAAAGATTGAAGAGTGACCTTTTTGACACAGATAACTACAAAAGGAAAAACAAATGAGGCCCACAATCAAGAATAATTGAAGCTGAAAGATTATTTTGAAATCAAACAAGGCAGTGGTGGCGCACGCCTTTAATTCCAGCACTCAGGAGGCAGAGGCAGGCGGATCTCTGTGAGTCTGAGGCCAGCCTGGTCTACAAGAGCTAGTTCCAGGACAGGCCCCAAAGCTACAGAGAAATCTTGTCTTGAAAAACCAAAATAAATAAATAAAATCCAGTAGAAATTAGCCAGACACTACAACAGAACATAATAAAAATGTGGTTTCAGAACTTGCCTAGCATCAGACAGTTCTCACCTGTAATAAAACAGTAGGAAAAGGAAAAAAACAAAACATACAGCAATAAGAAAAAAGCCCAAGGTTGCCCTGAGTGCTTCTACCAAAGATCTAATGGGTATTTGCCATTTCTTATTTCTGGGGCTCTGATCCAAGGGGGAACAGCAAAGTGAATTATGAAAACTCAGCCTTTTTGGATCTAGATGTGCCTCATTCATTGATCTGGCTGCTCACAAGACTGCAGTTCAATTATTACTGCTAGAGCAAGGGGGCTGGGAAGGAAGACAGTGAGGTGAGAGACAGTGAGGTGAGAGGGAAGGAGGTGGAGGATTGGGGCTGTGACTATAATAGGACAGTAATTAGTGTTTCTACACTGCTGAATAAGTCTTCAGAGCAAAGAACGAGATGAGTGATGAGCGAGGAAGAACAACACAAGGAATCAAAGTGCTGAGAAAGACAGGAGAGGACATGGTGTTTTATGAACAATTCAAATAAAACAAAGCCCATGATAGTGCTTGCCTCTCCAAGTCTACAACCTGAATTCAATCCCAAGATTCCACAGGATGGAAGAAGAGGTTATCCTCTGGCCTACATGTGCTTTCTTTCTCCCACTGGGCTTGGAGAAAGACATCTGGACTTTAAAACACTTAATATAATTTCTTTCCTTTCAATTAACTACTGACCAATATCCTGTGAATTCTGGTAGGCATACCCATTCCTGGGTACGTGTACTTGCTAAGTGAAGGCCCATGCAGCCTTTGACCTAACCAGAAAATTATTACAAAATACACATCAAGTTACTTGTTCACAATTTTAGTCTGGGCCAAGGGTGGTGGTGTATGCCTATAATCCCCTCTTTGGGAGGTTGAAGAAACTTGAGCAAACAAAAGGATCACAAGTTCATGGCCAGTCCAGGTTACATAGCAAGACACCATCTCACAGTGAGATCAGAGAGCAAATAGCTTCAATGAACATGGAAAAGGAAAATCATATTAATGAAAGATGGTAATAATAATCTAAAGGGAAATCTATAAATTTTCAGAAATCCTCAAAATATAAAGTATTATTGCAGGTCATAGGAAATGCAGTAATTGCTTTTATTTTATAGTTTTTAAAGTAAATATTTAATAGATATAGCTTCCTAATATCATTTGACCCTCTGGTGATAATTTGGTTTTAAGAAGTGAAGTTAGAAAGATGAAGAAAAAAGTTATAAAGGTACTGGGGGGAGGGGGGCTAAAAATTAAAGAAGGTAAACTGGAGAAATGCAAACTTCATGGAGGAAATGACATTCGTAAAATAAAAGCATGCAAATTTCTTGGGTAAGGAGCTTCAGGTGAACCTAGCACAACAGCACAGTCAATCATACCCTTTGCATAAAACCAGCTGCGGATCCTCCCAGTGGGCTAAAGCTTTTCATCATCAAGAGAGCGAAGAATTTTCTGTTTCCCATTTCCTTCTAATAAACAAGTCCTAGAAGCAGTGAATTACCACCATTTCCTTCCCTTTCATGGGGCATAAAGCCAGAATGTCCAGCAGTACAATGGGGCCATGTAGGGCCAGAAAAGAATCTCTTTTCTCTATCCCGTCACCATCTCACTCACAAATCAACAATAGGCATTAAGAAACGTGGAACAAAGTATAGTTTCACACATGTAAGTGGAGCCTAAGCCACACAGGACTGAGTATTTTCTTGTCACTGTGGCATGTGACTCTTCAGCCACCTGCTCAATAATCCCTCTTCAACTGCACAGCTGCTGCCGATGCCACATGCCTTGCTAGGCAGGTGCTTTGGTGAATTACCTGTTCTCTAGTGAAAAGACTCTTTCACTGACACTTAGTGGACCCGGAACCTGCCAATCAACATCACCTATCTTCATTTTGCCTGTCACAGTCAACTTTTATCAGAGAAGTAATATTAAAGTATTTTTTAACACACTGTGGTTTTGTATTCCGTTCATTTTTCATTGTTGCTCTGTCATTTTTAAAAACGAAAAAAATTTTTTTTTTAAAAAATAGTCAAAAGAATTAAGTTACTGAAAAGAAAACGTGCCACACAACCAAAGGCTACCTTATTTCAATGTGGCTTCATGTGCCTGGCATTAGTCCCATCCATGCTGGTTTTTCACAATGAAAATAAGAATTGCTTAGCTGTCTTTGGAACAGTAAGACGTACTAAGATAAGCAGAGTGGCAACTACTGGAGAACAAATATCCCTGTATGTATGTATCCTCCATGCCTGAGCTCAGGCACAAGTGCTGAGACTCAAATAATTAAGGAGTGGCACTTCCAGTGAACAGAGCAATCAGACACACCCTCAACAAATTATCTTGTTCCAGGCATTTAGTTGCTATATGCTAACTGCAACATATTACTACCAATAGCCAAAATTATACTTCCACAACCACACACAAGCACTAATGTGTCTAGCTATGAAGACCTCACATTAGGAAATACTTCCTACCAAGAGGTTGGAGGGGAAGAATTCTAAGAGACCTCTAAATGACGGTCATTCAAAATGCTGTCTAAGAAGGAGATGGTCCACACTTAAAAGATTCATCTAAGATTCCTAGTTGCAAGAGTTCAATTCTGAAACTACTAAATCTAATCAAGGCAAATTTAATTTGAAGTACTGCCTTCACTTGCACCCAACAACACTCAGGAACACAACACCAACAGCCCAAGATTCAGGTAAACTGGGTCATACTAAGAAGCCAAGGAACATACACTCAGAAAAAGCCTAAGAGCAGACAACACTTTCAGTAAGGCTTAAAGACCATTCTATTATAAAAAGAAATTAAGTGGAGCCAGGAGGTGGTGGCACAGGTCTTTAATCCCAACACTAGGGAGGTAGAGGCAGGTAAATCTCTGAGTTGGAGGTCAGCCTAGTCTACAGAGCGAGTTCTAGGACAGTCAAGGCTACACAGAAAAACCCTGTCTCAAAAAACAAAAATAAATTTTAAAAAAAGTGTCAAAACAACCTGTTCTCTCCTATAAAAGTCCCAACATCTAAGTGAGGTCATCATTTTTAAATTAAAGGGATGAGGGAGGGAGAGACCACACTTAGCACTTACAATCTTTGAAAGACCTTTATCAAAACCAAAGGCTAAAGTCCCTTACTCAATGATAAACTATGGAAAACTATGGAAAACGTATACTGCATATTGAATACAACCCGCCTTACAAAGAATCTTATTTCTAATATTTTAAAAGTTTTCTTTAAGGTCTTTCATGAAAACCTCTTTTATAGCCACAAATAATGATATGTGTGTATACCTCCTCCAATTGTTTTACACACACACACACACATACATTGTACCAGAATACTGCTTGGAGACTTATGACACAATCAAAGATATGATTCTTCTGGAGAAGTTTCTTTCCACCCTTTTCTAATGCCCCTAGATCTAAATATTTTTAATTTACCTCTCTGTGGTAAATTTCTCTCCACAACACAATATCTGATTCATCTTTTTTCATTAAGAATTGAATTATAAAGGGAAAGTGTTGTTTTCAAAGTCTGTCTTAGGCAAATTGGGTGGGTTTTTGCTATGTAATTATCGACCAGGAAGTCAGCATTTAAAAAGGTGTTTGGAAACAGGGCATAGGTGCATGACTGTAATAAGAAGCCTGAGGCAGAAGGATTTTGCGTTGGGGGACACTTGGTCCTTGACTTCTAATCTTACTCCTATACTGATATTTAGTGGTTTTCTAAGAGAACAAACAAAAGTCGCTGCATGAGTGTCCCACTTCCATACAGAAAAATTTAAATGCTGTTTTTATGTAAGTATAGAACCTTCTTCTTGCAGTCTTTTTCCTTAAAGGTCTGCCACAAAGCAGTAGGGTGGCGTATCCCAGATGCTATTCCTCCACAACTTAGTTACAGGCTAACCAAAGAGGCAGGCACAACATGGCTGGCATCCTCTATTCTTTTGAAAAATGTGTGCCAGTGAGCTCTGTATTGTTCCTCACTCAAAAAGAAGAGCCTTTCTGTCTGGCCTCCTCCAATGGCAAGCCCCAGTCTGGAAAAGGAAGAAAATGGCACTGAGGAGCCTGGGAGATGGAGCATATCCAAAGCTCTCAGACAAGACTTGAACCTATGACCTTCACTGTGTACACAATAGGCGGGTGAGAGGGACCGGTTTATCTCTGCTGCAACAGTTCTCAGCCCTGGGGTAGCACTCCCGATAAAATGACACGACTATTGTGTGGCAGCGCAGTCATCTCCTCACAACAGCCTAAACCAGCACTCCCTCCCCCAAGACAAAGCAGCAGGGGTGAAATTAACTCAGGGCTGCAGAGCAAAGCCTAATACAGAAAAAAGAGGCCTGTGGGGGCTTAGGGACTCTCCTCAACCCCTGGGGCTCTGGACACATGGTTGGAAACAGGCTTTCCCCCCATCTTTCCCACTCTCATTTAGGTAGGAAGCGGTTTCTGAGAGAATTTAATCATCTGTGATTTGTTCAGAAATATTCCCCCTGAAGGGCTCTGCTCTCTCCACCCTGTGTGAGCCTAATTCCTAGAAGCTGAAATGACTGTTTGCCGCTGCCTGTTTCACAAACACACATTAATTGGTCAGATGTGTCTCCTCCTCCTCAACCCCAGAGGGAGGAAGGAGAATCTGAGCAAAGCACAGAGATGATCCAACCGTAATTACACATAAAGGGAAAGAGGGCAGCATGGGTTTTCCAAACAGGACAGGGTCTCAAACCCTCCGGGGGCACAGGGAGGGCAGTTTAAAGTCCAGGCCCAGAGATCCCACCATCTTGAAGCAAAGAACAGGAGTAAATGTGACCTAAGGCTGGGAAGGGGCACACACCCACAACCTACTGACTGCACGCTCCCAGCCACCTTGCTCTCCTTCCCGGGCCGCGCACACGTCCTGCTTTCAACCCTCTGCACCCCACGCTCCTCTGAGTCCCTGACGAGCCCCAGTCGCCCCAGGCCCCCCTCAGCAGAGCCTCAGAAAACTCTCTGGCCTGCCCCTACCACCTGGCCAGACCAGAGGCTATGCCGGGCACCGTCACCCTCAGCCCGAACCGCCCCGGCCACGCTTTGAACTTCACCTCAGGCCCCCTCCCCCACCCACGCAACGACCCCGCTTCCCCCCGCACACACCTCCTCGCTCCGCCCCGACCCCCCCAACCCCCACTTCCTCCGCCCGGCGCCGCTGCCCGGGCGCCCTCTGCGCCGGGCCTTCCTCAGCGTCGCCTCCCCACCTCCCGGCCCGGGCTCCACACAAAGCTTAGCACTCACCGCGCGGCCGGTCCCGGGAGCCGCCACCTCCGCCCGCCCGGGGCCCCGGGCCGCAGAGCCGCCACTGCTACGCGTCCCGGGCCGCCATCCGGGCCGCGGCTCCTCCCCCTCCCCGCCCCGGCTCTCTGCCCCTCCCCGCGCCGCTCCGCCCCGCCTGGCCCGGGCCGCTGTGTCCGGGGCCACGGGTCCCTCAGCCGCCGCCGCCGCCACCGCCACCGCCGCCGCCGCGATCCGGGACAACCAGGGCAGCCCGGAAGACCCGGACACTGGATTCTCGTGCTCTCGGATCCGGATTCCGTGCTCTGTGGAGTCTGGAGCTGGAGAGTACGCAAGGAAACCCGGAACCTGGATGCAGGAGCCAAGTCCTGGGTCTCTAAATCCGCGGTTGCTGGGAGTCTTGAGGAGAGAATGCTGGAAAACCCGGCGGGCGAGTTGGAACTAAAATAAGCTCAGAAGCCTAGACTGGACAGCTTGAACCCAATGCGCCCTCCTCGTGCAAAGAACTCTCTCGCTGGATCAGGCTTCACACTGAGAAGTCTCTGGAGAAGCGTTAGCACTTAAAAATAGATGTCCTTCAACCGTAGAAAGAGGAAAGACCACGGGGTCTGATCACGAATATCCATAAAAAACAGAAGACAAGTACACAGCTTTGGATGGTTTCATTCATTTTGCCGCTCAGTTCGACAAACTAAAGAAAAATTTTATGGGGGGGTGGAGGACGTGTCGTAGCGCACGTATGCAGGTCAGAGGACAATTTGCGGGAGTCGATTGTTTCCTTCCACCGATTGGTTTCGGGGATCAAACTTAGGTCACTAGACTTGGCAGCAGGAACCTTTACCCACTGAGCCATCTCAATGGCCCGCAATTTTTTTTTTAGCCATTGTCAGGGTTGTTGGTTTTTTTTTTTCTCTTTTACTACTATTTGTTTTCCTTCACATAATACCCATTTTTAAATCCTACTGTGTCCCTTTCCACCATCCAGTATCAGTAAATCTTACTTTTATCTTGAGTTCTTCTGCCCTCCAGTCTACCTTTTTATCTCTGTTGTGACTTTATCTGTTACCCATCTTAGATTGCCCAGTAGACCACCTCCAAAACAGGAGATTGTCCCTGTGTAATTGAGCCTTCCCTGTAGAGATTTCCACAGCATACCATAGCAAGCCAGTGTATCTTAATTCTCAAGAACCCCCAACTTAGACGCCATCATGTGCTTGACTATTTTATTCAGCTGTGCAGTTACCTCTCTTTATTCTCTTCTTCTAAAACACCCTTCAATTGTGCCATTCAAAATAGCATGTGACTTAGCGACCGAGTGGGTCATAGTCTCTTTACCCTCCATCTCTAGCATCACAAAAAGGAAAGGAGGGTGGGAGGGCTGACAGCTTAAAGACAAACACTAACCTGTCTAGCCTAGGAAAAAATTAGTCCCTTGTTGGTCCATCAATATTTACATTGTTCTTGGACAGAACTGACTCAAAGTGACAGAAGAATTTCCAATCTATGATATTACAAATGAGGGCTTACTTAGCACAGAGAGAAAAAGAAGGGTTTGGTGTTTTATAGTATTAAAACTAGACTAAAACAGTTGGGGCGGGGAACAGTTCTACTTAAGCTTTTAGTTAGAAGAAGCTCTCAAACCTGAAAGTTAATGAAAATAGAGGCTCTTAAGTTTTGACTTCTTATATCTGTAAAGCAAGTACTAGCAAATGATGTCTCACAGAACAAGTCAGATTCACCACCACGTTTTGATAAATCCTGTGAGCTAAAAATTAGTTTGTATATTTTAAATAGTTAAGTAATAAACAAAAGATATTTTACAATGCAAAAATTGTATTTATCTGGGTGCGGTGATACAAACTTCAGCACTTGAGAGCTTGAGGCTGGAGATCTAAAATTCAAGACTAGCCTGGGCTTGAACTGGGCTACACAGAGAGACTGTCTTTAAAAAAAAAAAAGTGTCTCAAAAAAAATTATGAAACGAGTTTACTGGCTGCAGATAGTCAAGCTTACTTAGTCACATTATCTATGGATGTATTTGCACAGCTGAATGGTTTATAAAAGCTAAGCCCTTTGCTATCTGACCCTAATTTACAGAATGACTTTACTAACCCCTGCCCCCTGCTGTTCAGTTCAGAAGTCACTACCCACAGGTAGGCTACTTGGACACTAAAGGTACAGGGCTTGAAGAACTGAATCTTTACTTCAAATTTAATTCTAATTTAAACAGCCTGTGGCCAGTGGCAACTGTATTAGACAGCACAACCCTAGAGACTCACGGGCTTCTGCCTCCCAGATGCTGGGATTAAAGGCATGCACCACCATGCCTGACTATACTCTGACGTCTTATGCATTGACTGCTGTTCTCCTCATGATGTACCATTTTCTCCTGACACATCTCTCTATGGGCTTGGGCAACCCTTCTACACCACCCCCCACTTCAGTCTAGATTTTTTTTTTTTACTGGGATTTCTTTCTAGGCTATCCAGTCTTCACAACTGAAATTCAACATCTGACCAGTTTACATCTCATCCCCTGAATGAAGAGGGCCACACTGTATTCATACAGGTAAATGGGCATTTATACAAGTTCTTTTGTGACAGAGGATGGCACTGTGACTATGTTCTTTCTTCTCTGCAGGAGGAAAGTAGAAAAGCTCTGGGCAGGCTGGATCCCTAGTTGCTGTTGGAGCCTGCAACTTGCATCACCTCCTCCCAACACTTTCACAGAAGGCGAGAACAGCAGATGTGTGCTTGCTATTTCTTTGAATCTCAAGGAAAAAAATCTTTTATCACTGGACAGTGTTTCCTCTTACAGGCCAGGAAATTTAAGTTAGCTGATTTCTCTAGTTTCGTAGATGAGCTGGCCAATTGAACAGCCCCATGCCATCTCATCTTGGCTAGGCCCTCCAAAACATTAAACAAATATACTAAATTAAATGACCACCATAAGAATGGGCTATGAGGACAATAATTAAAATGGAAAGAGAATCATAACTCATAGAGATGCCCATAACTAAAAATATTTATATAAACAATCTTCAAAGTTTCTCACATTTTCAGCTAAGGAAAAATATGAGTCTCCAATAAAATTCCAGTTTCAAAAGAAAAGTCAGGACACTTTGTTCTTTATGTTAGCTAAATTAGAAGCAAAAGTAGCCAGGCAATGGTAGCACATGCTTTTTTTTTTTTTTTTTTTTTTTTGGTTTTTCGAGACAGGGTTTCTCCGTAGCTTTGGTGCCTGTTCAGGAACTAGCTTTTGTGAACCAGGCTGGCCTTGAACTCCCAGAGATCCGCCCGCCTCTGCCTCCCAGAGTGCTGGGATTAAAGGTGTGCGCCACCACCGCCCGGCAGTAGCACTTGCTTTTAATCCCAGCACTTGGATGGCAGAGGCAGACAGATCTCTGTGAGTTCGAGGCCAGCCTGGTCTACAGAGAGAGTTCTAGGACAGGCTCTAAAGCAACACAGAGAAACCGTGTCTTGAAAACAACAATAAGAGGCAAAAGTAAAAACCCAAATTCTTTTTCTTTTTTCCTGTGGGAAAGGGTCTTACTATGTAGCTCTGGCTGGCCTGGAACTCACAGAGATCCACCTGCTTCAGCCTCTGGAGTGCTGGGATTAAAGGTACACACCACCACACCTGGCCAGATTCTTAATCTATTCTATATAGATCCCTAAAGATAAGGCCTTACCAAATCTGACAAAGTCCCCAATTTCAAACATACCCTACTCATATAAAGGAAGCTAAGTTCTTTCTGAAAAACAAAAAGAAAAACAAATTCCTTTACTATTCAAATTAATAACAACTGAATTCATTCATTCAAAAGGGAGAACAGATAGAAGCTGTAACAGAAAACCAATTCAGAAACTCAAAACTTCCTGAGGCCCAACTGCCCTACAGTTCCAGGGTCAGAGCTAAGTGTCATAAAGCACTAACAGGCTATTCTTGGACAAGTTCGCACTCAGGCTACTAAGAATTTCCATTAGACTTTAAATTACACTATTCATCAGTGAGCAACCCAGGGCCATCTACCCGCAAGCTTCTCCCACACTTCCTCCCTGGTGTCTCAGCAAATAGAAGAGAGACATTATAGCACCACTACCATGGGAACTAAAGACAGACTTTCCCAGCCTAACCATGAAAAGGAGAAGTTTCCAAGTAGCTCTGTCACTTATTCATGTGGTTCTGCTACATACTTTAGAAGCAGATGGGGTTCCTGTAAGCCTGCAAAGCACCATGATGGCCTGATCTACTAAAGCTCCTGATTTGTTTAAGGTGTGCACACAAATTATCCATACAAAAGTCAATAAAGATTCTTCTGTGTGAAAGATGTCTTCAAATAAAGAAGCAGAGAAACTTTTCTCTCTTTCCGCCTCCTACCTTTTAGCTTTATTTTGATGTTAAGATAGCCAGACAACTTCAGCAAGAATTCAAGGTACCACTGCTTGGTAAACTATTAATTGCATAGTGAGCACAGTAATGCCTTCAATAATGGTAGGGTTTGCAAGAGACCAAAATGACACCCCCACCTGAATAAATGCCATTCACTGTCCTCTTCCACTTTCTCCACAGAGGTCCAACAGAACAAGAGAGAGAACAGTATGTGTGCATCATTGGGACAAGAGTCTGTTCGGTTTTCCCTGGGAAGCCAGAGTGATCAGGCTCTGTAGAACCAATGCTGTGCAACAAGCAGAGTTCACAGTTGAGTGAACATCAATGTGTAATGAGTGGAGGCATTTCGATGCAAATAATGCTGAATATGAAGGATTAAAGAAAGGGAAGTTAATCTTTTTCATAACACAGGGTACTTTCCCCCTTCTCACTCACTCTTTCTTTTTTAAGTCAAGCACACAAACTGCTGGAGGGAGTCCAACATCCCCAGTGTAGTATTGGTGTTTTACAAAAAGCAGAGCATACACATTTAAGATCATGAGTTTCCTAGGACCCAGCGACTGAGATTCCAATAGCACTTCAGAAGAGTCTCAACAGGAAGTGCTTCCTGAGAAGGGCTAAAGGGACCAGTGAAAAATCTCACTTGAAACCAACTCTTACTTTTCCAGTCATAGCTTTTTAGGATATTGATAGTATAAAAAGGCTTGCTTTCAACGCTAGAGGGTCTTAGTTGTATTTACTGAGAGGGTTGTATTTTCCAATCTTCCTCTAATTGTCCCGTCTACATGATGCTTTTGCAACACCAGCAAAATAAACAAAGCAGCGTCAGGCTGCCTTAGCAGGTGGCTCGTTGATTCCAGCTTCCTAATCTAATCTTCTTGTCCTGACCTCTCAAACTAAAGAACAAAAAGAAGCGTATCTTCATGCTATCTTTTCCAAAAAATATAATCTGCTAATAATGGTAACTAGCTTTTCACTCCGAGCGATGTTGGATTAGAAGCTGGGCACGGTGGCTTTGGTCTGTAAACATGGCACTTAAGGGACTTAGGCAGGAGGATTGCTATGAGTTCCAGGCAAACCTGGGTCACAGTGAGACCCAGTCTCAACATGTCAACAGCAGAACATTTGGTAAGAACATTTTACATCACCATGGGCTTATATTAGACAGAAATTCCTCAAACATCCTAGTATTCTCTATTCTATTATTTTGAAAAAAAATTTTAAATTCAAAGTGTCTCTTGTAAAATTGTTAAACTAGATTAAGATTTCCCTAACCACAAATACAAATTTCACAAAGGAAAATAGTTTCAATTTGTTCCTTTCTCTTTTGATTTAGTTCCAAGAAAAATATCAAAGACCTAGAATTTTTAAAATGACATTTTATAAATAATGTATTCAAAGATTTTGGCCCACTACATAAAGAATCCCACCTTGTAAGAAAATATATACAGATTTGTAAGAGTTTAAATTCTCAGAGATTGAGGCCTGGTGTCATGTAGCTTTGTACTGCTTCAATCCCAAAGGACCAGCGGATAGCAATTTAGTACACAAGACTTCACTACGCTGTATAGTTCCTTTTTTCCTGGGTCAGACAGCTTTATTCTGCTTCATTAACCCCTTCTTTGCTCCTTGATGGATCTTGGAATCCAGTTTCCCTGTAAGAAAAAAAAAGAAGTCTCACTCATTATTTATTTTTATATTTGCATTGCAAATCTTTCCTGGCCTCCTAGGTCTTCCAGTTACTGTGTTCCTGTCACATTCAATTATCTTGCTTCAGGATGCTGAACACTTCTAAACTTTAGAGTTTTATTTTCTAAGAAAAAAGCTGTGGGAATGTTGTACACACACACACACACAGGAATATTTAAAGAATATTTCTAATTTTGTACTTTAGAATGTCTGATACTAAGAAAGACAATTCTTTTTAAAAGAGTACAGACTGTAGATAAATAGAGATGAAAACAAGAGAAGAATGAATGGGGGCAGGCCACAAAGAAATGCACTTCACACAGTGGGAAACCCATTCCCCTGACCTGTTAACTAGCTGAGTACAAAGGATGACCCTCCCTCACAGTGGGAAAAGCAGTTCAACTCACCCTTTTGCTGCCTCAGTCTTAACAGAGGGAATGACCTGAGACAGTGGAGTAGAATCATGTAAATGCTTCCCTGACAAAGGGTCCCTATCACCAGCTCAGGGGGTAAAGGTCATAGATTATATGGCTCTTCTGAGTGTTAAACTTAGAAAACAAGGAAAAACAGCCTGGTGTCATGGTTTATGCTATTATCTGTACTCTGGAGACAGAGGCAGGAGAATCCTGTATATTCTACACCAAACTGGTCTATATAGCAAGTTCTTGGCTGGTCAGAGAGAGCTACATAGAATGCCTCTGCTTCAAAAATAAACAAGCCCTCTCATGTCTCAAGTGATCCAAATGAGAATGCCTCGAATGATGTGATGTGATCTTTGAATTGACTCCTCGATCTCCCAGAGTACAGCTACTTCAGTGCTAGCAGCCTTTGAAAGCATCTATTTCATGACAAAAAAAATTGTTTGTCTGATCTATGAAAAAAGCTTGCAAATTTCTTTTCTCCCACAAAAGCCTCATTGAAGTCAATAATGATGATGATGCTAAGAATAGAAAATACTTCATTTCAGTTTTAGCACTAAAAATATAAAACGAAGAGTCCTGGATACTGTGGGCACTCACCCAGAACACCACTGCCACTCAGATGTAGTTCTTTTCACTTGTTGAGCAATCCGATGTGAAAGAACTCTCACTCACTAGAAGCTAGTTAATAATGTGTATGAACTGGACAAGTCATTCAGCCTCTCTGGACTTCAATGGCCTCATTTGTCCATTTAAGATAAGAATACAAGTTCTGACCACCGCACAAGGATACTGGGAGAAAACAGCCTCAGTCCAACAAGTTTTCTTTAGGCTTCTTGCCCTAGTGTTTCAGGGCTGCATCTGGTTCTAGAATAGCAGTACACCTTTTTCTGTGCTATCCAAATGTTGCCCATAATAATCCAAACACTGCTGATTTTAATTTGGGTTTTAGAATATGGGCATTCCCAGTGAGTTTGGAGTTCTTTCATCTTATAGGCTGCCTAGCTGGGAATGTGAACATGACAGCAAGCTGGCAAAGAGCCCTATTTCAAGACAAATTTTCTTTTGTCTCCCTCATAGTACTTAAGTGACTGTCAATTGGTAGGTGGTCAATAAATACTTTCATCAAATAAATTAAACAGGAGGTGGAAACAGACAAACAGTTCAAGGTCAGAATTAAAAATGAACCTGGGTCACATGACACTTTGTCTCAAAAACAAAACAAGCAAAAAAAAAAAAAAAGCACAAAAAAACCCAAACAAACAAAGACAAATAATACAAATTTCAAATCCTCAGTATAACAGATTAACTAAGTAATCTAAACCAGCAGATAAAAAGGGCTAGTGCTGAGGTACGAGTACGCCTTAAGTCTTCTTCAGGCTTTTAGGACAAGCTATGTGAGAATTTAGAATCTATTGAAGACTTTGATATCCAGTTCTTGGTATTGCCATAGGTTTGAAGACTCGTTGGTTAGGCTTGTTTCTCAGATTTCCACCTCTAGTTGTGTAATGATGAGGACGTTACCTCATCATTTCTATCTTCAATTTTTATTTAACTAAAAGAAGTACTACCCACTATAAAGTCCCTTTTCAGTGCCATGATATTGTGTCCTGAAAATGAACTATAAATTGGAAATCTGTTCCTGAGACAATCTGATAAAGTTTAAGGAACAGAAGAACAATTAGAAAGACAAAATACAATCTGTGAGATGGGCACGCTGTCTCACACCTACAATCCTCTCGGGAAGAGTGAGGCAAGGCAGCTTTGAGTTCAAAGTCAGTCTAGGTCACCCTAGACTACACAGTAAGACCCAGAGACGCTACCTCAAAAAACCTAAACCCTTTTATGGCCATACCACCCCGAACATGCCCAATCTTGTCTGATCTTGGAAGTTAAGCAGGGTCACGTCTGGTTATTACTTGGATGGGAGACCACCTGGGAATACCTAGTGCTGTAGGCTTAAAATAAACAAACAAAAAACAACCCAAACCCTCACAACTTCCCAAAACCTGCTTACTCATCTGTAAAATCAAAAGCAGATGGGAAAAAAACCTATTATCTGACAGGGTTATTAAGATTACTGCTAGGCTGGAGAGATGGTTCAGTGGTTAAGAGCACTGGCTGTTTATCCAGAGAACTAGGGTTCAATTCCCAGTGCTCACATGGCAGTTCACAACTGTCTGTAACTTCAGTTCCAGGGGACCTGACACCCTCATATAGACATACATGTGATAAAACACCAATGTCCATAAAATAAAAATAAATTATTAAAAAAAAGAATATAGCTAATATGTGCTTTCTGTAGACTAGGCACCATGCTCAGAATTTTACATATACTGACTCATTTAATCAACTAATTAAAATAATAGTTGTCTCTGTATTTGTGGGGTTTTGGCTTTAGGATCCTCACAAACATCAAACTCCGAAGATGTTATGTGAATCTCTTATATGAAATGGTGTGAGGCTTGCATACATTCTACATTGTCCTATAAAATTTAAAGTCTCTATAAATTGCCATACTTAATACAATGTAAATGCTTTATGAATAATTTTGTTTTGTTTTGGGGAATAGCTTTCAAGACAGGGTTTCTCTGTATAGTCCTGGCTATCCTGGAACTTGTGGTAAACCAGGCTGTCCTTGAACTCACAGAGATTCAACTGCCTCTGCTGGGATTAAAAGTGTGCACCACCACCACCACCTAGCACTTCCAGTATTCTTAGCCACTAATTTCTCTCTCCACCTCCTTTCATTTTAATTTTTTTTCAAGAGAGGGTTTCTTTATGTAAGGCCCTGGCTGTCCTGAACTAGCTTTGTAGACCAGGCTGGCCTCCAACTCACAAAGAGCTGCCTGCCTCTGCCTTCCGGAGTGCTGGGATTACAGGCGTGTTCCACCATGCCCAGGAATAAATAGTTAATGTACTGGAGTCCTAAATGAAAAGTTTAGAGTGACTCGCTATCATGCCGATAACTGTCCTGGAAAAGCTAAACTATAATCAATATGACTTTAATGTTATTGATAAACATAATTATCTTCCAGTGCTAAGGATGACACTAAACACAGAACAGTGTGTTATGGAATATTTCTTTACGCCATGTGAAGATATTTCACTCTGATTGGTATAATAAAGAGCTGAATGGCCAATAGCTAGACAGAAAGAGATTAGCTGGAACTTCCGGGGACAAAGACTGGCAGGAAGAAAGGTGGAGTTGCCAGCCAGACCCAGAGGAAGCAGATGGGCAGTATGCAGATGAGGTAAGGCCACATGACGAAACAGATTAATATAAATGGGTTAATTTAAGTTATAAGAGCTAGTGGGACCAGCCTAAGCTAAGCTTTCATAATTAAGAAATCTCTGCGTCGTTATTTTTGGACTGGCTGCCGACAACAAAGCTTACTACAAGTGTTTTTTCAAATGTAGACAAGTAAGTTGCAAGAGAAAATGAGATCCTAAAAGATGATGACTTACAGATTTTAGGATTTCCTTTAATAGGAAACTTCACAACCATTTCCTGAGGGTTTTTGCAGATGAAAACAAATGGAGAATCAGACTCTTGACTGATGTCCGGGAACTGAAAGATAAAAAATTCAGGCTAGTTGGGACGGATTTGTCACTTTAAAGAGATCAAGGAACAGCCCAGATTTTACCTCAATCCTGATGGCAGTGCTCTCTGGTTCACAGACCAGGAGGGCTATGCTCCACAATAACAGAACTCCAGCTTTCTGAAGGTTTGACATGGTATTACACAGTCGATTGCCTGCCATCTCTGGCTTCTTATAGTGGAATCAGCTTCCTAAACAAAGGATGCCTGACATTCCTCCAGAAGGATGGGAACTGGCCAATCTTTTAACACAGGCAGCTGTGAGAGTCTCAGGTCTCCTGGAATGTTTGGCAACACCCCAGGTTCAGCTTAACGGATGCCCTGGAAGACTTAGGAAATTCTGTCAGAAACAGCACACACAACCATCTTCTCACTAAGGAGAAGGAAGATGATTCATTCTGAAAGGTATGGTCATGTAAAGGCTGTTCAGCTGGATACACTACAGAACTGCTTAGGGACAAAGGTAAGCGGCAGACTTCTTTTCTGAAAAAAGTCATATCACAAAACAAATTTACATGAATACTTAAGAGGTTTTTGTTTTTTGTTTTGCTTTGTTTTTGAAAATGCATACATGGAACCCAAGACCATGCTAGGGACATAACAACAGGTTAGGAAACCATATAGATCAGCAGAAATGTTCTTTAGCAATGCCCAAACAATCTGATGTTTCATTGTTTCCTATCTTAGGATGTCTAACCTATAGCATGTTTGATAAATGACTGGTAGGCATGTGGATCAGACTTAATTACCAGAGAAGTTCTTTTCCCAGTAATCACTATTAAAAATAGAACGTTAATTTTTACTCTTTTTCATCCTTTAAGACCTATTCTCTCATAATCTAAAGGTCTAGATCCAAGAGTCTTGCTGGGCATGGTGGTTTGCACCTGTAGTCCCAACACTTGGTTAGTGGAGGTAAGAGGAAGAGATGGTAAAGGCCAGCCTTGGCTACATAGTGAGTTCCAGACCAGTCTGTGCTGCACAAGATGTGTCAAAAAAACAATGACAAAAAACAAAGATCGGGGCTGGGGAACCAGGCATGTTGGCACACATCTTTAATCCCAGCACTTAGAAGGCAAAGACAGGCTGACCTCTTCGAGTCTGAAGCCAATGTGGTCTACATAGTGAGTTCTAGGCTAGTCAGGGCTACATAATGAGACTCTGTCTAAACAAAACAAAGCAAGATAAACTCTGGCAGTCCAAATTATACAGCAGTTTCAGAGAAAAGAATAATAAAGAGGTAGAAAATTAAAATGTGTCTATAACTGGTGGAAGCATAAATACTTAAATTTCTTTGTTGAGCACATTATCCAAGGCGTAAGTGGGAAAATTAAAAAGAATTTTCTAAATGTTTGGTCCTGCCTATATACCATGGCCTTCAGTGAGGCAGATGGGGCATGTAGCCTGATAAAATATAAACTTAATATCAAGTATCAGGCACAAAAATTATAGCCATGAGCAAAGTGAAAATACTCATAGTAGGGGAGCTGAGAGGATGGATCAGCAGGCACTCTGAGGAAAGTGGAGACAAAGATCCATGCAGCTCACCAACCAACCCAGTTAAACCAATGAGCTCCAGGTTCTGAGAGCAACTACCTCTCAAAAAGGTTAAAGAGGAATTGAAGAAGACAGCCAACATGTGTAGGCCAAGGGACAAATTCCTGGGCGCAGGATCCTGCCTTCTAACCTTGTTTCAGGGACAGGGTCTCTCTTGTTTCTGTGGCTGAGCTGTATTCATAGGTTTCTTCACTCTTCTCACCTTAGCAGTGCTGGAGCTGTGACTGTAGATAGGGCTTTCTATGTGGGGATGGAACTCGGGATCAAGATTGTGCCACAAGCCTCTACCCATGGACCACCTCCCTGGACTGTATTTCTTCCTTCTTTCTTTCTTTCTTTCTCTCTCTCTCTCTCTCTCTCTCTCACTCTCTCTCTCTCTCTCTCTCTCTCTCTCTCTTTCTTTCTTTTTCCTCCTTCCCTCCCTCTCTCTTTTCCTTTCTCCCTCTTTCTTTAGTGTTGTTTTTTTTTTTTTTTTTTTTTTGAGACTCTACAGACCAGGCTGGTCTCCACCTCGGAAAGATTGGTCTGCTTCTCTGAGTGCTAGGAGCAAAGGTGTGCACTACAATATGTAACTATTCTTTTGCCTTGGCTGTCCTGGAACTCACTCAGTAAGCCAGGCAGGCCTGGAACTCTGCCTCTGCTTCCCCAGTGCTGGGATTAAAGGATAAAGGATTAAATTCCAGGACAGCCAAGGCAACACAGAGAAACCCTGACTTGAAAAATCAAAACAGGGCTGGGCAGTGGTGGCGCACGCCTTTAATCCCAGTGCTCGGGAGGAAGAGGAAGGCGGATCTCTATGAGTTTGAGACCTGTCTGGTCTACAGAGCTAGTTAGTTCCAGGACAGCCTGATGAAACCCTGTCTTGAAAAACCAAAAAGAAAAAAGAAAAGAAAGAAAGGTAAAAAACAGAGAATCTAAGAAATAATATATATGAATATGTATGTACACATATATATTTAAAGCACACACAAACAAAACAAAAAACCCACAATGAGATACCATGTCATTCTAAGATGGCTCCATGTGACAAAAACATGAAACACATAGTAGCAAAGGTATGAAGAAGCTAGAACACTTCTACAGTGCTGATGTAAATGAAAAGTGGTCCAGCAACAGTGGAAAATAGTTTGGAGGGTTCTCTAAAGGTTCAGCAAAGAATTATCATTATCCCCAGCAACCAGAAAATAAGTGAAAAGAATCTCAAACAGGTATTTGTAGACTAATGTTCAAAACAACATTATCTAACAACCTAGTAACAGCTGAAAAAATAATATGAAGAGTATTTTTCAGTCTGAAAAAGAAAGGGAATTCTGAAACATTCTACAACCTGGGCAAACCATGGACACACGATAAATGAAATAAGCAAGACATAAAAAGACAAATTCTGCATGATTCTACTTAAATATACTTAGAATAGAATAGGCAAATTCCCAGGGATAGAAAATATAATAGGGGCCAGTTAGGAAAGCTGAGAAGGTAAAAGCACTTACCAAGCAAACACACAAAGGTAGAAGAAGCTGGGTGTAGTGGCGCATACCTTTAATCTCAGCACTTGAAGGCAGAGGAAGATGGATCTTTATAAATTCTAGGCCTATTGAATTTACATAGAGAATTGCAGGAAAAGAAAGGAAGGAAGGAAGGAAGGGAGGGAGGGAGGGAGGGAGGGAGGGAGGGAGGGAGGGAGGGAGGGAGGAAGAGAGAAAGGAAAAAGAAGGTATGACAGGGACTAGATGACCTCTGACTTCCACAAAGATGCTTTCTGACCTCCACACACGTACCATGACCTATGTGCTTGTGCATATGCAAGCACACACGGTAAAAATGAAAGGAAGAAAGAAAAGGAAAGGGGAAGGGAAGGAAAGAGGAGGGGAGGGGTGGAAGTGGCTGGAGAGACTGAACCCAGGTTTGGTTCCCAGCACCCACAAGGCAGCCCACGAATGCCTGCAACTTCAGTTCCAGGGGATCCAACACCCTCTTTTGACCTTTGTGGGCTCCTGTACTTATGTGGTACACATACATACACTCATTGATACACATATATATAAAATTTTAAAAATAATTTTTAAAATTAAAATAAGTAAAATAGAGGTCACCAGGGACTGAGATGTGGGAGGAAAGAGTAATTACTGAATAGGTAGAGTCGGTGGTTAGGACAATAGCAGAGTTTGGAGATGGGTGGTGATGGTGACTATACACTGTTATGAAGATAGTTGATGTCGCAGTACTGTAGCACTTAAAAGTGCTTAAAATAGAAAGAGCTATCTTTTTTCTTTTTTTTTTTTTTTAAAGATTGATTTATTTATACAGTATCCTGCCTGTAGACCAGAAGAGGGCACCAGATCTCATTATAGATGGTTGTGGGCCACCATGTGGTTGCTGGGAATTGAATTCAGGACCTCTGGAAGAACAGTCAGTGCTCCTAACCTCTGAGACATCTCTCCAGCCCTAGAAAGATCTATCTTATACAAGGTTGATCACAATAAAAATAAAACTTTAACAATTCAGGTTAGGAGCTGGGGAGCTGGGTTAGGGGCTAAGAGCACTCCTGCTCTTTCAGAGGACTAGAATCCAGTTCCCAGCACCTTCCTCAGCTGAACCGCCTGTAACTCCAGTTCCAGGGATTCTGATGCCCTCTTCTGACCCTGGGCACCTAGAGGCATAAGCAAACACACATAAATTAATGAAAAAAATAAATTAAGTAAACCTTTTGAAAACTTGGGGTGAGTTTCTTTTCCAGGCTAGATGGTTGTATGCTGTATTTGTTGGTCTGTAGTGAGAGTTTCATAAATTTGAGGTCAATATGGGGTACATAGTGGAAACTCAAGAAAAAAAAAAGGTGATTTCATCTATCTGTCCATTTACCAGGCCAAGTCATTAAAAAACCCTATCAACGATAGCTACAAAATACATCCAGCACCTATTTTGTCTCACTGTGCTATCCTGGACTTGAATTCACAATTCCTTGTCAAAGCCTTGCCAGTGTTGAGGTTACAGGCATTGGCCACTATGTCTGATTTCTATGTAGTGCTAGAAATTCAAACTCAGGTCCACATGCTTGCATAGGAAGTGCTTTAGCCACTTAGCTAACTAACCATTTTTTTTATAAGGAACTAGGCAGATGGCTCAATGGCTAAGAGAGTCTGCTGCTCTTCCATAGGACCTGAGATTGGTTCACAGCACCCACATTGGGCAGCTTACAACTGCATGCAGCTCCAGCTCCAGGGCATCTGATGCCCCTCTTCTGGTCTCTGTAGGCACCTGCACACACATGACATATACTTACACACACATATACACATACATATAAATTAAAAAGCCAGGCAGCAACCTTTAATCCCAGTACTCAGAAGGCAGAAGCAGGCAGATCACTGTGAATTCAAGGCCAGTTTGGTCTAAACAAGGACAGCCAAGGCTACACAGAGAAACTCTGTCTCAAAAAACAAACAAACAAACAAAAAAACATTAATTAAAAAAAAACTTCTCTAAATATTCTAGGAAACTCAAGACAGCAACTCAGACAAGCACTTTTAAAAATTTACATTCTGGGCTAGAGAGATGGTTCCGTAGTTAATAGCACTGGCTGCTCTTCCAAAGGTTCTGAGTTCAATTCTCAGCACCCACATGGAGGCTCTCACCATCTGTAATGAGATCTAGTGCCCTTTTTTGGCCTGTAGGCATACACACAGGCAGAATACTGCATACACAATAAATCTTATTTTTTTTTTTAAAGAATTAACATTCTAACATAATCCATTCCAAAGATATACTAATTTGTTATTTAGGTGCTCAGGAATGATGCTAGGAAAAACTGAAAGGTTTTAATTTCCCACAATTAAATTGTTTCTATAACAGAAGAAAACTTTGTATAAAAGTATAAAAATAGGGCTGGAGAGATGGCTCAGTGGTTAAGGGCACTGACTGCTCTTCCAGAGGTCCTGAGTTCAATTCCCAGCAACCACGTGGTGGCTCACAATCACCTGTAATGAGATGTGGTGTCCTCTTCTGGCCTACAGGCAGGATACTGCATGCATGCATGCACACATGCATAAATAAATAAATCTTTTAAAAAAAGTATAAAAATAATGCAATTCACAACAGTCTGGAGTCGGAGTCAAAAAGACTAAGGCAGCATTGGTTAGCCCTGTGTGTTGTAACAAACACAATGCAAAACTGGACCAAGGCTATGAAGTTATTTGATACATCATGGGTGAGGTCTACCAGAAAGCTCTATTCACTTGATTTTTAATTAATTATTGGTATTTGCATGTTCAGAAGCTGTGGCAGTTTGAAAGAAAATGGCCCCCACAGGGAGAGGCACTATTAGGAAGTATAGCTTTGATGGAGCAAGTCTGGCAATATTAAGAAGTGTGGCTTTGTTGGAGTAGGTGTGACCTTCTTGGAGGAAATGTGTCACCATGGGGGTGGGCTTTGAGGTCTCCTTATGCTCAAGCTAGGCTGTGTGGTAGGCAGTTTACTTCCTGTTGCCTGCTGGTCAAGATGTAAAACCCTCAGCTCCTTCTCAAGCACCATGCATGTAGGAATGCTGCCATGCTTCCTGCCATGCTAATAACATGCTTGATTGCCATGCCAATCAAATGATTTCCTTACCCGGTGGTGGTGGTAGCGCACGCCTTTAATCAGGAGGCAGAGGCAGGCAGATCTCCATGAGTTAGAGGCCAACCTGGTCTACAAGAGCTAGTTCCAGGACAGGCTCCAAAGCTACAGAAAAAACAAAAAACCAAAACCAAAACAAAGACAAAAAACAAACAAACAAAATGCTTTCCTTTATAGGAGTTGCCATGGTCATGGTGTTTCTTCACAACAAAGGAAACCCTAAATAAGAAAGAAGTTTTTACCATTGCTAAATTTCTCTCAATGTCACATTCACTTTCATAATCCCACAAAAAGGGGTTGTGACCCATAGTGTCAGAAATTGAGTTTGCAGCCATACCTGGCTTTCTAGAATGATTTTAAGTCCTCATTACATGGCTTCATCTTGCTCTTCCTTCAGGCCTTTTTCAAATGTCAACTTTGACATAAATCTCTCCTGATCTCACTATTTAAAAGTTTTTTTTGGTTTTTCCGAGACAGGGTTTCACTGTGGCTCTGCAGCCTGTCTTGGAACTAGCTCTGTAGACCAGGCTGGTCTCGAACTCTCAGAGATCCGCCTGCCTCTGCCTCTAGAGTGCTGGGATTAAAGGTGTGAGCCACCATCGCCGGGCAAAGTTTTTTTTTTTTTTTTTTTTTTTTTTTTTTTTTTAAATGTATACAGTGTTCTGACTGTATGTGTGCCTGCAGGCCAGAAGAGGGCACCAGATCATCATTACAGATGGTTGTGAGCCACCATGTAGTTCTGGGAATCAAACTCAGGATCTCTGGAAGAACAATCAGTGCTCTTAACCTCTGAGCCATCTCTCCAGCATTTTTTTCTTCCCCCCAGAGCTGAGGACCAAACCCAGGGCCCTGTACATAGGCAAGAACTCTACCACTGAGCTAAATCCCCAACCCCATGACCCCAGTCAGTGGTAGAGTACTTGACAAGTATGCACAAGGCCCTGGTTCAACAATCAACAAAAGTAAATAAAACAAAATGAAATTACAGCACCAATTACCCTATAAATGTAGCACTTTGAACCCTTTTTTCCTACCTTATTTTTTCTCCATAGAACTTACCATTTAACATATAAATTATTTATATTTTTGTTTCAATTTACTAAGATGAAAGCTTCAAATGTGCAGACATTTTCTACAACGCCCCACTCCAGGGGCTGAGAGATGGCTCAGTGGCTAAGAGCATTTGCTCTGAAAGTAACATGACTTGACTACTGAAAGTTTCAAGTTCAGTGGGAGACACCAGATGTCCTCTGCCCCTCCTTCTGCTAGGACCAGACACAGCAAACATTAGGCAATCCATGAATATTTGTTTAATACAGTTGGCAACTCCCTGGTAGCTGGGATCATGGGCCTTTTACCACCACTTCCACTGAACTTCGGAGTGTTCACAAGAGACAGAAATGAGAAATAAAGTAGCACACAGAGTTATGTCATCATATACATTGAAGAGAAGTCCATTTGGATGAGCCTCATATCCCTCCGCCCCCAAATCCTTGTCCTTGAAAGCTGGATACTAAGAAACACTTTACATATTAAGAAGTATTTAGTTGGCTCTGGTTGTGTGGGCCTCTAATCCCAGATACTGGGGAGGTTGAGGCAGAAAAGCACAAGTTCAGAGAGAGTTCAGAGAGAGTCTGGGACACTTACAGAGATTGTGTTAAAATAGAAAGTAAAATCAGGGCTAAGGATATTGTGGTGGTTGCTTAGCATGCACAATATCCTTACTTTAGCGGGCAGCGCTATGGAAGAAAAAAAAGGGGGGATTTGTATTTTTGGTCTGAGATTTACAAAGATGAAAATACAGCAGGCTCAGCAAGAATAAATTAAAGGGGAAATGAAGACCACAAATAAGTTCTAATGTCACATCCACTTTAGTGAAGATGCTAGATTAAATGTCACTGATAGAGCATAATAAACAGGTCAGGAAATATGAGCTTTAGAAACAATGCAAATTTGGCTAAAGACTCCAGCAGGTGCCTTTGTTTCACTCTATGGAGACTTTTATCACAAATTCCAGCCTGAGGAGCAATGGAGGTGTGCCTACCTTTCTTTCATGCCTTATAACTTCCTCAGCTGTCTAACATAACAGGTAATTATCTGTCAAACAGCCATTTCATCTCCTCTCAGGGGAAACTGCTCACCAGTCATTTAGAAAATGTTTCTTTTGTCATTTTTCTAACAGGGACGAAAAGGTTAGTACTTTTTGGGAACTACTACTGATTTAGAGACAAATAAAAATTTTTGCTCAATTCTGCAAGCCTCACTTAGTCCTTGTATTAAAAATGATCAATAGGGGCTGGAGAGATGGCTCAGAGGTTAAGAGCATTGCCTGCTCTTCCAAAAGTCCTGAGTTCAATTCCCAGCAACCACATGGTGGCTCACAACCATTTGTAATGGGGTCTGGTGCCCTCTTCTGACCTGCAGACATACACACAGACAAAATATTGTATACATAATAAATAAATAAATAAATATTAAAAAAATAAAATAAAAATGATCAATAGCCGGGTGTGGTGGCACACGCCTTTAATCCCAGCACTCTGGAGGCAGATGCAGGCGGATCTCTGTGAGTTCGAGGCAAGCCTGGCTTACAAAAATGATCAATAACTCCTTAATTATGTCACTCTTCCCAATAAATCCCCAGGTGAATTTTTTTTTTTTTCGAGGCAGGGTTCCTATCCTTGAACTAGCTCTTGTAGACCAGGCTGGTTCCAAGTGAATTTTATATACCTCTCTCTCTCTCTCTCTCTCTCTCTCTCCTCTCTCTCTCTCTCTCTCTCTCTCTCTCCCCCCCCCCGTGTGTGTGTGTGTGTGTGTGTGTGTGTGTGTGTGTGTGGTGTCTGAAGTAGGGCCTTGTGCATCCTGGCCAAGCACTCCACCACTAAGATACAGCTCTAGTCCATGACTTAGAAATCTTTTGCCCGCCTCCTAAGGACAAACAACAAAAGCCAACAGTCAAGAAACAAATTCACTGACAAGAACACATATTTGTTGTAGGTTTTAACTTTGGGGAAAAATACATAATATATGAAATTAGGCTCTGAAATCCTGTTTGCTGAAAACTGACTCCAACACTGAGGTAAGGTCAAATAGAAGCTGGAGGCCACAAGCACAGCAGGTCTAAAGTAGCAGCACATCCTGAAAGCAACTGTGCTCTCAGATAAACACTGCAGGTGTTGGGAGTGGCTGCAATCAAGATGGATTTTATATGTGTATGAAACTTAAAAGAATAAATAAAAGGCAGTTTTAAAAGTAGTTCTCATTTACATTTCCCTTCAAAGCAACTCAAGGAACCAGGGATGGTAGTATGGGAGCTGGTAATCCCAAAACTTTAGAGGCTAGCACAGAAATAGCCTGAGCACGAGTTACGGCACAAAAAAAAAAAAAAAAAAAAAAAAAAAAAGAAAGAAAGAAAGAAAGAAAGAAAGAAAAGAAAAGAAAAAAGAAATAGCCTGAGCAACACAGCAAGGCCAGGCACAGAAGCAAATGCCACAATCCCAACATTTGAAGGTGCACACATAAGGATAAGAAATTCATGGGCAGGGGGTGCTGGAGAGATGGCTCAGCGGTTAAGAGCACTGACTGTTCTTCCAGAGGACCTGAGTTCAATTCCCAGCAACCACATGGTGGCTCATAACCATCTGGCGCCCTCTGGCCTGCAGGTATACATGGAGGCAGACTTTCTATACATAAATAAATAAATAAAATCTTAAAAAAAAAAGATATTCATGGGCAGGGAAGGCTGGAGAGATGGCTTGGCAATTAAGAGCGCTGGCTATTCTTCCAGAGGTCCTGCGTTCGATTCCCAGCAACCACATGGTGGCTCACAGGAGTACATACACACAGAGCACTCATATACATAAAATAAACAAATAAATAAGAACTTTAAAAAAATTTATGGGCAGCATTGGCTAAATAGCAAATTTGAGGCCAACCTGTCCTACATGAAACCACAAAGGGAAAAAAAATCCAACCAACCAACCAACCAACCAACTAGGCTACCATTCTGATGGAATGGAACATTATCTTAAAACTATGATCCTTAGTCTTCATTCCATTGCCTGTCATAAGACAATTAATAGTTAATTCTTTTCTCTTCGTGCTTTATTAATACTCACTATATGGTTATATAATATTCTGAGTCATAAAATATGGGAAATCTGTCACTTGGATAACAAAGAAGACCGGATGATAAACCAAGATGACAACTTGAATAGGTTATAAGAAAGTGAGGCCACACTAGGTCACGCAGCTCATGTTCTCTAAGCCTTGGTTTGTTATCACAGGAAACTTTTGATTCTACCAACAGCAGGTCTATTGCGCTTGTGCCTCCCTAGCCCAAGTCTACTGGCATTGCCATGAACGAGACCTTTACAAGTCCCAACCTGGACGGCAGCAGTCTTCCCAGCTTCAGAGCCTTTCCAACCCATCTTATACATCGCAGCCAATGAGTTTTCCTCAGGCAGGGCTCCTATCACCCTATTGCTTCATAAAAACTTTCTACACACTCTTCCACATTTCCCAGTTACTAGAGAAATGGATCTTTCTTCTGTGCGCTATCATCCTGGGCTATCTACCATCTGACCGCAACCTACTTTCTGGGCTTGTCTGCCCCCGCACAGACCCCGACTTCCCACCTGTGCCTTTGCTCCCATTATCTTCTCATTTTGGAATATGCTTTTCTATCAAATAAGGAAGAAGACTTCAACAGCAAAACCTCATTTTTTTTCATCTTTTTTGACAACATTATGTAAGTTACTTTAAGTGGTTTTTTTTGGGGGGGGTGATGGTTTTGAGACAGGGTTTCTCTGTGTAACAGTCCTGGCTACCTTAAGTTTTCTATGAAAGAAGGATAATGATACTTTTTTTTTGGAATTGTTTTGTTTTTATTTTATTTTAGGTGTTTGGCTGTTTTGCCTGCATGTTTTTCTGTGCACCACTGTTTACAGTACCCAAAGAGGCCAAAAGATGCTGGATCCCCTGAACCAGGAGTTACAGACTCTGTGCATTACCATGTGGTTGCTGGAAACTAAATCTATGTCCTCTGGAAGAATAGTCAGTGCTCTTAACCACTGAACCATTTTTCCAGTATCTTGTTTTGTTTTTGACACAGGGTCTCACTGTGTATCCCTGGATGGCAAAGAATTTGCTTTGTAGACCAGTATGGCCTTGAACTTACTGAGATTCACCTATTTCTGCCTCTCAAGTGCTGGGATTAAATTTATGTGCTACTGTGCCTGTCCCATATTTCTGTGAGGTTTAGAAAACAACATACATATACAGAATGAGTATAGCACATATTTAGTGGTTGAGAGTGATAGTTTTTTATTATTCCCCAAAGTGAAGACAAAGATATGGAATCTCTTCTAACTAAAAATTACATTTCCCTCCTCCAAGTTCTAAAAGTTTCTCTCACCACCTTGTTCTCTCCTCCTTCCACCCCTCTCAGACTCTCAGATCTCACAATGCAAAGCAGGCTTGAATTTACAATCCTGTAATCCTTTTTTTTAAAAAAAATTTTAATTATTATGTATACAATATTCTATCTGTGTGTATGCCTGCAGGCCAGAAGAGGACACCAGATCCCATTACAGATGGTTGTGAGCCACCATGTGGTTGGTGGGAATTGAACTCAGGACCTTTCCCTCCTGTAATCCTCTCGCCTCAGCCTCAAGAATGCTGGGGTATAGTCAGCTTTGGCTTCTTAAAAGTTACCTTGGGCAGGGGATATATGCTGTGGAACAGTACTTGTAGAGCATGTTTGATGCTCTGGGTTTAATCCAAGCAACACAGAAAACAAAATAACTTTTTTTTTCTTTCTTTCTTCTTCTTCTTCTTTTTTTCTTTTTTTTTTTTTTTTGGTTTTTCGAGATAGGGTTTCTCTGTAGCTTTGAACCCTTCCTGGAACTCGCTCTGTAGACCAGGCTGACCTAGAACTCAGAGATTCACCTGTCTCTGCCTCCTGAGTGCTGGAATTAAAGCCGTGCTCCACGACCTCCCGACCTCACTTTTTGATTGTTAATACAACTCTCTAGTAACCTCTCATGTATCCAAGGGCAGAACCTACACCTGATTTATCTTATTTCCTTTAATATCTATAATGGTGTCTCACTTATACTAGGACCCAAATATCTACTGATGGATGGATAAGTACACAAGAAAATCTTTTTCCTTTCTATTTTGTTTTTTGGGCTGTTTTGTTTGGTTTTGTTTTTATAAGATAGGATCTCACTATATAGCCCTAGCTGGACTGGAACTATGTAGACCAGACTGGCTGGAAACACATACCTACCACGGCCTCCTGAATGCTGGGACTAAAGGATTATCACTCCTGGCACATAAGAAAATCTTAAGAATTATATGTTATCAAGTAAAAAGCTACTGGGCTAACAAGACGGTTCAGTGGAGAGAGGCTTTTGCTACTAAGCCTGAAGACCTGAGTTCAATCCTCAGGACCCAAGAAGTGGAAGAGAGAACTGACTTCTGGAATTGTCCTCTGAGCTCCACACACATGCACCGGGAGCCTCCTTTTGAAATATAGTTATTATCTATATACATATGTGTATGTATGTTTGTCTGTGTTTGGGTCTATGTACAGGTGAGCACAGGTATTCATGGAGGCCATGCTGTATTCCCTGGAGCTGGAGCTGGAGTTATAGGCAGGTTTGGTTTTAGTGCTGAGAACCAAACTGGAATCCCCTAAAAAAGCAGCAAGTGTTCTAAACTGCTAAGTCATCAAACCAATCACCCAAAAAAATCATTAAGGTCTGGAGAAATGGCTCCACAATTAAGACACCTGCTGCTCCTGCAGTGGTGGACTTTCATTCTTAGCCCTCAAAGGGGAGTTCACCATCGATGCTTCTAGTTCCAGGGGTACACAGTCTTCCAGGATCCCTACAGGCATCAGGCATGCAAGTAGCACACATACATACGATTTAGGAAAAATCCTCAAACATGAAATAAAATAAATACGAAAAGAGAAACAAAAATAAATATAAAACATCTTTTTAAAAAGGTTACTATTAAAAAACTACAGGATGGTGGCACATGACTTTAATCCCCGCACTCAGAAGACAGGCAGGCAGATCTCTGAGTTCGAGGTCAGTCTGGTCTACAGAGGGAGTTTCAGGAGAGTTGGGGCTACATAGAGAAACCCTGTATCCAAAAAATAAAAAATAAAAAAATTACAGAGGCTAGAGATGGCTGTTCTTCCAGAGGACCTAGGTTTGATTCCCAGCACCCATGTGGTAGTTCTCAACCACCTGTAACTCCAGTGCCACGGGGTTTGCTAGCCTTTTCTGGCCTCACAGGCACCAAGCAGTACATAGATATACATTGTTATTTATTACACAGAACATTAGAAAAAGTGGCACTGCTAGACATGAAGGTACATGTCTTTAATGCCAGCACTTGGTGAACACAAGTGGGCAACACTTTGGGAGTTCCAGCCTAGCCTAGTCTATGTAGTGAGTTCCAAGCCATCCACAGGTACAAGTGAGAACCTTTCTCAAAACCAAAATCAAAACCAAAATCCAAAATGATACTATTCTACATCTTTCTTTAGAACATAAAGTGGAATATTTTCTTGCATTAAAGCACACATATGCACACGCGTGCATACACACACACACACACACAGTTTTAAATGCACACATAAACACACACACTGTTATTCCTTAAACCATTTTTGTTTTTCATTTTTTCAAGATAGGCTCCCTCTGTAGAACAGGCTGGCCTCAAGCTCATGGAAAACCACCTGCCTCTACCTCCTGAGTGTTGGGATTAAAGGTGTGTGCCACCACCACTGGGCATCCTTAAACCATTTCCTTTTATAAAAAAATTATTTATTTATTTTAGGTTCACTGATGTTTTGCCTGCCTGTGTGTCTATGTGAGGATGCCAGATCTCCCGCAAATGGGATTACAGACAATTGTGTGCTGCCATGTGGGTGCTGGGAATTGAACCCAGGTCCTCTGGAAGAGCAGCCAGTGCTCTTAACCACTGAGCCATCTCTCCAGCCCTCTCCTTAAACCATTTTCAAGTGAATACTTGATACCCAAACTTCAAGCCACAATAATAACAGTATGTTCTGACCACTATGAACTCTAATAAATGTTCTAATCTTCTTAAACATTCTGATTGTACATCCTCTACCTCCTTCAAGCGAGTCTTGACTTGAAGAAGTGCTTGAGGTCAGCTGGCTGTTAATGACATAGTGTTTCCTTTCATGTTGTGTCTTAGACAACAGCCCTTATAGTCTCTTGAGAATCTTCTGAGGTATATTATGTGCAGGCAAATTCTGTCAGCAGAACTCCCAGATAGGACAGTGCTACTGATAGGACCCTGCACTGAGTCATACCCCATCCCCTCGGGCTTTATGCATTTATTTTGGTTATTATGAGACTACAGCCCAGGCAAGTGTAGAATTCAGGGCTCTTCTTGCCTCAGACTCTTTCAGCACTACTAGCATGCACCACCACTCCCTGCTTCCCTCACAGATTTAAAAAGAGAATTAGGGATTTGGCATTTTCAAGGCCTGGCTTGAATGTTGAACATTACTTCCTTCATGTTCTAATTTCTCCCTTTTTAGATCCAGAAGACTCAGTGACAGAAGCTGGTGATTTCCATGCAAAGGGAGATCTGCATCTTCCAGACACCAAGATGCTTAGATTTTGTTTGTTTTTCGAGAGAGAATGGTTTCTCTGTGTAGCCCTGGCTGTTCTCCAAGTCACAGAGATCCTGCCTCTGCCTCCTGAGTGCTGGGATTAAAGGTACACTACCACCTCCTGGCACTTAGATAATCTTTAAAAAAAAAAAATAGAAGAAGTCATATTCTTCTCTCTAAAAGGACTGAAAGTCTACTCTTGGTGTCAGTTGCTAGATAGAGGGACCCAGTGCAATTGTCTCAGCAATTCCTTGAAGGTAGGATCTGGTCTCTCATAAAAACCTTAACATCAAATAGACTAACAGAAAGTTGGCATGAGAAGAATGGGTTCTGCTGGGAAGAAAGAGAATAATCAATGACCTTGGAGATTTCAGACAAATCTGAATTTCTTTTGAAGGCAAAGATAAAAATAGCACAAACAACACAGCCGTGTAAAAACAAAGGCCACCAACTCAACTCAACTTGTTAGGTCTGGAGAACTACTCACAACCACAGCTGCTAATGGTTATGGATTTGGCAATCAAAATGTCTTTGTTAAAAAAAAAAAGTTTGAACTGCCTCACTATTGAGGTTACAAACCACAGCCTTGATGCATTGTTGCAGTCAACATCCTCCCCGCTGTTTTTGAGAGCTTACATCTGCTGCTGGCAGATAAAATGCTGGCACACAGCAGGGGCTCCTTCCAGGGGACTACAGGAGAAGCTCTGAGGAGATGGCTCTCATCTACCTATCTCTCCCAGTCAGCCAGCAGCCCTTTCTTTACATTCCTTCCCTGTCTAGGTTCATCCCCTGCCATTACTCAGAGGAGAGTTGAGGGTTTAGTGGGAACTTTTTTCTTCCTGGTACAACTTAGCCATGATGGCTAAACTTGCCTTAAGAAGATTAAAAGGTCGTTTAGAGTATAGTGCACTTGACTTTAAAAGAAACAAATCTCTTCTTACTCTTTTTAGAAAACTAAATGATCACACTATGCCAAAAATAGTGAGGCTTAGTATATTTTAACTTATCAGACAGTCCAAGAATGTGAGGTCAGAAATAAATGACTAAGTTTCTTTGGAGAATGAAAATGCTAGCTGAAGAAAAATGAGGTCTAAGTCACATAGGAAGTTAGTTTAAACTGACATAAAATTTGTTAGTGTCACAGTTTCTCAAGGAAAATTCGACTCAGCTGGTTGATAAGAATTCATGTTGAGATGCTAAAGACACAGAGTAGAAACTGTTTCCTGGATGGTTATTGCTCAATAAGTTGGACTTAAGAAAACAAAGAAAAGCCTAACGTGCATTCTAAATTGTGCACGCTAGGACTACAGCTATGTAGTATGCAAACAGGCACCGAGTGTGTTTGAGGAGGACAGGGCAGCATCTCAGTGGTAGAGCACTTGCCTAGTATGCGTAAGGTCCTGGGTCTGATTACCACTTCAGAGAGAAAAATGTTTAGGAACACTGTATTCTATCATCTACCTCTCAGAGAGCCTTAATTTGTACTTGTATATAAAAGCCTCTGAGAAACTCTATGGTAAACAAATTTGTTTAATTCAAAGATGTTTTCCAGATGTACACTAATTTCAGGGAACACCTACATGAAGTACTTTGTAAAATCCTAGGATAGGTCTGTTTCCCCAAAATACCAACTTAGAAATAAGATTTAGGCTAAGGGTGGCGGAGCACTTGGCTAGAATGAACAGGCCCTGGGTTTAATCCATCGTACCAGAAATCAAACACTGTGATGACTCAATGGTCAAGTACTTGCTGCTAAAGCATGAGGACCCGAGTTTGAGTCCCCAGAGTCATGTAACGGTAAACACAGAAACATCTGTAAACCCAGATCTTCTACTCGTGGACAGCAACCATTTCTAAAGTGACAAGATCCAATGGAGCGAGAGATGCCTCAGAGGTTGAAAGAGCTTCCTGGTCTTCCAGAGAATGTGTTTGACTTCTAGCACCCAAGTTAGTGGCTCACAACTACCTATAACTTCAACTCCTAGGGACTGACTCCTCTGGCTTCATAACTTACATGTGCATGCCCATGTGCACATGCACACATACATAATTAAAAAATAAGGCACGGAATGGTGGTGTATGTTTGTAATCCCAGCACTCGGGAGGAGGGAAGAGACAGTTCAAAGTCACACAGAAAGCAGTTCACACAGTTGTCCAGGTCAGCCAGAGCTACATAGTGAGGCCCTGTCTCAAATAAAAACAAGCAAATAAGGGGAGAGGAGAAGGGGAGAGAAGGAGGAGAAAGGGGTGGGTGAAGGAGACAAAGAGAACTGAAGGGTCAAAATGGGGGAAGGACAGATGGCAGGCTAGGAAAGAGATATCTTTTTTTTTTTTGGTTTTTTTTGAGACAGGGTTTCTCTGTGGCTTTGGAGCCTGTCCTGGAACTAGCTCTGTAGACCAGGCTGGTCTCGAACTCACAGAGATCCACCTGCCTCTGCCTCCCGAGTGCTGGGATTAAAGGCGTTCGCCACCACCGCCCAGCTGGAAAGAGATATCTTGATTGAGGAAGCCATTATGGGGCTAGGAAGAAACCTGGCACTAAAGAAATTCCCAGGAATCCACAAGGATGACCCCAGCCAAGACCCTAAGCAATAGTGGAGAGGATGCCATAACTGGCCTTGCCCTATAGTCAGATTGGTGACTATCTTAAAAGTCATCATAGAACCTTCATCTAGCAACTGACAGAAGCAGAGGCCGAGCTCCCAAAGTCCAGTCGAAGAGTGGGAGGAATGAGAAAAGGAGCAAAGAGGTCAAGACCATGATGAGGATACCCACTGAAACAGCTTATCTGAGCTAATGGGAGCCCACCAACTCCAGCCTGACAGCAAGGGAACCATCATAGGACCAAACTAGGCCCTCTGAATATGGGTGACAGTTGCATGGCTGGGGCAGACTGTGGGGCCACTGGCAGTGAGACTAGGATTTATAAGTACTGCTTGTACTGGCTCTTTGAAACTCACTCTCTTTGGAGGGATACCTTGGTCAACCTAGATACAGTGGGGAGGGCCTTGGTTCTGCCTCAAAGTAATATGCTAGACTGGATGGGTGGATGGAAGTGAGGGGAAGGTGGAAGGAGTGGGGGGAGGAAAGGGTGTGGGAACTGGGATTGGTATATAAAATGAGAAAAAATAAGTTTTTTAAAAAATTAATTAATTAACTTAAAAAAACAAGCAAACAAAATTAGACTATTATCTACTCTGAACAATATTCATATGATATTCTCAAACACAGAAAGTAAAGGAGAAAACCACAGAAAAGCTGATGACCACAAGAAAGGGGTATGAAATTTTAATGTTCAATGAAATCTACCAACTCCTAGCATTTTGGTACAAATTCACAGCATACCCAAGGATAATCCATAAGGAGAGTTGCCAGGATCTCCATCATGGCACATGTGGGAGGATTCTGGCATTCCTACAAACTGTCCTCAGCAATTCCAGTACACAACATACAATAAATCCAAGCTCAGGGAGCAGCATCTGCTGACCTGAAGAAAGAGTATCCTCGGGAAAACAAAATTTGTTAACTAGATCTCTAATGATAGCAATACCTGACATTTTAAGATGATAGTTTTCAATGTTATGGTTTGAATTTAAAAATGTGCTTATGTGCTTGGGCATGTGGTTCCCTGGCTGTGCTGGTACAATTTTGGGAAGTTGTGGGGTCCTGGATGGTAGAGATGGCTCACTGAAGGGTGGCCTTTGAGAGTTATAGCTCTTCTTGTGGTCCTTCTCTCTCTGCTTGACGATCTGCCAAGCTGTGAGAAGCAGCAGGTGCAAGCTTCCATCACCAAGAACTGGACATTACTTGCCATGCCTTTCCCACTGTGTCCTCTGAAACCACGACCCAAAATTAATCTTCTCTCCTTTAGGGTTGCTCCTGTCAGGTATTGTATCATAACAAAGAGAAAAGAAACTAATATATTTATTTTCATAGCAGAAAGGGAGGGGCATGACATTAAAACAAATATAGGTGGAAAAGAAGCAAAAGTACAGGTACCAGAGCATGGAGATGGAAGCCTTCATGGTCCTGTGCCTTGTCTGGGTCTAGATTATATACTAGGGGCAGAGCAAAAGAATGGGAGTCAAATATCACACCTGAATGCATGCAGTGGACACAGAAGTAAACAGAAGAGACAGAGTAGGCAACCCTAAGAAAATCATTGGGGTCATGCCTATAACAACATCACCTGGGAGGCTGAGGCAGGAGGATCAGATAATTTACACCTACAAATGGAGTTTGAGGCCAGTTCAGGCTATGGAAGACCCACGTTCAAAAAAAAAAAAAAAAAAAGACAGCAGACATAGCCGAGTTTGGTGGCGGCACTCCCAACATATGAGATTCTGTCTAAAGGAGTGGAGAGAGGAGAGAAGAAAAGGAGAAAAGAAGACAAAACAAGCAAATGAAAATGAAAGCCTGGATATGTATGGTGGTGGCCATCAATTAATCCCAGATCTTGAGGGTGCTGGAGAGATGGTTAAGAACACTGGATGATGCTGGGCTGTGTCAGTGCACACATTTAATCCCAGCACTCGGGAGTCAGAGGCAGGCAGATCTCTGTGAATTCGAGGCCAGCCCAGTCTACAGAGCTAGTTAAAGGACAACTAGGGCTGTTACACAGAGAAACCCTGTCTCAAAAAACAAACAAACAAACAAAAAAACACTGGATGCACCTGCCTGGCAGCTCACAACTGTAGCTCTAGTTCCAATTGCAGTTTGAATCTCTGGATCCAGTGCCCTCTTCTGGTTTCTGTGGGCACTGCTTGTATGTGGTGCACAGACATATAGGCAAGATACCCATACACACCAGGCAGTGGTGGCACATGCCTTTAATCCCAGCACTTGGGAGGATAAGGCAGGCAGGTTTCTGTGAGTTTGAGGCCAGCCTGGTCTACAGAATGAGTTCCAGAACAGCCAGAGCTACACAGTGAGATGCTCTTTTGAAAAAAAAAAAAAAAAAGGAAGAAAGGAAGGAAGGAAGGAAGGAAGGAAGGAAGGAAGGAAGGAAGGAAGGAAGGAAGGAAGAAAACATTTGGGATCTGTGATATAGCTTAATGTGAAGAGTAATTGACTAGAATGCATAAAGCCCTGGGTTCATACGGCACAGCCAGAAAAAAAAAAGCCAAACATTTGGAAAAATGAATTTAGCTGGGTGGTGGTGGTGGCGCACACCTTTAATCCCAGCACTTGGCAGGCAGAGGAAGGTGCATCTCTATGAGTTTGAGGCCAGCTTGGTCTACAAATTGAGTTCCAACACAGTCAGGACTGTTACGCAGAGAAACCCTGTCTCAAAAAAACAACAGACAAACAAACAAACAAAAAAAGGAATTTACTGAGTGAAAGCTAAATTGAAGCACATTTTCTTTGGGGGGGGGGGGTGAGAAAGGGTTTCTCTGTGTAACAGCCCTATCTGCCTCTGCCTCACAAATGCTGGAATTAAAGTTGTGCAGCGCCACCACCACCCAGCATGAAGTACATTTTCTTATGCACAGTGTTAGAAGCACAAATGCTTAAATTAACTGCTCAAAGTACAGGAAAACAACACTGTAAGACTTTCTCTGCTTAGATCTGGTCATCTTGCCAGTCTGAACCCAAACTCTACATTTGAGGAATTTCACAATGAAGTTACAGTTCTTTGGTGCCCCCTACTGTTCAAATGTGTTTGAATCATGTCAATTTAATGTTTATAGAGATTTTAAAAATTGAATACATATGTATGTTCACTTGTACACACACACCCCAACATGGCACAAATCAAACCACGTTCAAGCACATTTGCCTATCATGAGTTTAATGGTCTGGAAGAAATGCTTCAGGATAAGACAAAATACATTAATCCACATCCACTATCCAATCAAATGAAAAGCGGTATTTTAGAGTTTCTTCATTAAAAGAAATTTTAGCTTTTCTTTTTCTTTTTTTTTTTTTTTTTTTTTTTTTTTTTTTTTTTTTGACAAACATCCTCACTCACTCTGTAACCCTGGCTGGTCTGGAACTTACTATGGAGACCAGGCTGGCCTCCAGATGCCTCTGCCTCCCAAGTGCTGGGATAAAGGTATGTGTCATCTGGCCCAACATAAAAAACGAAGCCTAAAAAGAAAGGATGAAGACCTTACACTTCCTTCCCTGGACTGTAATGACAACTGTTTTTCAGAAATGTAGGTCTGCTACTTCCCCATACACTGAAAGCTAAGCCATCTCTAAGTGCTTCTATTTCTGACCTATTCCTAGTCTCCCTCCAATGTACATTTACAAAAACATTCTCCTGGAGCTGGGGGTGGTGATTGCATGCTTGTAATCTCAAGACTCCAGAAGCAGAGGCAGGAGGATAATCACAAGTGCAAGGGCTCTATGTAAGTTCCAGTTCAGTCTGGGATAGGGCACAAAACAAAACAAACCAGGACAAGACACAACAGACGCTTTGGAGGCAGAGAAAGTAGGATCACGAATTTGAAGCCAGCCTAAGCTGTGCCACAAGTCTCTCAAGGGGGAGGGGGGATATAAAGAGAGACCTTTCTTCTTCTGTCTTGATTGCTAGCACCTTACTGCCTTCAGAACAGTCTGTTAAGATGATCTAGAACCTGTCATGACAGTAAGCAAGTGCCTGCCCACTAGAAGAACTCAGTACTCACCTGCTCCTGAAATTGTTTCTGGGATAAGCAATCAATTAGGTCCACACAGCCCAGAAGACAACCTGATGGATAATCATTTGGAAATTCCACATCTGAATAGAAGACAACAAAAGGAGAGGATGATTTTCCTCTTTTGTGACCCTGGAACTCAGGAATCTGCTTTCAATTCTGAACACAACTTTTTTCATCATCTATTTGTAGAAGCAAAGTCAAACAGTGAAGTTTTTTATATGGCACAACTGCTTATATTTTAGCAAAAGTCCAGCGAGTGACTAGCTTTGCTTACTATTCATGTGCTAAAGTTGGAAGCTTTTGTTTTAGAAAAATCTTCTATATACCATCAAGGTTCAAGGATTCTATAGGTTAATACCAATCAAATTAATTATAATGTACTCACAGCTGGATTGGATTAAAGTTTGGTGGTGGGATGGCTAGTTTGAATTTCAACTCCACATAACTGACAATCATGTAGAAAGAGTCTCAACGAGAGACTGTCAGCATTGGGTAGGAAGACCCAGCCCACTGCCAATAGCATTATTCTCTAAGAGTCCTGAACTATGTGAGCGTGGAGAAGGGTAACCAAGTACAAGCCAGCTGAGATGTGGCTGTCTGTCCTTCATTGTGGCTATGAGGACAGAATCTGCTTCAAGCTCCTGCCACTGTGGCTTCCTACATTAATGGACTGAAACCTGGGATTATGAGCTAAAGCAAAGCAAACCCTTAAACCCTTCCTCCTCTAAGTTGCTTCGGGTCACAGAATTTTATCACAGCCAAAGAAACAAAAATAGAACAGGAGGTACAGTATTTTAGAAAGAAAGAAAGAAAGAAAGAAAGAAAGAAAGAAAGAAAGAAAGAAAGAAAGAAAGAAAGAAAAGCAGTTAAACGTGATGAGGAAAAGAAAATCATAAAAGTATGATAAAACAAACAGAAGAATAAATGTAATTTTTTTCTTTTCTTTTTTTTTTTTTAAGACAGGGTTTCCCTACATGCTTTGAACAGCCATCTGTGACTTATCACTCAACACACTAATAAGCTGAGTGTGGAGTCTCATCCCTCTTATCCTACTGATTGGGGGGCTGAGGCAAGAAACTGCCTTGAATTTGAATTAGCCTAAATACATGGTGAGTTCCAGGGCAGCTGGGCTCTGCTGAGATACCCAGTCTACAAATCAAACTAATAGACAAATATGAGGTCCTAAGCCTCTTTAACACAAGAAAAAGCCAAAGGAAAAAGGATATAGAAGATAAGCATTCAGGACAAAGGAAGACTGAAAACCGAGCATATATATGCAGCTGTTGTTACCTTTTCCACGAAGAAGACGATAGGTAGCCTGGAGTTCTGAGACCTCTTGAGGGGAAGGTCTTTTGCCTGTAGCTGCAATCCAAAGTCTTCCTCTGTGAGGTGTATACCAGGATCTGCCCTCCACCCTTAAATAAATACAAATTTAATGGAAAGGCTCTAATTCTAGTTTCCTTGAAGAGCCCATAATATACAGCAAATCCTACAGCAAATTATTCTATTTACCAAGAGTTCCAAAGAAGATATCACATCAAGAGAAATTTTTAAAAATTTATTTATTACGTTTACAGTGTTCTGCTTGCATGTACATCTTTATGTCAGAAAAAGGCACCAGATCTCAATATAGATGGTTGTGAGCCACCATGTGGGTGCTGGGAATTGAACTCTGGACCTCTGGAAGAGCATCCAGTGCTCTTAACCTCAAAAGAGATAATTTTGTGAGCAATATTTCTCCCATAATATCTTTCCCATGAAGTTGAAATGAACTCTGCCAGCTAACCTGTCCTACCATCATCACCAGTCATTTCTCTCAACTCTTACCTGTCACCTGATCTCGGTAATTCAGATCTGGAACTGTTACTTGTTTTGAGATTTTTTTTTGTTTGTTTGTTTTTCAAGACAGAGTTTCTCTGTAGTTTTGGAACCTGTCCTGGAACTAGCTCTTGTAGACCAGGCTGGCCTCGAACTCACAGAGATCCGCCTGCCTCTGCCTCCCGAGTGCTGGGATTAAAGGCGTGCGCCGCCACCACCACTGGCCTTGTCTTCGAATTTTTATAACACAAAGTTTATAATAATAAGTTATTACATTTATTTATTTGTAGGGAGGGCACATATGAGACATGGCATTTTTATAGAGGCTAGAGGACAACTTGGAGGAGTTAGTTCTCTCCTTCCATTATATGAGTTCTGGGGATCAAACTTATATTGTCAGGGGCCAGGTGTGGTGGCTCACACCATTAATCCTAGCACTCAAGAGACAGAAGCAGATGGAGCTCTGTGAGTATGAGGCCAGCCTGGTCTACATAGTTAATTCCTGGTCAGGCAGAAATCCAGTGAGACCCTAAACACTTATGTGTATGTCCATATGTCTATATGTGTATATGCCACATATGTCCTCATAGACCTAAAAAAGATCAGATCGAACAAAGGGTTCTGAGCCATCTGACATTTGTTGTGGGTCCTCTAGAAGTACAGCAGGACTCTTAACCACTGAACCATCTGTACAGCCCTCTTTTTTTTTAATTTGTAAAGACACTTATCTATCTATCTATCTATTTATTTAAGCACATATATGTATGTGTACATGTACAAATGGAGGTCAGAGAACAACTTCTAGAAGCTGGTTTTCTTCTACCATGTGAGTTATGGGGATCAAATTCAGTTAGGCTTGGTAACATACACCTTTACCCCAATCTCATTCTTTCTTGGGGAGGTAGGGGTTGGTTTTTCAAGACAGGGTTTCTCCATGTAACAGCTTTGGCTGTCCTAGAACTAGCACGGTACACCAGACTGGCCTTGGACTCATTGAGATCTACCTGCATCTGCTTCCTGAGGGCTGGGATTAGAGGTGTGCACCACCACCACCTGGTCCCAATATCATTCTTAAAACAGGAAGTAGGGTTATGAATTTTTCATACTTTTAGTTTTCTAATTTATATGAATTACAAGAGTGTCAGACACACTGTGAGTCATCATTACGGGGAATGAACAAACGTATGCTTTCCCACTGGCCAAATAATGTCAATAGTTGCTAGGAAAATGGTCCCACAAGTGTGAAAGAAGCACCCACTGACTCCCAGAGGGTTAGTGGGTTAGTGATTGTGTGAGAGATACTGTTCACCCTGTTCTGAGCGAGAAAAGATGAACAACACAGAACCAAACGGGGGGAGAAACAAAAGCATTCTGACTCCCAAAGCTGAGGAGTGCGTGCTGTCCGTCTCCTACTTTGGAAAAGAAAGAAAGCAAACAGGAAGTGAATGAGAATAGACATCTGAGGTCTTGGCTGTCCTAGAAGAGAAGCAGTCGTGTTTCTGGGTGCTAACAGCACTGCACACATGGTCTAACTGTCAAGTAACAAAGCCAAAGCAAGAAGGCAAGACTTCCAGTGGAGGAAGGTGCTTTAGGCACCTCAGTAAATAAAGGAGGAGTGACAGCGGCAAAATCTGTACAAATGACTGTTTCTAAATATGGAAACAACTGAAGCATCAACAGTAGAGGGCATGAACACTTTGAAAACCTGAAGCTGGGCTGGAGAGATGGCTCAACAGTTAAGAGCATTGCCCGCTCTTCCAAAGGTCCTGAGTTAAATTCCCAGCAACCACATGGTGACTCACAACCATCTGTAATAAGGTCTGTTGCCCTCTTCTGGCCTTCAGGCATACATGTAGACAGAATATTGTATACA
>NW_026067955.1:8906312-8979701 GCF_014885135.2 Alexandromys fortis
TATAAAGAAAACCTACTTTTGTAATTCAGAGAAATCTAGCTTACCTTTGCCTGCAAAGTACTAGCCTGGGTTTCACAGCTACTCCTTTAGAAACTAAAATTCTATTTTAAAAGGTATATACTAAATATATATGTGTGTGTGTCTGTGTGTGTATGTACATATATATATATATCAGTTATATGTATATGTATATATATATAGACATTACCAGCATATAAAATTTTAGAAGATAAGAGAAAAGGAAAAATGAACATGTAGTATTAATGATAAATGAAATAAAAAAAAACCCAAATGGGTGGGGGGGGGGGCGCAAACCTTTAATCCCAGCACTCAGGAGGCAGAGGCAGGGAGATCACTGTGAGTTTGATGCCAGCTTGATCTACAGAGCTAGTTCCAGGACACCTAGTGCTGTTACACAGAGAAACCCTGTCTTGAAAAAAATCAACAAACAAACAAACAAAAAAACCCAAGTAAATTATATAATAAGGTCTTACTAAGTATTGATTCACATAGGAAAACACAATGTAAATAAACATTACAGGCCTGACATGGTGGCCCATCCCACTAATCCCTTTAATCCCAGTACTCAAGAGGCAGAAGTAGGCCCGGGAATTCAAGTTTGAGGCCAGTCTGGTCTACATAGTAGTAAATTCCAGGACAACAAAGGCTCCATTGAGAAACCACGTCAAAAGAAAGAAAAAGAAAAAAAAAGAAAAAGAAAAAGAAAAGAAAAAAAAGCATTCCAAAGCACAAACAGCAGCTAATAGCTAGTAACTGTTTCTAGGGAGTGAGTGAGATATACATGATCTCTTTCTAGCTATCTTTCTTCATTTAGCCTTATATTTACATGTACGCAAATGAAGAAAAGCGGAGTTTAAATATGAATTAAGAAGAAACACAATAGGGCTGGAGAGATGGCTCAGAGGTTAAGAGCATTGCTTGCTCTACCAAAGGTCCTGAGTTCAATTCCCTGCAGCCACATGGTGGCTCACAACCATCTGTAATGGGGTCTAGTGCCCTCTTCTGGCCAGCAGGCATACACACAGACAGAATATTGTATACATAATAAATAAATATTAAAAAAAAAAGAAGAAGAAACACAATATGCTAGCTGGTGGCAGTACACGCCTTTAATCCTAGCACTTGGGAGGCAGTGGCAGGTGTGGATCTCTGAATTTGAGTTTTCCAATAGACTTTCTTCTAAAGATGAAAACACTGGTATTCTAGCTTCTCTGTAAGCATCTTTAGCTCTTTTCTCTTTTCCTCTTCTGCAGTACTAAAGGTTAATCCCGGGCCTTATGCACATTAGCCAGTCATACTATCACTAATCTAGACCCCAGGCCCTGGTTCTACTGTTCATTCTGAGATAGGGCCTCACTGGGTTGCCCTCCTCAGATTCATCATCCATCTGTCACAGACTCTTGAATGACCGAGATTATAGGCATGGTCCCCACACTTCCATTTGTTATTTTAAAGCCACTCAGCCAAAGATAAATAAATGTTAAAAATTTAAAAGTTAATTAAAATAACAAAATGAGCCTTAAAAAAACCAAACAATAAACCGAAAAGAAAAAAAAAAGAGCCTGTAGAACTTTAAGACAATTCTGAAGCCATTTCTGACAACTCTCAGTACTTCCCCTCCTCCCCTGGGAACCAAGGACATAGCAGCTAAGCATGCTATGTTACTGAGATGTTGGGAACTTTCCATCTCCCTGAATAAGGGCAATATAACCCTTAGGTGTTCACTCAGTTACTGATGTTTTGACTTAGTCCCTGGGAAGGGGCAAAGTGACCCTCAGAAGAGTCCCTTTACCTCATCTGATCTGGCAACCACTCTCCAGCCAATTATTGGTAATAGCCCTTTTGAATAAGCCAATCATAATAGTTAAAGAACAACCCCCAGACACCCCTTCTTTCTGTGGTTTTTCCTTTAAAAATAGCCTGTACCAGACATCCAGGGTCTTCTAGCCTCCCGACTGCTGGAAGACCCTGTCATGACAGAATTAATAAAATCCTCATGCTTTTACATCAGCTGTGATATGAGAGATGGTCTCTTGGGGCGACTCCTCCTCCTCGGTGATTGGACCTAGGGTCCAACAAACCTACCACCAACAATTTTTTAAGATATATTTTATTGTATGTGTGTTTTGGCTGCATTATGTATATGTGCCTGGTACCTGCAGAGGCCAGAGAGGGCACTGGATCTCCTAATACCAGGAGTTATAGATAGTTGTAAGCCACTATGTGGGTGCTGGGAACTAAACCCAGGTGCTCTACAAGGGTGAGAAGTGCTCTTAACTGCTGAACCACCTCTCTCTAGCCCCAAGCAAGTTTTTATATACGCTTGTGCATTTTTAATTGTATTTTGTTATTATTGTGTGTAATGTGTGTATGCGAGCATAAAGAAACACAGTCATGGCGCAGGGGTGAAGGTTAGAGGACAACTTTTAGGAGTTAGCTCTCGCCTAATGAACTCATGCCATCAGGCTTATATAGCAAGTGCCTTTGCCAGCCAAGCCATCTTTCCAGCTCTTTTCTTTGTTGAACTAAGTCTTGCTAACACACAACAGGCTAGACTACAACTCATAATCCTCCTGTCTCTGCTTCTTGTGTGCTTTGATTACAGTTCTGTGTCACCATACTTTAGTTGTTTTGTTTTGTTGTTTATTTTTGTTTCTCTGTGTAGCCTTGGCTGTCCTAGAACTTGATAGAGATCCTGCTTCTGCCTCGTGAGTTCTGGAATTAAAGGCATGAGCCACCACTACCCTGCTGTGACACCGTATGTAGCACTGTTTATATTTACATGCACTGAACAATATTGTAAGTCATCAATAGACTGGTACAAAGGAGCATAAATCCATACTTCTAAAGCAAATAAATATCACTCAAAGGCTTTGACTTTCAATTTTATGGAAAAGTTATGATTTGTAATTTTTACCTTTTAATCCCTCTGACAAGCAGAGAGGCCCAGGGTTGATGCATAGAGAGGCACCAGCCACCATCAAAGCCTTCCTGGAATTCCTGGTCCTGGATTCGCAGCTGGTGCTGATGTAAACTGGGCTCTAGTCTCGTTCCTGCTGAGAGTGAAGTCTTCTGTGGGACTAAGCCAGTGTTGTCTACCCACTGCATAGGAAAGAACACACAAAACAGAAACAGAGTTTTGCTGAGAGGGAGGAACTTAGGGAACGTGAACCAAAGCGATGAATGCTGGTAAAAAGGAATCATATGAGTATCACTACTTTTTTTCTTTCTTTAGGCTTGCCTTGAACTTGATATGTGGCAAAGAATGACCTTGAATTCCTGATTCTCTTGTTGCCATCTTGCAAATGCTGGGATAACAGGTTTGTGCCATTGCTCAGGGAGCTTTTTTTGTTTTTTAAAGAAAAATTTATCTCATTTCTAAAATAAGAACAAAAAGTATGGAAATGTTCTAAATTCTTAGGTAAACACGGCGACAATGTGGCATCATTTTGTTGTGTTCAAAGTCAGCCTCTCACTATGTCACCCCACCTGACCAGGAACATACTATACAGAGCAGGCTGGCCTTGAACAAAGAGATCTGCTAGCCCAAGTGCTAAGACTAAAGGAAGAATCACCACACCCAATTATTGCTTCTTTAGGTGTTTTTTTTTTAATTACATTTCATTCATGCATTTTGGGGATGGAGTGGGGCATGCATGCCACAGCACCCATGTAGAAGTCATTAAACAACCTATGAAAGGAGGTGTTTTCAAGTCCTCAGGCTGGGAGTCAAGTACCTTATCTGCTGAACCACCATCCAGTTCACAATGTCCCAATTTAAAGAATAAATACAATGTTGAAGTCACTACAATTATACCTTCTTCTAGGAAATATGTAACAACAATACAAAAGAGTTGTGATTATTTCCACTTAAACTTATTAACAATCTATGTCTAATTCTTGATATTTTTCCAAGGTGGTTTCAACATTTTCACCCATAATTCTTAAGCATCTAATTAGTCAGATGCTGTCTGACTAATAAGTGTATGAAAAATTCTATTACTCTGAAATGAACAACTTATGCCCTAAAAAACAAGGTTCTCACATTATAAAGGGGGACAGAGAATTACAGATAGTTCAATTAGAGGGTTCATGCAAATTGAAGGAGACTAATAGGCTGTGGCAGTAAAGAAGGATGGTTAATGTTTCTTTCAAAGCAAGAAGATCAATGGCTCCAAATTCGTTTTCCCTTACCCAGGTGCTAGAGATTAAACTCAGGACCTCATGCACAGCGAAGCATTCTACTACTGAACTATACTGGCTATACTCCCACATTCATTATGTACTGCCTCAAGATGTAAAGTGAAAAGTGACAGAGCAAAGTACCTAATGTCAGCTTCTGGTTTCCACATCCATATACACATATGGGATGCATATACACATCAGCCCTACACATGCAAATATACATACACAGTTGAATATACTATACTTAGAAACAAATAAAAATACATCAGACTCCATAAAAATGTTTAAATGATAATATTCAGAAGATAATACAGATAATCTTATCAGAAACGTTTTGATAAAAATTAGAAAAATATTGGACACGTTGAGAGGAAATTGGTATCTAAAGGCCTATGAAACAAATATACTTGAAAGGCAAACTATTGTTCAAAACTGTCTCATTATCAGTTAGAGGAAACATTCACTTACCTGGGGAGGGCTTTGGTACAGGTTGGGATTTACCAAAACTCCCAAAGGCTCTTCAGAGAATCTATCCAACGTGATCAGTGGCTGGTTCAAAGTTCCATTGGCAATGGCCTGTATTGTCTCATCTAGTCTGTGGTAATAAACCAAAAGGAGACAATAACTGGTAATCTTTTATGCTAAGAGTGTCCAAAGTTACCACATGCAACCTTTTAGTAGTAATAAGTTGGAAATAAAAGTTTTATTTGTAAAAATGCACAATCTTCCCGGCCTCCAACTCTACCTTCTTTCTCTTTGTAGCAAGAATTCTAAGGAAAAAGGTAGGGCACATTACTCATTCATCTATTTAACATGGTGAACAACATGCCAAGACTAAAAAGTTGCCTAGCAATAACCTGGCCCAGAGAATAACTCATTTACTAACTGAACTGTAGTTATTCTACCTACTGGAGTCCCCTTTCCACTCCTCCATGCTAATCTGAACACTATCCTTGCTTCAAGACACAAAAGGGTCTGTTTCTGTTTTTTTTTTTTTTTTTTTTTTTTAAGATGTGTATAATGCTGGATGTGGTGGCTCACACCTTTATTCTCAGAACTTGGGAGGTAGAGGCAGGTGGAGCTCTCTGAGTTTGAGACCAGCCTGGTCTACATAGCAAGTTTCAGAACAGCCAAAACTACATAGAAGAGACTCTGCCTCAAACAAACAAAACAACCCCCGAAACAATGTGTATATTTGTGTGTCTGTGTGTAAATATGTACTGGTAAATGCCATGTGAAACCAAAGGTATTGGATTTCCTGGACCTGGAGTTACAGGTGGTTGGAAGCCACCCAAATACAGTGCTGAAAGCTGAACTTGGATCTTCTGCAATAACACAGGCTCTTATTCACTGAGACATTTCTCTATTTCCAATGCTCAGAAGGTTTAAAGAAGCCCCTTACTTGTTCAACACACTGCTTACTTCTTTTTCTAAAGTTTTATAGCAAAACTTCACATCTACTGTTGTAGATGAGAAGACAGAGAGACAGAATGAGAGGAGAGACAGACAGAGAGAGGGGCAGAAGGACAGAGACTGGAATACTCTGGCTCTTAAGACAGCATACCAGCATACCCTTTCCAGGTATAGCAGCTTACTGCTTTGATCCCAGCACTCAGTAGGTGGAAGCAGATGGATCTCTTTGAATCCAGGTACTGCCTATTTTACATAGTGAGTCCAGGACAGTCAGGACTACATAGTGAGTAGTCTCACAAACAAAACAAAAAGATATCACACCTTTGCAGTCCAGTGGCTTAATAGATAATATACCTAACTATAGATCAGAAGAGATCAAACCCTGGAAGGAGCAATAACCTGAACCAGAGAAGAGGGTTTATTCCATTCCACTGTCATGCCCTACTTATTATTGCTGCATTCCACAGGCCTGCTGAATGTTTAACAAACATTTTTGAGTGACGGTGATAATTTTGAAGCACCACATAATACAAAGCATCAACTAATAGACAAGAATGTCCTTAATCATGAATTCAAATAAAAATATATTTGCTAGAAAGTTGTTATATGGGGCTGGAGAAATGGCTTAGCAGTTAAGGGAACTGACTGCTCTTCCAAAGAACCCAGGCTCCTTTTCCTGGTGTTAACTATATGCAGTGGCTAACAACTGTCTAGGAGAGCTGACCTTCATCTAATCTTGAGGTTTCAAAAGTCCATGCCAGGCCCAGTCTCTCTCTCTCTGCCTGTGAATCAGGATGAAGCTCTGAGCTACTGCTCCAGCACCATGCCTGACTACATGGGGTCATGCTCCCCCCACTATGATAATAATGAACTAAACCTCTGAAACTGTAAGCAAGCCCCCAGTTAAATGCTTTCTTTTATAAGAGTTACCTTGGTCATGGTGCCTCTTCATAGCAATACAACAGTAACTAAGACAGAAGTTGGTACCAGAAGTGGGATGTTGCTGTGATAGGTCTGACCGTACTGTTTGCTGTAGAAATATAGAAGACTTTGGGACTTTGGATGAGAAAATTTGAAAGCTGAATGCTTTAAATGAGGCTTACTGGGCCATCCTAGTAGGAGCAAGAAAGAAGGTGGTGCTGAGAATGATGTAGATTATGACAGCCCAGCTCGAGAGGTTTCAAAGGGGAAAGAATATTATTAAGTACCTAGATATCATTCTAGTGATATTTTGGCAAAGAAAGTGTCTAGACTTCATGAGGTCCTATCACAAACAAATGGAACAAAATAAAAAAAAAAAAACTAACAAAACACCCCAAACCCAACAAAATAAACAACAAAACCAAAACCGGGCATGGTGTTACACATCTGAAATCTTGGGAAGCTGAGGCAAAAGGATCAACATCAATTTGAAGCCAGTCAGAGCTACATAGTAAGGTCCAAGTCAGGCTAAGTTACTTTGCAAAACTCAGTCTCAAAACAACAGCAGGGGATTGACAGATGGCACAGAGGTTAGGAGCACTTTCTGCTTTTACACATGACCTGAGTTGGTTCCCAACACCTACATGGAGTTGACAACTGTAACCTCAGTTATAAAGGATCAGATGTCCTCTTCTGACCTCTGCAGACACCAAGTGTGCATGTGGTGCACATAATGCATGCAAGTGAAAAATAAAAATAATTTTTTTTAAAAGTACAAAACGAGGATGGAGAGGTTTCGTTTTGTTTGTTTTTCAAGACAGGTTTTCTCTGTACAGCCCTGGCTGTTCCAGAATTTGCTCTGTAGACCAGGTTGGCATTGAACCCAAAGATCCACCTGCATATGCCTTCCTAGTGCTGGAATTAAAGGCATATGACACCACCGCCTGGCAACAGAGAGATTTCTTAAAAAGAGCTGGAGAAGAACTTTATAACTTTCAAAACCAGTAATTACACTAGGGTTAATACCATATTTCAAAGTGGGAGGAAATTCATTTTTCCAATGTATTAATTTCAAAGTTCAAAGAGGAAAAAAAGAGCAAACTGTTGCATTTCATCAAGACCAAATATTTTCAAATTTTTTATTTCTGGGTGTGTGTGAATGTGTATATGTGCGTGTGTGTTTATGATATATATGTGAGTGTGGACATGCGTGCCATAGCAAACTTGTAGAGGTCAGAGGGTAACTTTTGGGGCTCAGTTTTCTCCTTTCACTACTGGTTCTGGATTCTGGAGATTAACTCAGGTTGTCAGACCTGAGTGACAAGTGCCATTTCTAGCTAAGCCATCTCACTAGCTCTACCAATTCATCTCATTGCCTCTCCCAATTTTTTAAAAAATCAACCAAATTTGTTAGGCCAACACACACACTTATAAAACAAATTGTGGGTGTGTGCTTTCATCTTCTTCTTCTTTTTCAACAAAGGGTCTTTCTATAGCCCTGGTTGTCCTCAAACTCAGAGATCCACATCCTGGGATTAAAGGTATGTGCTGTTACCACTCAATCCTTACTTTTTAAATTTATTTATTTGTTTGTTTGGCTTTTTAAGACAGAGTTTCTCTGTATAACAGCCCTAACTGCCCTAGAATTAGTTCTGCAGACCTGGCCGGCCTCAAACTCATAGAGATCTACCTGCTTCAGCCTCCTGAGTACTGGGATTAAAGGCGTGCGCCAACACCGCCCAGCTATTTTTACTTTTGGGGACAGGCTTTACCATGTATCCTGGGCTGGCCTGGTGGGATCCTCCTATTCTGCATTCTGAGTGATGAGATTACAAGTGTTTACTATCATGTCCCACTAAATCCGCTGATTCAGTCTAACTTACTATTACAGTGTAGTTTGGGAGAGATCTAACCTACAATTTTTCCAAAGTGTTGTTAATCATCTCTACATTATATATTAAACCCTTACCTTACAGCTTAAAAAATTAAGCTTAGCTTCATTTTGATTTGTTTAAATTAATTTATTTATTATATATACACATACCAGAAGAGGGCACCAGATCTCATTACACATGGCTGTGAGCCACAATGTGGTTGCTGGGAATTGAACTCAGTACCTCTGGAAGAACAGCCAGTGCTCTTAACTTTTGAGTCATCTCTCCAGCCCCATTTTCATTTATTTATTATTATTTCTCTGTGTGCATATAGCTAAGGACTAAATGATGGTCTGACATATATTAGGCAAGTAATCTATCATTGAGCTACACTCTCGTCCCAAGTCAATGTTAACTTTAGTCATTATTAACTTCACACACATATCTGCATACACTCAAGCACAAATCCACAAAGTAGACATATTAGTTTCTTTCTAGAGCATATATTTCACCAAAATATTCTGTGTGTATATATGTGTGTGTGCCCACCTGGTAATGAGGTCAATGTAGGCTGCTATCCTCAATTACTCTCTACTTTATTTTTTGAGACAGGGTCTTCCAATGAACTTGGAACCTGCCTATTTGACCAGGTTGACTGGCTAGGGAGCTCAAGGTGTCCTCCTGTCTCTGCCTACACAGCTCTGGGATTACAGGAGTGCCATCATGCCCAGTTTTTTAATGCAGGTTCTAGTGAACAAACTCAGATCCTTTTCTTTATCAAGCACTTTACCAACTAAGTCATCATTTCTGCATGTCTCACTGATTTATTCTACTGCCGTAACTGTACTTTTTTGGGGTTGTTGTTGTTTTAGTCTTCATTTTATCAGAGTAACAGATAGCTTCAAACTCACTACTTGACCTTGAGGACTCTTAATCTTGTGTCATCTTCTCAAAGTGCTAGGATTATGTATCTGCACCGCTGTGCCTGGTTTCATGCTTCATTTTGAAAATCCTCACCCACTTTATATATTTTCTGTTCTAAATTAGCAATTATTATTTTATATTTTACTTTTTGAGGTATTGGGGATAAAACCCTGGTGCTCAAGAATACTAGGCAATGCTGTGGGAAATCCTTCAGCCAGTAGCCTTTAAGATAACAACCCACTTGGGCATGGACTCTTATACTATAAATGCCAATGTAAAGACTACACTCTCTCTCTCCTGGCTTTTGGATTCGGTTCCTGTTCCCCATTTGTAAAGAGGACTGTGATCTGTAAGTCTACGCCTAAATAAATAACCCTTTATTATACTCAATTCTGAGCTAATGTGGGATTATTTATAGCACCCACCATCAATGTGATACACCACTTTGCTACAATCTCAGCCTTAGACATTTTATTTATTTACTTTTCTGTGGTGCCAGGGTTTATTATTTTCGTTTTTACTGCTTTTTTTTTGATTTGTGAAACAGGGTCTTGCTATATAGCTCAGATTGATATGGAACTCAGTATGCAGACCAGGCTAGCCTCATACCATGTATCCTATGCCTTTAGTTTCTCAAGTGCCACATTATACACATATGCTGCCATACAGAACTTCATCATTATGAAATTGTTTGTGTGTGTAGTACCTGGGTTGATCTATATGGCCTTGTGTATGCTAGACACATGTTCTATAACTGAGATATATTTCTAGTCCATTATTATTAGCACTGTTTTTAATTTTATTTTGTGTGTGAGAATGTGCATGCATTCATGTGCCACACATGTGTAAAGATCAGAGGACAACTTGCAGAGCTGGCTTCCTCTTTCTAACATATAGGTCCCAGAAAGCAAATTTAGGTTTTCGAGCTTAGCAAGCAGACGTCTTTACCCGCTGAATTAACTTATTGGCCCTCCATTTTTCTTTCTTTCTTTCTTTCTTCCTTCCTTTCTTTTTTTTCTTTTTTTTTTTTTTTTTTTTTTTTTTTTTTTGGTTTTTCGAGACAGGGTTTCTCTGTAGTTTTGAAGCCTGTCCGGGAACTAGCTCTTGTAGACCAGGCTGGACTTGAACTCACAGAGATCTGCCTGCCTCTGTCTCCCAAGTGCTGGTATCTTTTGAAGGTGTTTCCACCAATACCCGGGCATCATTATTTTTTTAACTAAACAAAACATTAGATCCTTTAGAGGGAAACCCTTCACGGTTGGACTGTCCCTGTTCTCAGACCCCACCAGAGGCCTCCCACTTACCTGCTGTGATACTCAGCTAGTGGATTTTCATCTTCTACGATCTTTCGTCCTGCAAAGTCAATGGTGACTTTTTTAGAGAGTCGTGAGGCATGTCGGAGTTCTCTCAGCTCCTCCTCTCGTTTCTTCAGGGTTTCCCGCTCAACTTTGGATAGCCACTGGTTAGAGTCACTGGCAAAGTAATCTGACTCATCATCAATGACTTGGGTTCTTCGGACACTGAGCAGGAAAAACGAGAAAAGAACACTCAGCAGGAAGGTCATGTGTTGACAAATACAGACTAATTACTGCTTAACTATTGTGGAGGTTCCCATCTTAACTATGAAAGGCCAGAATGTTCTAAAATCAGACTAAGCTCTTCCTGACTTGAAGCTGCAGTGTGTATCTTATGTCTACTGTAAGGTTCAGTTCCGCTCCTACAACTAATCTCAGTCTCAGGCAGTGGAAGATACACTATCATAATCTACTGTCCTCCCTTTCTGACAAGTCTAACCTTTCACCTACCCTTCCACTGATCCTCCAGCCCTCCAGGCTGTGGATCACAGTTTGCACCTGACAACTGGGATGTACCCTGGATTTTCCAGATACTAATTGTTATTCTAGTAACTCACTCAATATCCTACCCCGTCTACAATTCACTCGAGTCTGGTTTATTACTGATAGACCCGTCTGTCTGCTGGTATTTAAAATCTTGTCCTGTGGCTTAATAATTAACACAAGATATTTTCTTCATCTACTATTATAACAGTTTCCATATCTCTCTTCTTTACTCCCCAGTTCTTCATTAGTACAGGGCCCAAGTCCTAAGATCATAATGACAAGAAATTTGATGGCCAGAAGGAATTCTGACAATTTAACCTTTCTGTCATTCAGAAAATAAACCTAGGGCTCACAGATACTGATTACACCAAAGCCATAAATCTAGTTAAGACAGTGTTTCTCCATAATTATGAGTTAGTGACACTTAAAAGGATATGGACTACATTTATATTATATTCATATTCAAGGTACAAAATGATTTTGTATTAAAAGTCTTGGTATGGATCTTGATACAGATGGTCTGATGTGTGTCCATCTCCACTCCCCAACTAATAAAATTTATTATATTTGCCCTGATAGAGGAAATCTTGCATGGTGACTTAAAGGCTGGCAGTGACTGCCTGAGAACTGGGCAGCCCTTCTTTAGAGAGTGAGCTTATTGGGACAAAGGTACTGTCTGTTGGGCTCCTCCCAGAGCTAGAAATATAAGCTTCAATAAATATTTGCTGAATTCATCAATGAAGTATCCATGGCTAATTTTTCCCTAGAGAGCTTTAGTGCCTTCCCTAGTACAGGATCTGGGTTCAGTGTTCAAAGAGTGTATAACTGTTGGCATTGAGGATTGTACTGGAAGCTTCAGGAATTGTCATTGTTCATAAATGTGCTTACAACACTCTGGGGCTCTGGGTTCAGTAGAAAGTATGTAGCTCATGTCTGTCAGGATTTTATTTTAGTAAGAGTCTAATGCATGGAGACCCTATTCCTTATAAAAATCAAACCTCTGCTAACCAGAAAATTTAAAATACTTAATTGTCTAAAATTTTTGATAATTTTTTTTTCTTGAGACAGGGTCTTACTAAGTAGTCCTGGCTGTCTTGGAACTCACTCTGTAAATGCTAGTGTTAACTCACAGAGATCCACCTGCCTACCTGTCTCCCAAGTGCCTGGCTTGGTTTTTGCTTATTTAAACTTTCTTCTATTTTGTCTTTAGCACAAAGGTCTGTGTAATATATATACTGTTCTGCAGTATAAAGTGGTTCACTCAACACAGCTGCTCTTTGGTTCAAAATGAAAGTCTTCAGAATTTTTTACCCAACAACCAGATAATTTGTTACTAAATAAATGTGACCTATAAGTTCTTTTTTTTTTTTTAAGATTTGTTTATTCGTTATGTATAGTGTTCTGTCTGCATGCATGCCTGCAGGCCAGAAGAGGGCACCAGATCTCATTACAGATGGTTGTGAGCCACCATGGGGTTGCTGGGAATTGAACTCAGGACCTCTGGAAGAGCAGTCAGTGCTCTTAACCTCTGAGCCATCTCTCCAGCCCGACCTCTAAGTTCTTAGTATGAAATGTTTTTTAAAAAATTTAGAAGAGACAGATGTGGTGGTCCATGCTTTAATCCTAGCACTAGAGAGGCAGAAGCAAGCAGATCTTTGAGTTGGATGCAACGCTGGTCTACAGAATGAGTTCTAGCCCAGCTGGATCCACATAGTGAAACCCTGACAAACAAAAAACAAAAGCAAACCAAGATACAATAAAACCCCTATACATCCAGCTCTTCTTTGTTATGAATCCTTTCACACTCCACCCTAAGAAGGTATCAAGTGTCAAAGCAATATTTGATTTATTTTATTATTTTATGTATGAGTGTTCTGCCTGCATGTATATGTGTGTGCTCTATGTGAGTGAGTGCCTGGTGCCTGTAGAGGTCAGAAGAGGAACTGGAGCTACAAATGATTAACAGCTGCCACACAAGTGCTCGAACCTGGACCTGGGTCTCTGCAAGAGCAGCAAGTGCTCCTTAATTATGAGCCAGCCTCCCAGCCCCCATACAATGTTTAATAGCTAGACTCTCCAGCTGAGTTTCTGTCTTAGCAATGCTGTCTAAGCCCACACTACCTAGTTCTGTCGAACTCTAGCAGCTTCTCTTTATGCTTGATGGCCTTTTCCAGACCAGACCTAATCCGAGCCTCTTGATGAGGAAGAAGGTCCTTGGTAGAGATGTCCACCTTTCCAGAATTTTCTGCCCCTGAAATAGCAAATGGGATCAGTCCATAGAATAAAGTTGTTGTATTGTTGTGCAGCAAATGAACAAAATATTTGCAGATTTGGTTCCAGCCTGATGATCTGAAGTATTCATTAAAATGGAAACATTTAGGGTCAGGCCCAAACAATATCAAGTGGTATTTGACACTAACAGTATCTCAAAACAAAACAACAACAACAACAACAACAAACTTTTAAAAAACTTTTTTTTTTTTATTTAAAGAAATTTACCTAGGTGGTGGTGGCACACACCTTTAACCCTAACACTAGGGAGGCAGGTAGATTTCTGAGTTCAAGGCTAGCTTGGTCTACAGAGTGAGTTCCAGGGCAACTAGGGCTACACAGAGACTGTCTTGAAAATCTGAAAGGAAAAAAAAATGAATGTGTCCCAACAAAGTCAAAAGATTTATTGACAAAGGTCCATTTATGTTATTATTTCTAAGTTGGAAAAAGTTCAAATATCCAATAACTAGGAGATAGATAAATTAGAATAAACAGCCAGGCAATGGTGGCGCATGCCTTTAATCCCAGCACTCGGGAGGCAGAGGCAGGCGGATCTCTGTGAGTTCGAGACCAGCCTGGTCTACAGAGCTAGTTCCAGGACAGGCTCCAACCCACAGAGAAACCCCTGACTCAAAAAAAAAAAAAAAAAAAAAAAAAAAAAAAAAAATAGAATAAACAGTCAATAGACTATTTTTAAAACATTATTGATTTGTGTATGTGTGCATGAAGGTGTATGGAGGCCAGAAGAAGGAATCTGCAAGAAGCCCAGCTTTTTACGTGAAAGTTAGGGTCTGAACTCCAGTCCTTGACATTAGCAGTAGGTGCTTTTCACCACTGATCCATCTCTCCAGCCCAATAGATTGTCTTTTGATCAACCAAAACAAGTGTGTAGAATATAAAAATCTGGGCATGGTGATACATATCTGTAATCCCAGCTAATGAGGCAGAATGGCTAGAAATTCAGTCAGCACTGAAAGCTAAAAAGCATGACACAGAGACCAATTATAGAAAATTAATTGAAAAACTGGAAAAGCACTTGCTTTTTATAATTGCTACTTTATAATAACAACATAGATTTTTATATAAAAAGAAAACAACTATAAACTAAGGTAGAAGCTAAATATTTTTTTTTAAATATTGTTTTGATAGAAATTAATAAGCATGTTGTTCTACATCTTAAAAATGGCTTTAGCTACCTGGGTGGTAGTGGCGCACCCCTTTAATCCTAGTACCTGTGAGGCAGAGGCAGCTGGATTCCTGTGAGTTCAAGGCCAACCTGGTTTACAGAGCAAGTTCCAGGACAGGCTCCAAAGCTATACAGAAAAACCCTGTCTCCTTCTGGCAGAATACTGTATACTTAATAAAAATAAATTAAAAATCTAATAGAAAGAAAGAAAGAAAGAAAGAAAGAAAGAAAGAAAGAAAGAAAGAAAGAAAGAAAGGGGCTCGAGAGATGGCACAGAGGTTAAGAGAACTGGCTGTTCTTCCAAAGGTCCTGAGTTCAATTCCCAGCAACCACATGGTGGTTCATAACCATCTATAATAGGATATGGTGTCCTCTTCTGGCAGAATACTGTATACTTAATAAAAATAAATTAAAAATCTTAAAAAAAAGAAAGAAAAGAAAAACCCTGTCTCGAAATACCAAAAATAAATAAATAAATAAGTGGTTTTAGCCAAGCACGGTGGATGGCACATGCCTACAATCCCAATACCTTAGAAAAGACAGAAGATCCAAGGTTCAAAGTTCTCCTTAGCTACACAGCAAGTATAAGAGTAGCCTGGGCTACATACATGAGATCTTATCTCTCAAAAGAAAAAAAAAGGGCTCTCAAAAAGGCAAAAAAAGAAAAAAACACTACTTTTAAAACCTTTTAAAAAGTTTTAATTTTTATGACATTTTAAAAAAAAATTAGTGTGGGTATGTGTAGTGATATTTCATCTGTATTTTAATAAAGCTTGCCTGAAGATCAGAGAGTAAAACAGCCACCCTGGTCAGCCTTACAGACCAGGCAGTGGTGACACTCAACTTTAATCCCAGTAGCCACACTAGTTTGTCATAGAAACCGTGCAGTAGTGGTGCATGCCCTTAATCCCAGCACTAGAGAGGAATACAAGACAGGAGGAGACAGCTCTCAGTCACAGTCTCATTCTGAGATTTCTGGAGGTCGGATTGCCATTTTGCTGAGGTAGAGTAAGAACCAATAGTTGACTATTTTGCTTTTCTGACCTTCAGGTTGAACCCCAACATCTGTGTCTGGGTTTTTATTATTTATTTATTTATTTGGGGTTTTGTTTTTGTTTTTTCTCAAGATAGGGTTTTTCTGTAGCTTTGGGGCCTGTCCTGGAATTAGCTCTTGTAGACCAGGCTGGCCTCGAACTCAGAGATCCACCTGCCTCTGCCTCCCAAGTGCTGGGATTAAAGGCGTGTGCCACCACCACCTGGCTGTCTGGGTTTTTATTAATCATGCTACAGGTATGTATGTGTGTATACAGGTCACAGTATGCATGTGGAAGTGAAAACACAACTTGCAGGTCATCAGGCTTAACAGTAAGCACCTTTACCTTCTGAACATCTTGCCAGCCTTAAACATTTTGAGACAGAGTCTCACTACACAAAGCAAGACAGCCTATTTTCAGCTATGTATCCCAGGCTGGTTTCAAACATGCCATGCTCCTTCCAGAGACTCCAGAATGCTGTCATTATAGGTTTATTTACACCACCATGCCTAGGTGAACTTTTTTCTTTTTATATCCTATTTGTCAGTGTGGGTGTGCACTCACACATGCCATGAAGCACATGTGGAGGGCAGAGATAACATGTGGGAGTCTGTTTTCTCAGCAGAGTGCCTTTACAGGCTGGGCCATCTCACCAGCCCACCTTATACTTATAGTTTTGCTTTAGTCTTGTTGTATTATCCAGGATAGTTCTAAACTCCAAAATTCTAACAATCCTCCTGCCTCCGCCTCCCAAATATAGTACTTCAGGTATACAGCACCCTAACAAAAAGGTCCTTAATAACATTTGTCAGATGTTCTCAAAACATCTCAAAAATATAAAAGGCTTAATACTTTTGGAAAAAAGAGTACAATTCCTATATATGTTCATTCCTTGATGTCAGCATCTTCATAAGGATTAAAACTAAGAAAGTGGGGCTGAGAGCCTGGCATGGTGGTGCATGCCTTTAGTCCCAGCACCCAGGAAGCAGAGAGTTCGAGGCTAGCCTGGTCTACAAAGCAAGTTCCAGGACAACCAGGGCTACACAGAGAAACCCTGTCTTGAAAAACACCAAATAATAAACAATAACAACAACAAAAAAAGCTTCATCAATTTGGGGGCCAAAGTGATTGCTCAGTGGTTAAGAGCACTGATTGCTCTTACAAAGGACCTGTGTTCAGTTCTCAGCATCCACATGGCAGATCACAGCTGTCTGTAATTTCAGTTTCAGGGGATCCAATTCCCTCTTCCGGCCTCTCAGGGGAACAGGCATTCTCATACAGACATACATGCAGTCAAAACAGCAATGCACATAAAATAAATAATTTTTAAAAAGAAAGCAAAAGGCAGTGGTGGTGTAGGCCTTTAATCTCAGCACTCAGGAGGCAAATGCAGACTTTTTTGTTTTGTTTTGTTTTGTGAGACAGGGTTTCTTTGTGTAACAGTCCTGGCTGTCCTGGAACTTGCTCTGTAGCGCAGGCTGGCCTCAAAATCAATGAGATCCACCTGCCTCTGTCTCCTAAGTGCTGGGATTAAAGATAGGCGCTACCACTGCCTGACAAGTCTGTTATCTTAAATTTTCACTCCATAATTGTAACATCTGCCGGGCAGTGGTGGCGCACGCCTTTAATCCCAGAACTCGGGAGGCAGAGGCAGGCGGATCTCTGAGAGTTCGGGCCAGCCTGGTCTACAAGAGCTAGTTCCGGGACAGGCACCAAAGCTACAGAGAAACCCTGTCTCGAAAAACCAAACCAAACCAAACCAAAACATAATTGTAACATCTTGCTTACAGCAGTTTGAACTGTCATTCTTGCTCTGATGGTGAGTTTTCTGTCAGTCCATTTTCTTCTATTGTATTATTCAGTATTCTTCTCTAAGAGTTGCTTTTTTTTTTTCTCCTGAGACAGGGTTTCTCTGTGTAGCCGTAGTTGTCCTGGAACTTGATATGTAGACCAGGCTGTCCTCGAACTCACAGAGATCCACCTGCCTCTGCCTCCCGAGTGCTAGGATTAAAGGTGTGGGCCACCACTACCACCTGTTGAGTTGTCTCTTCTTTTCTGTTTCATTTGTTACAGAATAAATATGGATACGAATTTTTCTTTGTTATAACCTAATATTATTATTGTTTATTTTGTTGTTCAAAGGTATATGAGCAACATATAACATTATTTTAATAATGATTTTAATAGTAAGTATTTAAAAAGTGCTTGTTGAGGAGCTGGAGAAATAGCTTAGCATGCGTGAGGCCCTGGTTCAATCACCAGACCCCCGCCCAACCCCACCCCCGCCAAAATATTATTGAGCCAGGCAGTGATGGTGCACACCTTTAACCCCACCACTTGGAAGCAGATGCAAGTGGATCTCGAAGTTTGAGGCTGGTCTGGTCCAGAGAGAGTTCCAGGACAGCCAGGGCTATGATGCATACCTTTAATCCTGGCACAAGTGACTTTCAGACCAGCCAGGGGTACATTGGGAGGCCCTGTAGAAACAAATGAAAAAACAAAGCAAGAAAGAAACCAGGGATTTACCTGACATGAGTTTCTTTAGTAGTTTCTGGCTTTTGTTTGAGTCACGCTGTAAAATGTCCTGTTCTTCATTAGTACATACCTATAAAGTAAAAAAAGAGTTATCATTCAGTAGTTGAATGATATCGCCTGTTTGGCATGCCTCAACAGGTGGTTCTCTGAGTTCAAGGCTAGCCTGGTCTACAGAGTAAGTTCTAGGGCAGCCAGGGCTACACAGTGAAACCTTGTCTCAACAAAACAAAACCCCCCAAAAAGTTCATTGCTGTAATATTTTTCCTGAATAACTAGATGATCATGTGTTAGAATAATATATACACACATATAGATATACATATACATACTTTTAAAGGAAAAATATTTGCTTCTGTTGAGAATGCTAAAAATAACATGGCACTTTTCAAAAGCCTTTGGTTCTAACCATAAACTCCAAATCGACAACAGAAATTATAAGGAGATATTTTGTTAGAAAAAACCAGAAGCTTGAAGCTAGAGAGATGGCTCAGCAGTTAAGAGCATTGGCTACTCTTCCAGAGGACCTAGGTTTAATTCTCAGCACCCACATGGTAGCTCACACGTGTCTGTAACTTCAGTTCCAGGGCATACAATGTCCTCTTATGGCCTCAGAGGAGTTAAGGCACAAATGTGGTACACAGAAATATATGCAGGCAAAACATATATACACATAAAATAAGAAAGAATCGGAAGGCAAATATGATAGCCTACACCTGTAATCTCAGTACTTAAGTACTTGAGAAACCGAGGTAAGGATACTGCCACAAACTTGAGGCTATCCTGGTTTATATAGGGAGTTCAAAGACAGTTATTAATGAGTCTGGGCTACACAGGGAGCTTGAGGCAGCCTAATTAGACAGCGACTCACTTTTCCGCCTCGGCCTCCAGAGTGCTGGGATTTCACTAGATATTGTAGGAAAGAAATTTCCTAAGAGAAATTACAAATTATTTGAATGGCTGTGATTATTAGCTCAAAGGATAGTGTTTTAGGGCTTCTGTTGCTGTGGTAAAACACCATGATCAAAAACAATTTTGGTAGGAGGAAAAGGTTCACTTTTTTGTACTCTTATTTCTTTTTATTGTATGAATACTTGAATGTTTTGCCTATATGTATGTCTGCTCACCATATGTATGCCGGGTCTTACAGAGGTCAGAAGTAGGCATCAGATTTGCTGGAACTGGAGTTATAGGCAGCTGTGAGACACCATGGGGCTGCTGGAAATCGAACCCACATCCTCTGCAGTCAGTACTATTAACCACTGAGCCATCTCTAGCTCCCAAAAGATTTATCTCATTTTGTACTTCTAGGTAATAGTTCATCACTAAGGGTAGTAAGGCAGGAACTCAAGGCATGAACTTGAGACAGGAACTGATAGACGTAAGGTAGGAATGTTGCTTACTGCCTGCCTTCCTCCCTCCCTTTTCTCCCTTTCTTTCTTTTAAGGACAGGGTCTCATTCTGTATCTCTAGTTGGCCTGGAACTCACTATAAACCAGGCTGGCTTCAAACTCAAAGATATTCTCTTGCTTCTGCCTCCCAAGTGCTAGGCTTACAGGCAAATATCATCACACATTAGCCTGTTTTATTACATAGTCCAGGCACACCTTCCCAGAGGGAACACCATTCACAGTTGCAGGGCCTTCTCACAGTACTTACTAATTAAGAAAATACTCCACAAGATTACCTACAGGCCAATCTTATGAAAACATTTTCTCAACTGATGTTCCCTCTTCTCAGATAACTCAAGTTGACAAAAATCATCATCATCATCATCAACCAGGTTACATAGCAAAAACAAAACAGAAGGACTTTACCAAAGAGCCACAGAATAAGCAGGGGCCAGAACCCTCTTGCTCGCAGACAATCCGCCCACAGACCAGACAGTTATTGATGAGTTTGTGCTTCTGTCCCAGGCAATCACATGGGTGACGACCAGGAAGCAGGACTGCAAGTTTGTCCTGTCCCTCTCTTGTGTATAAATTGACAAATTTTGTCTTCTTCTTTACCGAGTTATTGCTTTCTTGTGCCTAATTGTACAAAGACATTACAGGAACACTCATCAATGACAACAAAAATACTCTGGGAGGAAAGTCTGAGTTCTGTTCAGTAACAACTTGCACCTTATCCAAGAACCACCAAAGAAACAGAATACAGATTACTTATAATTGGGGGCCTGATAAAAGCAAGGTAATTGCTTTTCTAACAATTGTTTTATTTGTTAGGTGTAGCATGAATTCTAATTGTTCTTAATAAAAACCTGGAGTCAGATATTAGGGGGTGAAAGCTGAGAGATCAGAGAAGCAGAGCGGCCAGCCAGAAGTGAGACTTTTTATCTCTACTGATGCTCAGACCAAAGGGGCGATCCTGTCCTCAGACTGCCTCCTCAAACTGCATCCTTTGACAGTATCTTCAGAATGCAACTCAAAACTGCACTGAGTTCTTGTCTCCTCCTGGCTTACATTCCTTGGTCTGCCCAGTCATATCCCTTCCCATCTCCACCCACTTAGTGCTGGGGTTAAAGGCGTGGGACTCCCAAGGACTGAAACTTAAGGTGTGTGCCACCACTCCCTGGCCTCTAGTGGCTTAGTTCTGCACTCTGATCTTCAGGTAAGCTTTATTTGCTAAACACAAACAAAATATCACAACAACTAACAGCTCTCAATCACCTCATATACTTAGAGCAAGATAATGTAGCAATTAAGGCAACAGCTTGATGTGTTTTCAAAAGGAATTTTTACATGTGTAAAAACATGTAAGTGTGTGTACATCCCACAGTATACATGTGGAGGTCAGGGAACAACTTTCAGGTGTTAGTTTTCTCCTTCCACCATGTGGCTTCAGAGGACTGAACTCAGGTCATCAATCTTGGTGGCAAGCACTTTTACCTACTGAGTCATATTGCTGTCCCTTGAGATATTTAATATTGCACTCATAGATGTTTTATCATTCAAATGTAGTGAGTTGGGTTCTTTCTGTTTTGAGTAACATTTGGCTTGAACTATTATATTCAAACTAAAAGATGACATTGATCCTCCTAGCTATACGACCTGAGTGCTGAGATAACACATGTACATAACTACACTCAATTTACAAGCAATGCAGGGGCTTCATACATGCCAGGGAAGCACTCTACCAACCAAGTGAGCTACAACCTCAGTCCTATCTTTCCTTTTTTTCTTTTCTTGTGGTGCAGGCTATTGGACCCATGCCTTTTTTTTTTTTAAAGATGTGTTTATTTCTTATGTATACAACATTCTGCCTCCATGTATGCCCACACGCCAGAAGAGGGCGGCAGATCTCATTAAAGATGGTTGTGAGCCACCATGTGGTTGCTGGGAATTGAACTCAGAACCTCTGGAAGAGCAGCCAGTGCTCTTAACCACTGAGCCATCTCTCCAGCCCCCGAACCCATGCCTTTTGTACACTAGATATGTGCTCTGCTATACTCCCAACCCTTGATAAATTAAGCCATAGCTAAAAATTGCCTTTGGGAACTAGTTAGATGGTTTAGCAGGTAAAGATGCTCGCCAAGCCTAAATGACCTAAGTTTGAAACCCAGGACCACATTATAAAAGAGAACAGATACTCACAAATTGTATGCACAGGCGCATGAGCACATGCATGTACACACACACACACACACACACACACGCACGCACGCACGCACGCACACGCGCGCGCAAAGAATAAATAGAGTTTTTTTTTTAAAAAATCTCCAAAAATAGATAACATTCATCTATCTCAAAGCATAGGCAATCAATAAAATGAGAAAAATCAGTAATTTAGAAATAAGAAAGAGACAGTGTTACTGGTGGCATAGCATGTGGTTAGCAAGCATGTGGCTCTACATTCAATCCCTATTACTAGGAGGAAAAACAGATATAAGAAAACAATACCATGATTAAAAAAAAGGTGGTCATAAAATAAAAATTAGGAATTTCACAGCAGCAGATATTCAAATTATCAATAGAAACAAGAAAAAGTATAGAACATCTTTAGCCACTAAAACAATACAACATAGGGGTCACTCAGTGGTTAAAGTACTTAGCATATACAAGCCTGTGGGGAATGGGGATTCAAAGTAAAGAATACATAGACATACATAGACATTTCTACAGTTCTTGATGTATGCTGCCAAACACTAATTTTATTTTTAATCATTGACAATCTGATAGGAAATATCTCAGTGATTTAATGTGTATTTATCTGATTAGAATAGACATCTTGGTTTGTTCATGCCTTGGGGCAGAGGCACAATGAGAAACTCTAGGTGATAAAATTGAAAAAGTCTCAAGGCAATTAAGAGTATGAAGAACTGGCCACCTTAGTTTCTAATGAGATCAAATACCTTTATATACTTATTGGTTAGATGTTCTTTGTTCACTTGCGATAATTTTTGTAAATTCCATTCTCCTTGTTTTTGCTTTAGTTTTACTTTTAGTTTTTTCTGAAAAAATTTCATTCTGAATTAGGCTGGCCTTGAATGTGAGGGACTTCTTCAGATTCCTGAGCACTGGGATTATAGTTTGAGGTCACCATGTCCACCTCTCACCCATTTTTTTTGGGTATGGTATCATACTCAGACTCTTTTTATTTCTTAGATTAATTAATTTCTTCTTTTGGAACGTTTAGCTTGTTGAGTTGTGCTGACTATAAATGTTTCAGTTATTCAGATACAGTGTCTGTAACCTGAGCACTTGGAGGACAATTTTGAGTTCGAAGACAGCTTGGGATACACAGAGAATTCTAGGCCAGTCTGGTTATTAGTGAGTTTTGAGGACTAAATAATGATAATAATTTTTTCGTTTGTTTGTTTTTGAGACAAGGTTTCTCTGTGTTGCTTTGGCGCCTGTCCTGGAACTAGCTCTTGTAGGCCAGGCTAGGTTCAAACTCACAGAGATCTACTTGCCTCTACCTCCCGAGTACTGGGATTAAAGGCATGTGCCACCTCTGCCTGGCTAAGAGAAAACTTTAAAAACAGAAATACTGTTTATGTATCTTTCCCTGATTTTTCTGATAAAGTCTCACTATGTATTCTAGGCTGGCCTAGATTGGCCTGGAACTCTCAATTTTCCTGCCCTGGTCTCTCAGATGCCTAGCAGTTTTTTTGTTTTGCTTTTGTTTCTTGTTTGTTTGGTTGATTTTGGGTTTTGTTTTTGTGTTTTTTTTTTAATATTTGTTTTGATGCAGGAATGAGTTCAAACACAATCCCCCACTACCACAAATGATGTAGTTGAATTTCCCACATTTGTGGAAATCACGGGTGTCATTCAGAGTGCAATGCACAAGCCTCGCCCTGGGGAAACCACCTTTGTGATCATGGTATTTACCCTGCTAGGTAAGTAGGCCTGGCAGTTTCAGTAAAAGCAAGAACTATATAATCATTTAGCTTTTACTGCCCTCTCAAATGTTGAAGTTGAAAGTAGGGCGCTTTGTTGATTATTATTCATCCAAGCTAGGAATGTACCTAGCAGCAGAGTGCTTGTCTGATATGCATGCACAAATTCCTAAGTTTGATCCTTAATATGAAATAAAATAAATCTTGTAATTTGTGGTAAGCGAGTGGTGGCACACGCTTGTAATCTAGAACTTGGAAGGCAGACGTGTGAAAATCAGGAGTTCAAGGCTAACAGCAAGTTAGAGGTCAACCTGAGCTACATGCTGCCTTATGGCAAAAAGAAAAAAGGTCTTCACACCACAGGGACAGAAGTATGTCAGCACTGTCCGCTTCAGTCCTTACAGTCCACCCACTTGTTAGAATCTGCCTTGGTGCGTCAGCTTCTGCATGTTGTCTCTGAAACATATTAGTCATTTCTTCTTCACACAGTCAGGAAAACCTTACCTTGGCCAAATCTAAAGGTGTTTTGACCTCTATAGTTAAGTCAGGTTCAGGAAATGCAGGAACTTCCTGTTTGTTTCTTCCTTTCCTCCTACTCCGCTTTAACTGGTCTACAGATCTCTGTCCATCTAAAATTTCTTTAAAGGATAAAATACAAACAAATACAAAAAGAGAATGGCAAGGTTTATTATTTAGCTTCTATAGGTAAAACCTGAAGGTAATTCTTAATATTTACAATCAAGATACAAAGTCAGGCAGAACTACTCTCGACTCAAAATTAAATCATGTTCATGACTGCGGTCAATGACAAATAGTTCTGAACAGGGTTAGTGGCGGAGAGTTCTGGCCTAGCATGCAAGCAGTCCTGGGTTGGATCCCCAGTACTGGAGGAAGAAAAAGGAAAAGGAGAAGTCAAATAATGCTGAGTAGAAGTTAATAATGTAATATTTTACACTGTGTAATAATGACATATTATTTAGTTTGGTGTTCATCTTTTGTGCCATATAAATGGAAACCTCTAAAAATTATTAATAATCAGTCAATACATTCACTCGGGTATATACATCATTAAAAATATTTATAAAAATAGGGCTAGAGTCAGGCATGGTAGTGCATGACTTTAATCACAACATGAAGAGGAAGGGAAACCTCTAAGTCTGAGGCCAGTCTAGTTTACAAAGTTAGTTCCAGAACAGCCAGGACTATACAGAGAAACACTGTCTTGGGAAAAGAAAAAAACAAGGAAAACTAAACAACAACAGGGCTGGAAAGATGGCGCAGCAGTTAAAATCACTGGCTAGGCATGGCTTAATTACAAGTAAAATACATGGCAGTTCATACCATCTGAAACCCTAGTTTCAGGGAATCCAGTTCCATCTTCTGGCCTGCAAGGGCACCAGGGAAGAATGTGGTACAAACATACACTCATACACATAAAATAATGGTGTGGACAATTGTCTGTATTCTGTCAATTATGTTTTAAATAAACACTGATTGGCCAGTAGCCAGGCAGGAAGTATAGGCAGGACAATCAGACAGGAAGTAGAGGCGGGTCAAGGAGAACAGGAGAATTCTGAGAAGAGGGAAGCTCCCTCTACAGTCTTGTCCAGACACAGAAGAAGCAAGATGTAACTATGCCACTGAAAAAGGTAACACAGATAAGAATAATGGGCTAATGTAAGTTATAAGAGTTAATAAGAAGCCTGAGCTAATGGGCCAATCAGTTTATGATTAAATTAGACCTCTGTGTGATTTCTTTGGGACTTAACAACTGCAAGAACTGGGCAGAACAAGGACTAAACAGGGCAGAAACCCTGACAACAAAATAAGTAAATAATTTTAAAAAGAAAAATTCTTCAATTTTTTGTAGTGTTGGGGATTGAACACAGGCTCTCACACACGTTAGGCAAGTGCCTTACTACTGAGTAAGGACTGAGCCCTTGAAAGGTATTTCTTTAATTGATTTATAACTTTTTGAAATTCTAAAGCCACAACTGTGCCTGGAAACGTTCTTGTGATTTGTTTGTTTTTGTAAATTTAAAAACAGTGGCTGGTACCCAGTATGGTGGAACATGCCTATAATCCCAGTACTGGAGATGCAGGGGCAGACAGAAGAGCCGATAGGTTAGAGCAACAGTCATTACTAACTGACTAGATCTAAGCTGAAAATATGCACACATGTGATTCTGTTTACATTAGCTATGACAAGTAATAATACCTCATGGCAGAAAACACAGAAAGCCAAGCACTTATCAATACTTCTGTTCTCACTCAACCACATTAACTTACCATCTTTTTTCAAGCACTGCTGAAAAGAATCAGGAATCAACTCTTGATCATTCTTTTGCCATTTAGTTATAAGGTCTTCTATGAATTGACCCTTTTTCCCCTCATTTCCCTGGAGAAGATCTGTCACATATTCTCGTAGCTCTTCCGCGCTCTCAATTGACAAAACATACCTCAGGAGGTAAAGATATAAATAGCTTACTGTATGACCTTCAGAAATCATAACAGGGATGAAAGTACTAAACATCATCAGGGATGAGGGTAGCTTTGTCATACAGAATTTGCCTAGCACACATGAGATTTTAGGTTCAAATTCCAGCACTACTTCAAAAACACAAACAAACAAAGGCATTCATTAATTTATTAAAAGTGTTTACTTTGGGCCAAGTACTATGCTAGGTGCTAAGGATATAAGTCTGATGAGGACAAAGACCCAGACTTTCAAATAGGTCATAATCTATCTTTCATATGTATTTACACATTTATTATTTCTCAGTATTTTGAGAAATTTGTGTGGCTAGAGGAATGGCTCAGCAGTTAAGAGCACTTGCTGCTTTCACAGAGAACATGAGTTCAGTTCCCAGCACCCATATGGTGGTTCACAACCACCTGTAACTCAACTTCCAGATGATCCTACACCTTCTAACCCTGAAGGGCATCAGAAACAAACATGGTTCTCATACCTTCATAGGCAAAGTGCAAGCCGGGCAGTGGTGGCACACACCTTTAATCCCAGCACTCGGGAGGCAGAGGCAGGTGGATCTCTGTGAGTTTGAGGCCAGCCTGGTCTATAAGAGCTAGTTCCAAGACAGGCTCCAAAGCTACAGAGAAACCCTGTCTCGAACCCCCCTCCCCAAGAAAAAATAGGCAAAGTGCTCACACACATGAAATAAATCCATCTTTAAAAAGAGAAGGAATTGTCCCATCACTGATAGCACATGCACAAGAAACATGAGTTGAACCTACAGCCTATGGGTTCCCTGCACTCCAGGACAGCTACGCATGTAGCTTAGCAGAAAACTTTTGCTCCCCCGCTTTGGTAACACTATCACACGATTCTAAAGGTGAACTTTGTAGGTGACAGTCTCTCAGAAGGTTAGATATGTGATGATGAGACACCTCAGCAAGCATGTCACCAAGCTTAATAACTGAGTTTGATGAATCTCGGCGGGAGAAAAAGAGAGCCAACTTCCACAAGTTGTCCTCTGATCTCACATGTGTCCTCAAATGTGTGTACATAATGCATAAATAATGTAATTTTAAATCTTTTAACAGGGTGGATATACTTGTTAGATTCTTGCAGTGTGATGGTAGAAGTTCAGTTATAATCTATAAGTAGACAAAATTAATTTAAATAATTTTGTTTGGCTAGTTTTTGCTTTCATTGTTGCACTGGGGATGGAACCTGGGGCCTTGCACATATCAGGTAAGTTCTTTACTACGGAGCTACATTGCAGTCATCAGATTTAACCAAAAATTAAAATTAGAGGAGCTGGAAAGATGGATCTATGGGTAAGAGCACTGGAAGCTCTTCCAAAGTACCTGGGTTCAATTCCCAGCATGCACAAAAAGCTCACATCTGTAATTCCAGTCCCAGGTGACCTGATGTTCTCGTATGGTCTATGAGAGCACTACACACACAATACACAGACACATATGCAGGTAAACAATCATACACATGAAAAATAAAAATAAAAGCTTAAAAAATTTTAAAAATTTAAATACACAATGCCTAATGTATACTTTAATCCCCGAATCTGGGAGGCAGAGGCAGATGGATTTCTGTGAGTTCAAAGCCAGTATGGTCTACAGAGTGAATTCCAGAACAGCCAGAGATACACAGTTGAGATCTCATCTTAAAAAAAAAGTCATGACTTCTCAGGACTTACACATTTTAACCACCTTGATCTCTAAGCTTACTAGCCCCATCAATAGATCAGTTACCAAGACCTACCGATTCTCAAGTATCATTTTACCCTAGAGTTTTCAATGCCTAAGACAAGTAAAGAATCCCAGGTACGCAGTACTAAAAGTGAACTACTTAACCATTGCAAAGACATGCATCCAAACATTAGACAGCAAGTCTCATCCACATAAAATCAACAAATCATGAATCCATGTGGATATAGAATATATTTTGCTGACTCTGTATACTGATTTTTATGCTTTCTAACATGTTATTGACTAAGAAGTTAATAGGCCTGTGTTAATAATTCTCTTAGCCTGGCATTTAATCCCAGCATTTAGGAAGCAGAGGAGGTGAATCTCTGTGAATTCGAAGTCAGTCTAGTCTACAGAGTGAGTTCCAAAACAGCCAGGGATGGATACACAGAGAAACCATGTCTTAAAAAAAACAAGCCGGGCAGTGGTGGCGCACGCCTTTAATCCCAGGAAGGGAGGCAGAGGCAGGCTGATCTCTGTGAGTTGGAGGCCAGCCTGGTCTAGTTCCAGCTGGTTTCAGGACAGGAACCAAAAGCTATGGAGAAACCCTGTCTCGAAAATCCAAAAACAAACAAACAAACAAATTACATTTAAAAAAACTAGAAAGGAGGGGGTCAGAGCCATGGCTCAGTGGTTAACAGCACTCACTGACTACTCTACTAGAGGACCCGGGTTCAATTTCTACCACCCACTTGTGAGCTCACAATTGTCTGTAATTTCAGTTTCACAGGACCCGACATCCATGGCAACACACTAAGGCACAAAAACTAAAGATAGATAACTTTTACAAAAGCTAGAAAGTTATTCTGGGAAGTGATGGTGTATTATGCCTTTAATCCCAGAATTTAGGAGACAGAAGCAGGTGGATCTCTGTGATTTTGAGGCCAGCCTGGTCTACAAAGTGAGTTCCAGGACAGCCAGGGCTACATAGAGAAATCCTGTCTTGAAAAAAAATTCTTTTAATATTTAGGTCACTTATATAAAATTATTAGCATTCTAACAATATTACATCTGTGTTATTCTCAATTAAATGTCAAACAAAGCACAGCAACTGCTTTCATCCTGACATAATAGCTTGTTGCCAACTAGTGAACATTTAATAAGTACTTCAAATAACATTATAGCATGCTTAGCTTGGGTGCTTATGATCAGTACACTTCTTGTACCACTTATAATCTTTTTTAAAATGTAAGCAAGTATTAAGCATACTTATAGTTCATTTTTAAAACAGACAGGCCATAACGCATGGCACACATCTTTAATTCCAGCACTCGGGAGGCAGAGACAGGTGGATCTCTGTGAGTTTGAGACCAGTCTGGTCTACAAGAGCTAATTCTAGGCCAGGCTCCAAAGCTACAGAGAAACCCTGTCTTGAAACCCACCCCCCAACAAAAGCCAGGCTATATTAACTCTTGTTTTTTTTTTTTTTTAAATCTCCCAAACTCAGAACCTGACTGTATTTCTTATATATAATTCTAGAATAGCAATTTTATTTTCAGCAACGAAGAATCAAATTAAGGAAAAGCCTTAGTTTTTACTTTGTTCCAGTTTCATTGTGTAATCTTCCCCTCCACATGAATACTTAGAACCTCAGCTTGTACTGATTTAGTTCTCAGGTGAGAGGCATCTTTTCCAGTACATCTTAAGAGTCTTGAATAATAATTCTTTATTGAATAGTTTATTCAGTATTGAAACGTTTGTTCTGTGCTCCCAGAAGACCCTCAACTTCCTCACAGGGCAGAACTCTCCGACTCAGCAAACCCAATTTGTCTATATCATTTCGGCTGTCCCAGAGACTGGTATATAGTAACAGTGCAAGAAATTAAGTTAGTCATTTCAAACAAATATTAAATAATCATCATACGTTTCGTTAAGAATTATAAAACAAGCCGGGCGGTGGTGGCGCACGCCTTTAATCCCAGCACTCGGGAGGCAGAGGCAGGCGGATCTCTGTGAGTTGGAGACCAGCCTGGTCTACAGAGCTAGTTCCAGGACAGGCTCCAAAACCATAGAGAAACCTTGTCTCGAAAAACCAAAAAAATAAATAAATAAATAAAAAGAATTATAAAACACTAAAGGCAAGCTCTGGTCATTATTCAGTTTCTAAATAAAGGGGGGACGGGTTACAAAGGGGTAAATTAATTTGCTTAAGGTCCCAAAACTGATTAAGTGGCAACTGAAAACCGAAGCTGTGACTCTGCAGTCAGGAACTATTTATACTGTAACATGTCATCCCCATGTAAATTCTAGGTCCTGCCTGATACAAACTACAGCGTTCAGAGTAAGGAATTTCTAGAAAGTCAGCCTTGACTTGTTCATTCTTTCACAAACTGTAAGCCTACCGGTTTCCGGGACAATCTTACAGGTCTAATTATTACGATGTTGCCACTTTCCTAGGAAAGCGCGTGGAGTCTGACATACTTATCTAGGGGCTAAAGTGAAAAAGTGGAGGCCAAAATTCAAACACGAAAGTCCGTCGTCAGCCCCGCTTATCATATTTCTTATCAACTTTTTAGTCCTCCCGGCTTTCGCCCTACCGGGTCGTTTCACAAAGCAGCTTCCCGCCTCCGCTCTGGAGCCCATCTTACTGTATGATCTCCTCGCTGACATCCAGGGCGAAAGTTTTCCGCAACTGCTGGGTGCACCACTGTACCAGCGGCTCCCGGGACGCCGCCCCAGCCACCGCCATCTTCCCCAACCGGAACCAGCTGGGCTGCAAAAGCCTCTCGTCCTGCGCCGGACTAGTCCCCTCCGCAACGGAGACCTCGATGACTAGGGTTCCGCAAGCTTGCACCGCCCCGCATGGTCGGCCCGCCTTTGAGGCTGATCCCGCCCACTCGCACCGCCTCTGGCTTCTCTCAGCTTCCGGGTGGTCTTACATGTGTGTTGGGCTTTCGCGCCTGAGTGTTTCTTCGACTTAGAGATGTAACTCCAGAAAGGATATTGGTAATTGTGCTAAAACAATATACACACCTCCAGAAGAGCTGTAGTAGGAATAAAAGAAAGTGAGACCCCAAAGGATGGGTACGGCTTTTAAATTTTAGTCTGGTCCAGTTGTAGAACATTTGAAACAACTCTAATCAGGAGGCTAACAAATCCAAAGCCTGCCTGTAGTACGACGTGAACTCAAATCCAGTCTTTGTAACTTAGCGAGGTCCTGTCTCAGGATAAGAAGGAGGTAAGGTGGAGGAAGACTGGGCATGAAGCTCAGTGCTACCCTGCCTACTGAGCATGTGAAAATCTTGGGGTCCTCCAGCCCTCGGAAGTGATTTGTAATCACTGTAGTCGTTTTGTTCTGATGGTGGTGGTGCTTATTTTTTAGTGCCATCTGTAATTGAGACTGCACTGCTACACCACTTGAAGGCTAACAACCATCAGCGGGAAGTCCTCTTCCAGGGACTCCTACACCCAGTTCTGGCCTCCACAGGCACCAGGCTTCCATGTGATACACACACACACAGGCAAGCACTTACTCATACACATTTAAAAAAAAAAAAACTTACAAAAATAAATTACATTAGCTAAGCATGGTGGTACATGCTTTTAACCCCAGCACTGTAGGAGGCAAAGACAGGTGGACCTTTGTGAGTTCAAGGCCAGCCTGGTCTGTGTAGTAAGTTCCAGGCTAGCCAGGGTTACTAGTGAGACCCTGTCTTAAAAAGTTATTATATTGGGGCTGGAGAGATGGCTCAGTAGTTAAGAGCACTGGCTACTCTTTTATAAGTCCTGAGCTAAATCCCAGAACACATAAGGCAGCTCACAATTTCTACGCCACAGGATCTATGGGATCTGATGCCTTCTTCTGGTCTGCAGATGTACATGTAAACAAAACATCAATATACATAAAATAAATCTTTAAAATATTATCATATTTTGTATTGGTGTGTTTGTCCATGTTTGTATATGCTGTGGGCTACCACAAATGCACACTGTACAAGTGACAGTTGGAGGCCAACTTGTGGGAGTGAGCTCTTCCTTTCTACCATATGGGTCCTAAGAATTGAACTCAGGTGGTCAGGCTTGGCAGCAAGAACCTATACCTCCTAAACCATTTTGCTGACTTACCAGCTTTTCTCAAAAAGCAAAATACAGTCAATGTTCATTAATGGTGAGAATAAATTTAATCTTTTCATAAAAATCTGATGCATTCATTATTCTAGCATATTCAAATCATCTACCTTTTTCTATATTTATTCATTCCCATAGCTTAGTTGCTCAGTGATAAAGACTGTACTTAACATATGTGAGGCCTTAAATCACATCTTCAGTAGCAAGGTATAAGTTTAGACAGAAATTCCATTAATGCATACACACTACAACTTTTCTGTTCCTTTTTTCTTTAAAATGTAACTTTTCCATAAGATATTTATTTTGTAATTGGGTGGGTGCTATGAAACCCATGTAGAAGTCAGAGGACGACTTTCAGGAATCAGTTCTCTCTTTCTGTCCTGTGGCGCCTGGGAATGGAACTCAAGTCGTCTAGTTTGGTGGTAGGAGTGCTCACCTGCTGAGCCATCTCATCAGCCCTACTACAATTTGTCTTAATGTGTTAGGCCTCAGGTTTTCCCCATTTTCATGTTTAAATCACACAATTCTGTTTTATTTAATTGTAAAAAAAAAAAAAAAGTCCAAAGCAATCTTTTTATTTTGCTTTGTCCTGGAACTCCAAGGTGACCAGGTTGGCCTCAACTCACAGAGATCCTCCTCCTTCTGCCTCAGGCCCAATCATCATCTCCCTCCTCCCCTGGCCTTAAATCCACCCTTGAACTTTTTCTTTTTTTCTTTTCGAACAGAGTTTCTCTGTGTAGTTCTGGCTGGCTGCAAAGTCAGATAGCCACCTGCCTCTACTTCCCAAATGCTAGGATTACACTCATGCTCCATCATGCCTATCTTTACATGGTGCTAGGGAGCAAACTAAGGGTTTTATGCATATTAGGCAAGTGCTGTACCAACTGAGTCACATTCCCAGCTCCCAAAGTAGCCATTTTAATTAAAAACATTTGGAAAGTTTATTCTTGTGTGTGTGTGTGTGTGTGTATGTGTGTGTGTGTGTATGTTTTTCTCTAACGTGCATCCCTCATCGATATCATTGGTATTAAAAGAACAAACAAAAAAAATCACAACTACAATAATATGTAGATTGTTCTTGTATGAAGAGGTATATTTGACATTCTTTCTAGTCATTTGGTTGAAATGCAAGAGAAAAGACACATCCTCTTCATCCTCTTTCTCTGTTAGAACTCTGGAATGTGAGTTCAACTAAGCAATTCAGACCTGAGTAGAAGGCCTTTAACTGAAAAGCAAACAGTGCCACTTAAGAACCAATGTGCATTTTCATGAGGCTAAATGACAATAAAGGAATGCTTGTCGATTTTTCTGGTGGGAATTTGACTGTAATCTAACACTCCAAGTTTAAGATAAACTACTATTGCTAATATTATGATGTTAATCTGATGACTACCTAAACCTTTCATTATTTTCATTTTTTTAAATGATTTATTTTTATTTTATGTGCATTAGCATTTTACCTGCATGTATTTTTGTGTGAGGGTATCAGATTGCCCTGGAATTGGAGTTATAGACAGTTGTGAGTAGCCTTGTGGGTGCTGGGAATTGAATCTGTGAACTTGGGAGCCTCTGGAAGAGCAACCTCTTAATGGCTGAGCCATCTCTCCTCTATTTTTTGTGGTCTTTTTTTCTTTGTTTCTGGTCTCTTTTCCTCCCCTCCCCTCCCCTCCCCTCCTCTTCCCTCTTCTTCCTTTCCTTTCCCTCTCTTCCCTTCCTTTCCTTCTCACTATCCACCTGTCTCTGCCTCCTCAGGGCTGAGATTACAAAATGCACTAGGCAGGGCTTTGAAATCTGTAGGTTGTATAACACAATGGATTGTTAATTTGGTTAAGGTCCTAAGTCGATTTTGTTGCTATTCAAGCCTAATTCACTGGAGAGAAGAAGCTCTGCACTTACACTCTGAAGGTTGTCCTTCAAAAGAGCATTAATGGAAAACATTCTGCAGCAAGCACAAATGGTCTTGTTACATGCATAACATTCAGAACAAACACAAATTCTTAGGAATATTGTAATTTTTGAAGCATAGGGCTAGAAAATATTTATGATCTCTTTATTGTAGCATTATTCTCATGTGGGTTGGAACTGTAGCCTTTTTACGTTTGGCAGATTTTGAGTTATGTAGCCATCTTTATAATTTCATATGCATATGGACAATTTGTCCAATTTTTAGTCTTATGTGATCTGAAAACTTTTTTTAAAAAAAACACTGTAAAAACCTAAGTTGCATTTTCATTTCTCCCACCTCAGAAAGTTAAAACATGGCAGAGTTCACCCTTAGGATATTAAACTTTAGCTTTGATTTGCATCGAAAAGTCCACTTAATTTTAATTTTCAGGGTTTAATCACCATGGATTTAACTCTGTGATAACTTTTGAAGAAATATTGCAATTCCTATCTTTACTAGGTTTTATTTTATAAGCCAACTCACTTGGCTAGTTAGTTCACAACCTACCTCTGCACCCACACTTGGCGCTCCCCTGGAGCGTCCTGGCTCCGCCCACCACGAGTGGGCATGAATCACGACCCTGGGGCTGATGGACTGGCCAGCAAAGCCTGGACAGAAAGGCTGTCATTCGCTGGAAGCTGCCAATTGGTTCAGGGTGAAAGCGCGGAACCAATAAGAGTCACGATTCTCAAGAGCTTGGAGCGCGCGGGAAAGAGACCCTTTTAAACTGTGGCGGGAACGTCATTTTCGGGTTCTTGTTCAGTTAAGACATCCGCAGCTGGGGCGTTGGTGCGAACTGTCTCTTGCTGAGTGAACATGGTGCGGACCAAAGCAAACTACGTCCCGGGAGCCTACAGAAAAGGTAAAGGGATGCAGCATGGGGGTTATGGGGTTCCCTAGGCCGCCTGTCCCTAGTATGGAGCCTCCGTGGCTATCCACCCCACCCCCACATCGAGCTAGGAATCAGGCTCCAGGCCCACACCTCGAGGAAGCTGCGGAGGCCTGGCAAGACCGTTTTGCTGCTGTGCATCACCCTGCTCTCCGCTAGGCTGGGACTGATATAACAAAGGTCGGGGGTCCGAGCTCTACAGCCTCTTCTGATTGCTCCCCTTTACCTCTCTTTGCAGTGGTGGCTTCTCGAGCCCCCAGGAAGGTGCTTGGCTCCTCCACCTTTGTCACCAATTCTTCATCGTGCTCGTCGAGAAAAGGTAGGAACGGTCCTGGAAGCTTAGGAAGTAAAATAAAACCCCGAAAGGAGCTCAGGCCTGGCATAGCAGTCCCGAATTGTGAGGCCCTGACCTCTGTGAATTCATTTTTATTTAATCTTCCTCTGGAATTTGTTTCCCTTGTCATCCTCACTCCTAAATTTCTTCCTTGCCCTCTAAGGGGGCCTTGGTCTTTCAACAGGATTGGTTAGGCGTATGAGGGGAGGTTTATTTTTAAACCTATTTTACTTTTAAATGGTGTTTAGTTTTTTTTTTTTAATATTAACCATTACTATTTTCTTGGAGGCTACTTAAGTTTCTCCTCATTACATTTAGAGTGACAGTTGACAGTACTGCCACATTATTTGTAGGTGTGTGTGTGCGTGTGTGTGTGTGTGTGTGTGTGTGTGTGTGTGTGTGTGTACTGCTTGTCTATCCAACTGCCTATGAACTTTCTGGGAACTGAACCCTGGCCCTTGCCCATGTTGGACGAGTGCTCTACAGCTGAGCTACATCTTCAACCACACTGTCCCAATACAATTATCCTTTTGCTTCTGTTTGTATTTCTCCCTTCCTCCCCCTCTGTGCCCCTTTTCTTCCCGCCTGTCCTTCTCTTCCACCCTCCTCCCTTTCCTTCTCCCTCTTTCCCTCCCTCCTCCTTCTTCCAAGGTCTCATGTAGCCCAATCTCTAGTACAGAGAATAACCTTGAACTTCAGATCCTTCTGCCCTCTTTCTGATCCTTCTGCCTCTACCACCCCAATTCTGGGATGCCAGGTTTATTTTGTGCTGGTGATCTAACCCAGGGCTTTGTGCATGCTAGGCAACTCTACTGAGCCACATCCACAACCCATTCCCCTCTTCTCTCTCTCCCGATTGCTGGTATGTACAGGTATGTACTACCACAACCTGCTTTTTTTTTTTTTTTTTTTTTTTTTTTTTTTTTGAGATGGGATCCTTGGTTTGTTGCCCAGGCTGCTGTTAAAGCCCTCCCGATTTAGACTTCTGAGTGAGTAGGATTGCAGGAGTTAGCCACCATACCCAATAATTCATGGTTTTTATGCCAACCCAACCCATATTCCTCCCCACCACACACCATTATTTATTTGAGATAGGCCCTTTATGTGTATTTAGCCAGACTGGCTGTAATTCTCTCCTGCCTCGGTCTCTGGAGTGCTAGGATTATGGGCATGTACTACACCATACTCAGCCCTCAATTTCCACCAAATCTAAAGATCTCATTAGGAAATATTTACTATTTCCACCTCTTCAGATAAGATAGTAAACAAAATTTTTGAAAGCAGATTAAATTATTCAGAATGTCTTATATTTTGTACAACTAGGGTAAATTCTTTCAAGGCCACCTCTCATTGTCTGGCCTACTGCTTAATCACTAGGGCTAATTGAATAGGTCCTTAATATATGTTAAACAGCCTGGCAAAGACGTGCATGACTCTAATCCTAAGTGCTCTGGAAGTGGGGCAGGACTACCGTATATTCAGAGCCAGCCTGGGCTACCAAGTGAGTACCAGGTGTGCCAGGGGGTACTAGCAACACAAAAATAATCAACTAAACAACAAGTGGCTTGGTATAGTGGCACATGCTTGTATATGAAATACTGACTCACCCCACCCATTAACATAAAAATGGTCATAGATTTGTATTTTTTTTAATATTTATTTATTATGTTTACAATATTCTGTCTGTTTGTATGCCTGCAGGCCAGAAGAGGGCACCAGACCCCATTACAGATGGTTNATGCCTGCAGGCCAGAAGAGGGCACCAGACCCCATTACAGATGGTTGTGAGCCACCATGTGGTTGCTGGGAATTGAACTCAGGACCTTTGGAAGAACAGGCAATGCTCTTAACCTCTGAGCCATCTCTCCAGCCCCCATAGATTTGTATTTTTAATGTCAAAAATATATGAAATTATAGTATTCTCATTCCAAATTACTTTTATTGTTATATTTATATTGTCTGTGTGTTTGTGTGTATGTTCATATATGCACGGATTTGCACACTATTACGCACATATGAGGATAATTTGTGGAACTCAGTTCTCTCCAGCTCAAACTCTAGTATTCATTTTTTTAAAAATATTTATTTATTATGTATACAATATTCTGTCTGCATGTATGCCTAAAGGTCAGAAGAGGGCACCAGACCTTATTACAGATGGTTGTGAGCCACCATGTGGTTGCTGGGAATTGAACTCAAGACCTTTGGAAGAGCAGGCAACACTCTTAACCACTGAGCCGTCTCTCCAGGCCCACTCTAGTATTCTTTACTAGAATACTCCAGGGTTCTTTACCACTGAACATCACTCCAACCTTCATTTTCTAATTCAAGACGGATGTTATATTACTTAATGCCTCTAGAAATCTGATATTAAAGAAAGACAATTACATCTAATTTTATTTAAATCTGTTTCTGTTTTATAGCTGAAAATAAGTATGCAGGAGGGAATCCAGTTTGTGTGCGCCCAACTCCAAAGTGGCAAAAAGGCATTGGAGAATTCTTCAGGCTGTCTCCTAAAGATCCTGAAAAAGAGAACCAGGTTCCTGAGGAAGCAGGATGCAGTGGCTTAGGAACATCGAAAAGAAAGTAAGTATGCTCTGGAAGACAGAAAATATCCCCTACAAATAAAAAACAAAAGGGATCGTGAGAAATTTTGAAGTTTCTTTTCAAGCCAATAAGAAAAGAAAACTATGCTTTAACTTCTAATAATTTTTATGTTGCCCTAAAATTTCAAATGCCTCTCAAAAATTAATTTTTACTTACTCTAAAGAGTAAGTAAATTTATTATTCCTCTACAGTTTTGTTTTTGTTTATGCTTTTTTTTTTTTTTTTGTCTTTAAGTCAGAGTTTCTTTGTTTAACAGCCCTGGCTGTCTTGAAACTCACTCTGTAGACCAGGCTGGCCTTAAACTCACAGAGATCCACCTGCCTCTATCTCCCAAGTGTTGGGATTAAAGGTGTGCACCACCATTACCAGCCTTGTTTTGTTTTTTGAGACAGTCTCTGTGTGTAGCCCAGGATAGACTTGAAGTTCTTGTAATCCTCCTGCCTCAGCCTGCTAAGTGCTGAGAGGCATGCGCTACCACACTTTATAGTCTGCCTGCCTTCCTCATTCCCTCTCTTCCCGCATTTTCCTTGCTTTTTTTTCTGCCTGTTTTTCTTTTTTTCCAAAAAGAAACTTCTATGTCAGTTCATCTAGTGAATTCCATTAAGCTCCTTATACCCCACAAAATTATTACTGTGTATAGCTCACTGTAAGTCCGATACTCAGTGTGCATGCAGTGCTAGGTTTAGTCTCCAGTACCAAAACAAGTAGTAATACTATACGTTGAACTTTCACAAGAAATATACAATTAACATAGAGAAAGGAATCAGAAATAACTCTCTATAGAAATATATATATATTTAGTATACAGACAATAATATATAGTATATATTTATATATTCTCTATAAATCCTTAAGAATTCTTCAAACTGGGACTGGAGTTTTTAAAATTATTTTTTGGTTTTTTGAGACAGGGACTCTTATGTAGCTCTGGCTGTCCTGGAATTCACTATGTAGACTACGCATACATCTCAGACATCTGCCTTCTGAATGCCAGGATTAAAGGCAACACCATGCCAGCTTGTTTTTAAGATTAATGAATGAGAATGCTAGTGATAAATGTTGAGCTCAAATTCTGGATGAAAAAGTATAATATTTGGGACTAGAGAGATGGCTTGGCCTTTAAGAACATGTACTGCTCTTGCAGAGGATTCAGGTTTGGTTCCCAGCACCTACATGGCAGCTCACAACTGTGTGTAACTCCAGTTCTAGGGGGTTCTGATACCTCTTCTGACCTATTTGGGTTCCTGCAACATGTGATATACATACATACAGCTGGGCACAAATATACATGTATCTATAAAATAGATATATATAAAAGTAAAAAATATTTTTTAAAAAGTATAATCTACTTTGCAAGACACACATACACACTATAAAAATATAACAATAATTATATATCTGGATAAAAATCTTATCTCATGCTACATACTACCAATTTCTAACAATCAACATCTATCACTTTAGTAAGAATCACAAAAAACGAAAACAAAAACAGGCATAGTAGCTCATGCTTTGAATCCCAGCACTAGGGATGCAGAGGCAGGTGGAGCTTTGTAAGTTCTAAACTAGCCTGGTCTACACAGTGAGTTCCAGGACAGCCATCGCTACACAGACAAATTCTCTCTGTCTTGAAACAAAAAGAGGGTGGGGGCTGGGAATGTAGCTCTCAGTGTAGAAAACTTAGCATGTTTGAGGCATTAGCTTCATTACTCTGCACGTAAAAAATTTAAAAAATTGGTAAAAAAAAAAAAAGTATTTGAATTTTTATAGGTTTATAAGTATTGAAGCCAAGGGACACACATGGAGGCTGGGGCAGAGGACAACTTTCAGGAGTCAGTTCTCTTTCCACCTCTACATGGGTGTCAGGAATTAAACTCAGGTGTCCAGATTCAAATGACGAGCAAGCACTTTTATCAGCTGAGCCATTTCAATGCCCGTACTTTTTAATTTTTGTTTGTTTTTTTTGAGACAGGATCTTACTATGTAGCCTTGGCTGGCCAAGAACTCACTATGTAGACCAGGCTGTCTTGGAACTCACAGAGATGCACTTGTCTCTGCCTCCTGAGTGCTGGGATTAAAGTTGCATACCTCCATGTCTTGCCTACTATTCCCTTTTTAAAAGTGTTTTAATTCTGGGGCTGGAGAGATGGCTCAAAGGTTAAGAGCATTGACTGATCTTCCAGAGGTCCTGAGTTCAATTCCCAGCAACCACATGGTGGTTAACAGCCATCTGTAATGAGATCTGGTGCCCTCATCTGGTGTGTGGGCACGCATGGAAGCAGAATGTTGTATAATAAATTTTAAAAAAGTGTTTTAATTCTAAAGGAAATTATTTGTGAGATTGAGGCTAATCTGAACTATCTAAGATCCTGCTTCAAAAAACTAAACAAAAAAAAAGCACTTGGGTGTAGAAAGAGAGGGTGTGGCACCATGACACTGCCATTGTGATGTCTTCATGAAAGTAAGACCTGGTTTGAAATCTCCACACCAGCCAAAAGCCTAGAGAAATTCCAGCTCGACAAGCAGCAAGCTGGACACTTGGCACCCTGACCATCGAGGGTGAGAGGATGGCGGTCAGACTCTGTTTGGGACTATTGCTCCTTGTAGTCCTCCCCATGCAGGTTGAGTCATTTGTCCCTGTAACCAGCACAGCAGGCCCTACCTACTATGAAACTGAGGGCCCTGATGACTCCACTGTGGAATCCTCCAGCAACTCCCTAAAAGCTATAACCAATCTCCTTGGAGTCTTGCTTACCTTTCTGTGTCTTATCCGTTAAGAGCCTCAGACCAGATCACACCTAATATTGGACCAAGTGGCACCTGCAAATCCAGTGTTACAAGGAAAACAACCAGGTCTTCACATCTACTCATCCCACTGGTTTTAGTAAAACAGAAAATCCCAAGAAGCTCAGACTGGACTGCCTTGAAGATCATCTCAAGGGTTAATTAGATGGTGAATACTAATCTTAAATCTGGAGTTTCACATATAACAACAGAGAAAGACAATGCTGAATACTGGTTAATGATTTCATTGCATGTGGTTTATGAAATATGGATCATTAAAAATCCACCTTGAAAATAATTTCACTTTGCTCTAGAGAAAAAGTGTGCAGTGTGGAATGGAGATTCAGTATTCTTTATGGTTCACTAAACCACAGAGCTTGTAAAGTAATTAGGAAATAAGAAAATATTTCAGATTTTACATGTATTTTGGAAGGAAGTATAAGAAAACTACTGTAAATTCTCTTCTCTCCATTGCCATTCTCTCTGTGCTACAAATTGAACTCTGGAACTTGTAAGCATTAGGCAAGCTCTACCTCTGTACTATTAGTCATTTAACTCTGTGTGTGTGTGTATTTTTTTTTGTTTTTGTTTTGAGGCAAGGTTTCTTTTTATAGCCCTGGCTAACTGGGAACTTGCTCTGTAGACCAAGCCGGCCTGGAACTCAGATATCCTTCTGTCTGTAGTGCTGGGATTAAAAGTCTGTGCCACCACTACCCAGCTCTCTTTCTTGCTTTTTTTTTTTTTTTTTTTGAGATGGTTTCACTCTGCAGCCCAGGCTAACCTTGAACAAGTGGCAACCCTTCTACCTTAACCTCGCTGCTCTCTGGTTATGGGTTAGAAGTGTGAACCACCATATTTGGTTGCATTTAGCTTTTTGTATAGTAACTGACAAGGATGGATTTGAATATACTTCCTGAGTAATCCCCTCTACCTAGTAACCCACTCTTGCTTTGAAATCACTCTGTAGCTAGAGCCTTGTACTCTATCCTCCTGTCTTGGCCTCTATAATGATGAGATTGTAGCTATGCACTGGGCCTGGACATGTACCTCAGTGACAGAAGGCTTGTCAGCACAAGGCCCTTGGTTCAACCTCTTAACACTCCATAAACATAATGTATTGATAGGCATTTTATACCATGTTCAGCTAGTAATTAAAAAAAAACCCAGATATTTTTATTTATGCATATATGTATGTGCCTGTGTGAGTTTATGTTTACCACATATGTGCAGGTACTTATGAAGGCTGGAGGGCACAGATCCCCTGGAACTGGAACTACAGGTGTTTGTGATGCACCTGATAGAGGTGCTAAGAAAGGAACTATGTCCTCTTTAAGGATGCAGTAAGTGTTCTTGGCTTCTACACCATCTCTCCACAACTCATCACTCTTACATATATACTCAAAAGCTACACAGGTCAGTCTGGGTTAGCTGAGACCCTGTCTCTAAACAAATGAAAACCAGACAAAAAATGACTTTCATCACATGGAGAGAAATTATATAGTTTCATAGGCAAGTTTAATCTATAGTATAATATAAATCAGCAATAGTCAGGCACATGCTTTCATTACATTGAGACAGATCATGAGTTCAAGCTATCCCAGAGTACATAGTGAGACTGTCTCAAAAACCCAAAACAAGTGATAATGATATAATTCTGTGGTAGAGTCCTTGTCTAGCATATATCCCTGGGTTTACTTCAGAGCAAAACAACTAAACAAGAAAACTCAAAGCTGGGCGATGGTGGTGCACGCCTTTAATCCCAGCACTCAGGAGGCAGAGGCAGGCAGATCTCTGTGAGTTCGAGGCCAGCCTGGTCTACAGAGCTAGTTCCAGGACAGGCTCCAAAGCCACAGAGAAACCCTGTCTCGAAAAACCAAAAAAAAAGAAAAAGAAAAAAAGAAAACTCAAAACAACAAAAGCTAGATTCTACAGGTTGACACTATTTTTAAGCCACGTTTGTAGATCTGCCATTGTTTTAGAGAACTGTGATTATTCCTTTATTGAAACAGTAAATTAATATATCAGAAGGAATGTGAACTTCTGAATTCACATTCTGCTATGGTTATTCCTTATAACCTTGTTTTTGCCCCAAAGCTGGGCAAGCTCCTTTTGCACATAGAACTATTTGCACGAATGTTTTTCCCTTTTTAGTCATTTTCTAAAAGTTACATTTAGTATGATGTGTGTGTGCGTGCGGGTGTGTGCACATGCATGCAGGCATGTGCCATGGCACATGTATGGCATCCAGAGGACACTCTGCAGGAGTTGATTTGCTTCTGCCATTGAACTCAGGCCATCAGCTTGGTGGCAAGCACCTTTACCTGCTGAGCCATCTCCTTGGCCTTCTTTTCTAGGCTTTGACTTCAATTTAGTCACAATGGCTTTGCATTTTCTTTTTCTTTCATTTCTCTAAAATATATATTTCAAATTTATTGTGTATATAGTGTTCTGGGCACCAGATCTCATTATAATGGGTTTGAGCCATCATGTGGTTGCTCGGACTTGAACTCAGGACCTTCAGAACAGCAGTCAGTTCTCTTAACCTCCGAGCTATCTCTCCAGCCCTAAAATATATATATATTTTAGTTATGCATCCAAGGCAGTGGGTTTTATTTGACACTTTAAAACTTAATAAGCTGGGCAGTGGTGATGCACACTTTTGATCCCAGCACTAAGGAAACAGAGGCAGGCAGATCTCTCTGAGTTCGAGGCCAGCCTGGTCTACAGACAGATCCAGAAAAGCCAGGGCTACACAACACAGTAAAACCCTGTCTCAAAAAACAAACAAGGCTGGATGGCTCACCAGTTAAGAGCACCGACTGCTCTTCCAGAGGTCCTGAGTTCAATTCCCAGCACCCACATGGCAGCTCAGAACTGTCTAACTCCAGTTCCAGGGCATCTGACCCTCACACCAATGAACATAAAATAATAATAAATTAAAAAAAAACTGCCTACAGTTAAAAAACAAACAAAAATAATAAAAATCAATCCCTCCCCCACTTAAAATGTGTGTGAGTGTGTGTGTGTGTGTATGTGTGTATGTGATGTGCTTGTGCCTCTTCGAAGGCCAGAGAAAAGTTTCAGGAGTCGGTTCTTTCCTTCCACCATTGGGTTGTCAGGTGCCAAGTGCCTTTACCCACTGCACTATCCAATGGCCCCCATTGTCATTTTCACGCTCTATTATGCTTCGTTCTTATTTGTTTCCCTGTACTGACTTAACCTTTTTGCACATCTCCTTTCTCTTCCTTGCTTCTGAATTTCATCACATCTATCTAGTTCCTTTCTCCGCTCTTACACTGTGCCCTCATCTCATAGTCCCTTTTCTATCTTGATGTTCTTCATACACATACATATGTATGTACAAATATATTTAAATTTAAATTCTGTGTATGAAAGAGAATATTCAGTATTTGTCTTTCAAAGTATTGGTTATTGGATGTAACATGATCTCTAGTTTAATCCATTTTCTTGGAAATACCAATTTTTTCAAAGATTTTATTAAAAATTTAAAATTTTTTTATGCATGTATGTACATGTGTATGCGTACCCACAGAGACCGGAAGAGGTCATTAGGATACTCTGTCCTATGTGGTGCTGGATATGAACTCCTGTCCTCTGCAAGAGCAGTAAGTGCTCTTAACCACAGAGCCATTTCTCTGGCCTCTAAATGTAATTTCATTCTTCTTTATAGCTAAATAAAATTCCATTGTGTATATGTGCCAAGTTTTCTTTATTCATTTATCTATGATGCAGCTGTAGGCTAGTTCTTACCTTGACTTGTGATCAGTACAGCAAGCATAGCCTTGAATTCAGAGATCCACCTGCCTTTGTCTTTCAGGTGCTAGGATTAGAAGCATGTTCCTCCATTTGAGCCTGGCTTCGAATGTCTTTCTCAATCACCTGGAGCATGCTGATTTTACCTGACTAGACTAGCTGACCAATGAGTCTCAAATCCTCCTGTCTCTGCCTCCCCAGCACTGAGATTGCAGGCATATGGCATTGTGCCCAGCTCTTTAACGTAGATGCTAAGGGGATGGAACTCAGGTCTTTATGTTTGCTTTGCAAGCATTTTAACTATCAAGAAGTCTCTTTAGCCTCGTTTACATAAATCTTTTGCTTTTGTTTTTGTTTTTTCGAGACAGAGTTTCTCTGTAGCTTTGGAGCCTGTCCTGGAACTAGCTCTTGTAGACCAGGCTGGCCTCCAACTCACAAAGATCCTCTTGCTTCTGCCTCCCGAGTGCTGGAATTAAAGGCATGCACCACCACCGCCCAGAATAAATCTTGAACATAACTATTATGCCTAATGAAATTCAGACCCCTGCAAAATGGATGTTTGGGTCATGATTTGTTAACTTATCTTGATTTCCAGTAAAACACAGTGAAGACCTTCTCATAATCTATTAGTACATGAAGCAGGGGTAATCTCATACCAAGGCTGAATACTTTGTTATAGCTTCCTTCTTTTAGTATCGGGTCTATGGCCATTCGGGCTCACTGGATCTCATTTGGAAACAAAGGATTTTAGAGTAGATACTACTAAAGTTTCTCAACTCTAAAATAAAATTGTGATAAAGTTTTTAATGACTATAAAAAGAATGATAAGTACAGAATGGCTTTGTATTGATATTAATATACCTTTATTCAAATGTTGTGATTATCATAGCTTACCAAATGATTTGGGGGTTATTTTTAAAGAATATGTCCATGTAGTCCAAAGAATATGGCAATTTGCTTGCTATTTTTTCTCTACTTAAATGGATTTTTTTTTTACTTTGTATATCATGAAACTTATTAACAGGTTATATTCTATTTATCAATCCACTTAACACTAAAATCAATGCTGTGGAAATGAGATATTTTTAATGGGTCAGTTTTATACATGCATGTGATAATATTTTTTCAAGATTTATTTTTATATGCATTGATGTTTTGCCTGCATGTGTGTCTGTGTGAGGGTGTCAGATCTTTAAAACAAGTTATAGACAGCTGTGAGCTTTCATGTGGGTGATGGGAATTGAACCCAGGTCCTCTGGAAGAGCAGCCATTGCTTTTTACCACTGAGCCATCTCTCCAGCCCTTAATCATATTTCTATTTTAAAGATTTAAATTATGTGTATGGGTATGTGCATGTTGAGTTCAGGTACATGGGTAGGCCAGAAGACAGCACTGGCTCACTTGGAACTGAAGTTATAGGCAGTTGTGAACTGTCCAATATGGGTTCACAGCACTAGACTTGGGTACTTTATAAGAGCAGCAAGTGCCCTTAACTACTGAGCAATCTCTCCAGCCTCCATTTATTTATTTGTAGAATCTTTCTATGTAGCCCAAGCTATCCCAGCCTCCCAGTGTAGGAGTTACACATCAGAATATGCATTTTTATTTTTTATTACTTTGTAATATTTATTTGTGTGTGTGTGTGTTTAAGGCCCAAAGAAGAGCTGGAGTTACAGGAAGTTGTGAGCTGCCTGATATATGTGCTGGGAACTAAACTGCTCTCCTGTTCAAAATTGGATGAGCTGGATGGTGGTGGTGGCGAACGCCTTTAATCCCAGCATTTAGGAGGCAGAGGCAGGCAGATCTCAATTGAGGCCAGCCTGGTGTACAGTGCAAGTTCCAAGATAACCGGGACTGTTACACAGAGAAACCCTGTCTTGAAAAACAACAACAAAAAGAACGGATGAGCCATCTCTCCGGTGTTTCTTATTTTGTTGAGACAGAGTCTTATCACATAGTTCTGGCTGACCTGATACTTGGTATGCAAACCAGAATAGCCTCAAACTATTTTTTTCTTTATTGGCAATCCCACTGCCTCAGCTTCCTGAGGTGCTAGGAGTACAGGTATACACTGCCTACCTGGCTCTTTTTAAGTAAAACTCATAACATGTCCTAAATGAAAAATGCTAATTCCATGAAGCAATAAGGAATAGTGTTAGAAGGTTTCGTTGTGCTAGTTCTTAGAACTGTTTACACTTGCTAATTATTAGAGTTTAATTTTCTCTCATTTCTAGTTACTTGAGCCAGACCTTTATTATTAATGTTCTGATTTTATAGAGTTGATACTTGAGTGATTTAAATTCTCTTCTTCACAGAGCATGTCCTTTGCAACCTGACCACCCAGATGACGAAAATGAATAGAACTTACTCATCTGCATAATGTCTTCAGTTTACTTAGGTATTCTGGGATGTAAATTTGGGTAGATGTGTTTGTTTATTTGACTTGTTGACTACGCATTCATGTAGCCATTCAAAACAACTGGCTGTAAAAAGGGAGGATTTTTATAATTTGTAAATTATAATTGCATACTCGAATTTATAATGTAATAAGATGCTTCTTTTACCTGTTAAGTTTCTTGCTAAAATCAACATTGCATGATGTTCTAATTACTAATCTACAGTCTTTGAGATTTGCTTAGATCTATGTACTAATACCATATTATGGACACTTCATTATTGAAATAGTGCCAAAATGTTAGGGCTTGTTTGCTTTAAAAACTCAACTTAGTCTTTTTCACATTAAAAAAAAAAAACAGTATTAACTGAATTTAATCTCTTGCCATTTCTTAAAATGGGGGGGGGGCAAAGATAACATGTCAGCTGGGTGTGGTGGTGCACACCTTTGATCCCAGCACTAGGGAGGCAGAGGCAAGTGAACCTCTTTGAGTTGGAGGTAATCCTGATCTACAAATGGAGCTACAGGACAGCCAGTGCAGTTGTACAGAGAAACCCTGTCTCAAAAAAACAAAAACAATACCAATAGAATCAGGAACAAAGATTTCTTGGATACATTAAAAGAAGAATTTTTCTTGGATATACATTCAGTTCAGTATCATAAAATATTACCTTTTTTGCATATGTATTTTTTCTTTTTCTCCCCCAAGACAGAGTTTCTCTATGTAGTCCTGGCTGTCCTGGAACTTGCTCTATAGATCAGGCTGATCTTGAACTCGGCGATCCACCTGCCTCTGCCTCCTGAATGCTGTGATTAAAGACTTTGCCACCATGCCCGGTTTTTGCCAATATTTTTAAAGTCGGGAGTAAAAGATTTGACAAATCATGTTATAAATCAAGTATGCCTCAAGTCCTTAGAATTTCCCCTTCATTTCTCTCTCCTCCCCCACACTCCTTTGGTTTTTTTCAAGACAGAGTTTCTCTGTGTAGCCCTGGCTGTCCTAGAACTCAGTCTAGACCAGGCTGGCCTCTAACTCACAGAGATCCACCTGCCTCTGGAGTACAGGGATTAAAGGCGTGTGCCACTACTGCCCTCTCCTTCACTTCACAAGATGATTTGATCATTGGAGATAGGTATACTAATTATTTTGAGGCAGCATCTCATTATGTAGCCTCTAAGTGGCCTGAACTCAATGTATAGAGCAAGCTAGCTTTGAACTCACAGATCTGTTTGTTTTATAAATGCTGGGATCAAAAGTATGTGCCACTATGTTAACTGATATACTTGATTTTCTCATTGTGTTTTGTTTAATGACAGGCTATCAATTTTCAAAATTATCCATGTTCTTAGCAGCCATGGTTTTGTGTAATGTTTAAAATAAATGCGCAGTTTTACAATACAGTATCCATTTGTGTTTCCTACCATCTATACTACTTTATTTCCAAATACAAATAAATGTATTGGTGTTATTTTTAAGTCAATTTACAAATCATTTGAGATCAGCTGATTATAGACTTTTTTACTTTTTGTCTTTTACACTTTAGACACTAAGCAGAACCTCTTAATCCAATTACTTTGAAAATTATGTTTCTTGTTTCCTTTTTTGTTTGAGTTTTAGCTTTTTAAATAAAGGTTTATTTTTATTTTATGTGTTTTGAGTGTTTTGCCTAAATGTACATAGGTGTATGTGGAGTGTGTGTGTGTGTGTGTGTGGTGCCAGAAGAGGGCCTCAGATCTGCTGTACCTGGAATTAGGATACAGTTGCTGTCAAGTGGGGGCTGGGAACTGAACCTGGGTCTTCTACAAGAGCAAGTGGTCTTAACCACTGAACCATCTCTCTAGCCATGTTTTAGCTTTAAAGAGGGTCTCATCAAATCTCAGGTTGAACTGAAATTCAACCAGGCTGGTCTTGACCCTGAGACAATCACCCTCCTCATCTTTCCATGTGCTGGGATTACAGGTATCTGCCAACACAAATGGGTAAGTTTTGTTATTGTTTGTATTTTATTTTTTGAGACAGGGTTTCTCTGTGTAGCCCTGGCTGGCCTAGAACTCCTTTTTAGATCAGGCTAGTCTTGAACTTAAAAGGTTCACCTGCCTCTGTCTCCTGAGTGCTGGGATTAAAAAAGTATACACCATTGCTGCCTGATTTTGGTTTGATTTTAAGAAGTAGGTTAAAGTTTATTTATATTTTATGTATGAGAGCTCTGCATGTATAACTGCAGGCCAGAAGAGGGCATCAGATCCTATTATAGATGGTTGTGAACAACCATGTGGTTGCTGGGAATTGAACTCTGGACCCCTGGAAGAGCAGTTAGTACTATGAACCGCTGAGCCATCTCTCCAGCCTCTAAACCAAGTCTTTTAAAGTCAGGTTTTAGTAGCTCTGAAATCTGATTTGCTCTTTCTCACTAGTAGAGCAACTTTATGCTGGTGAGCCTAATGAGCCAAATTTTGATGTGTATAATTGTTTCCAAAACGTAGGATATATTGGATTTATTTACAGTCTGCAGACATATATATATATATGGGTATGGATGTGTTGAATGTGTGTAAAGGTCAGAGGACAACTTGTGAAAGTCAGCATTTTCCAGTAGGATCAAATATTCAGGCTTGGCAGGAAGCACCTTTTATTTATTCAGCCATCTTCCAGCCCCTTTCTGCTTTATCCCCCACCAGCCCATTTTGAGACAGGTCTCCCTATAAACAGCTTATAAATCCTACTATAGTTATCTTCCAGATAAACTCTTCTAGAAAAACTGAAAGTTAAGAAGGGTCTTGTCCAACCAACATTATTATAATTGGTCCTTTTTAAAAAAAAAATTCTTTGGAGACCTAGCGACGGGCGGAGGGCTGCGACAATGGGGCGGGCATGTTGCAGTCAGGGATACACGATCTGGGCGGCAGAGTCAGTTCGGTGCTCCGTGCAGTGCTCCGCGAAGCGGCTAACAGGACGTGTGAGGCCGGCAGAGCAAGCCGGGAAGCAGCAGGGTGGAAACGTAGCAGGGCCCGCAGCTTCAGCAGCCGCGGTGGCTATGGCTCCGATCAAGGTGGGAGATGCCATCCCCTCCGTGGAGGTATTTGACGGGGAACCTGGGAAGAAGGTGAACCTGGCAGAGCTGTTGAAGGGCAAGAAAGGTGTGCTGTTTGGAGTTCCTGGGGCGTTCACCCCTGGCTGTTCTAAGACCCACCTGCCTGGGTTTGTGGAGCAAGCTGAGGCTCTGAAGGCCAAGGGAGTGCAGGTGTTGGCAAGTCTGACTGTTAATGACGTCTTTGTGACAGAAGAGTGGGGTCGAGCCCACCAGGCGAAAGGCAAGGCTCGGCTCCTGGATGACCCAACTGGGGCCTTTGGGAAGGAGACAGATTTATTACTGGGCGATTCTTTGGTGTCTCTCTTTGGGAACCGCCGGCTGAAGAGGTTCTCCATGGTGGTAGACAATGGCGTAGTGAAGGCGCTGAATGTGGAGCCGGATGGCACAGGCCTCACCTGCAGCCTGGCCTCCAGCGTCCTCTCCCAGCTCTGAGACCCGGCCAGATGGAGGTCCTCTGTTGCTCCATCTTCCCTGCCCAGCTTTGGGCCAAGAGGTCCAGCCCCTCCTCACCTGGGGCCCCTTAAATGGAACCTTGACCATATTTCTGCAATAAACAGTCTGATTTTTGTCTTTGCCTTTGGCATGGAAAAAAAAATCTTTGAGAATAGTATACAGAAATAGGGGAGACTGTCATCAAATCAGATGGAAAGATGGTTAGAAGTCACAGTAACTCCTCAATAAATGGACTGTTCTATCACTCAACAACTGTAATATGAAAGAATGTTGAGTTTGAGTTGTTTTAACTACCATCTATTTACGGTCCATTTTTTTTTTTTTAAATCTTTTAAGAATAATTTATTTAGGGCTGGAGAGATGGCTCAGTGGTTAAGAGCACTGCCTGCTCTTCCAAAGGTCCTGAGTTCAATTCCCAGCAACCACATGGTGGCTCACAACCANAACCTGGTTATTTTTTTAAAAATTCAAAAAAGCAAAAATAAGATAAGGAAAAGCAAAATAACTATATTATAAAACAACAAACAGGAGGCTGGAGAGATGGCTCAGAGGTTAAGAGCATTTCCTGTTCTTCCAAAGGTCCTGAGTTCAATTCCCAGCAACCACATGGTGGCTCACAACCATCTGTAATGAGGTCTGGTGCCCTCTTCTGGCTTGCAGGCATATACACAGACAGAATAGTGTATACATAATAATTAATTAATTAAAAAAAGAATAATTTATTTATTATGTTCTGCCTGCATGCCAGAAGAGGGCACCAGATTGTATTACAGATGGTTGTGAGCCACCATGTGGTTGCTGGGAATTGAACTCGAGACCTCTGGAAGAAAAGCTGTAAGTGTTCTTAACCTCTGAGCCATCTCTACAGACCTGCTTGGCCCATTCTTGAAAGAATGTGCTATTCCACATATCAATTTTCAGTTATTTAAAAATGTTGTATCTTTAGCCTTCTCTTCATTAGGCTTAATGTTTTACTCTTTGTCACATATCCTGAGTTTCTCTGAATCACTTGTGCATCAATTGATTATTGCTTAGGCACAAAAAAGGTAAATCTGACTAAATTTCTTCTTTCTTGCTCTGAGTAGTCATCATAAACTATTCATTTCTAGTTTGGTGTTATTTTTAATCGTTTATTTTTATTTTATGTACATTGCTGTTTTGTCGGCCTGTCTGTCTGTGTGAGGCTGTCAGACCCCCTGGAACTGAAACTACTGACAGTTGTGAGTTACCACGTGGGTGCTGGGAATTGAATCCTGGTCTTCTGAAGAGCAGTCAGTGCTCTTAACTACTGAGCCATCTCTCCAGTCCCAAGTTTTTTTTTTTTTTTAATGTTTAGAGAAACCAGATGAACTCTAACAGTACATACTTTGTTTTATTGTTTATAACTCAGAATGGTCTTGAACTTGGTCCGCAATCTGTCTTCTGTGTGCTGGTGAGAATACAGGTGTGTGCTACTTAACTAGCACTCTAATGTGTTCAGCGCTAGTTACTCTAGAGTACTGAGTTTCGCAAAAAACCATCAAATTTGCTTTATTAAAAAAGACATTTATTTTATGTGTATGAATATTTTGCCTGTATGCACATATATATGTGCACCACATGCATACCTGGTATCATGGATCCCCTGGAACTGAAGTTTCAGGCAGTTGTGAGCTGCCACATGGGTGCTGAGAATTGAACCAAGGTCCTCTAGAGGAACAGCAAGTACTTCTAGCCACCGAGCCATCTCTCCACTCCCTTTGCTCTTTTTGTTGTTTAGTCCAGAGTGGGTTATAATTCATGTCAATCCTAACTCAGTTCTGAAGTGCTAGAATTACAGGCACCTGCTCAACTTAATTCATTAAGTCATTACAAAGAAAATAAAATTAAAAAGTGAATTTAAAGACAGGAGGCTGGAAGTCCCATATTAATCACATGATACAGGTACTATACTGGCTTTTTGAAGGCAACTAAGATCTAGCCTATGAACATAATATTCTACAGTTCATATTAAGAGTATATCCTAGCCCAGCCGAATAACTCAAAGGGAAGGGCAATTGCTGCTAATACCAAGCCTGGCAACCTGAGCTCAGTCTCTGGGATCAATCTGGTTGAAGGAGCGAAGGACCTTGAGCATATTCTAATTTCCACATTCATATGCCTACACCAAAATAAATATAATAATAAAAGAATATGGATTCCTGTAACATTATTTACAAAATTACAAAAGTGTAGTTAAACTCACACAAGTAGCTTTAGGTTAGGACTTTGCTACTTATCTTTCAAGGTCTCCAAACAATGAGTATTTGAAAATAAAAGAATTACAAAAGCTCATTTGATCATTTAGGACACAACTCAGTTTTTCAGACACATAGAAAAGTGAATTAAAAAAAAAAAACCCAGTTGGGTGGTGGTGGTGCACACCTTTAGTTCCACCCAGAACTTGGAAGGCAGAGGCAGGCAGATCTCTGTGAGTTTGAGACCAGCCTGGTCTATAGACCGAGTTCCAGGACAGGCTCTAAAGCTACACAGAGAAACCCTGTCTCGAGAAAACAAACAAAACAAAACCAAAAAAAGCCCCAAAGCAGTAAGGGAAGGAGCTAAACGCTGCTTATAAAGCACTCCAGTAGGGGTTGTGTTCTTCAAAGGTGTGTGCATTGCCAGGAGCTTAAGCTCATTGTTGAATATAATTTAAATTTTTTTTAATGAGACAGTAATTTCTATAGGCCCCGTTTTTATTTTTTTAATATTTATTTATTTATTATGTATACAATATTCTGTGTGTATGCCTGAAGGCCAGAAGAGGGTGCCAGACCTCTTTACAGATGGTTGTGAGTCACCATGTGGTTGCCGGGAATTGAACTCAGGACCTCTGGAAGAGCAGCCAGTGCTCTTAACCTCTGAGCCATCTCTCCAGCCCCCCGTTTTTGTTTTAAACCATAACCATGTTTTCGTTCTTTAAGTACATCATAAGCTGTTGCTCATTGGGCTCAAATTTGAATTTATTTTAGAAGTTAAAGGATCGTATTTACACCCGTTGGCAGTTGAAATAGTAAACTCTGGTAGTGCTTTATCACTCATCACTTGGAGCCAGGTGTGTGTGTGTGTGTGTGTGTGTGTGGTATCAGGCACACATGATAATGGCAGAGGTGGGGATATTTTAGGCTTATTAAACAACCTGCTACTGGTACATCAGAAGCTAAAGTAGTTCTCTAAAAGCTTTACTGAATTGATTACCTAGGATGAATCAATTTAATGTCATCCTATGGGTCTAGGAAATGAACAGAATTACCAAATCTAATTTTCTATCCTAGCTGAGGTGAACAACAGTCTACCAGTAATTTTGTGACTGATAAAATTGGGGCCTGCAGTTGCAAATCAGCAGGAAAATATTTCGAAGCTAAAGTTAGGAAAGCCAGTCCAGCCTGGTGATGCATGGTTTAAATTTCAGCATTCAGGAGGCAGAGGCAGGTGGATGGATCTCTTGAGTTCAAGGCCAACCAGGTCTCCACAGTTCAGGTCAGTCCGGGCTTCATAGTGTCCTGATTCAAAATATAAAGTCTCATGATGATTCCCGCCACCCAGGTTTCTCTTAAAATGTAATGACTGTAATTATACGGGTCATTTTATAAATGGTTTATAAGAGAGAGGGTTATTTTGTTGGCTTCTGCCCAACCATCGTTTACCGGTTTTTTTTTAAATGTGAGATTGAACCTAGTGCCCGAGGCATGCTAAGGAAAATGTTTTAAAACTCCCCATATAGACTGGGCTTTGTACTCCCTATGCTCTCTCCCTCTGGAGTCCAAGCATTACAGGCCCGCTTACCATGCCCACTTTAAATGAGGTTTTGCTCCCCACCCACTGCCCCCACCCGCTTTCTTCAGTGCCAGGGGATAGAACTAAGGACCTTGCCCATGCCAGGCAAGTGCTGTACCATAGAACTACATTCCCGGCCTTACTGAGGCTTTTTTATGGACAACGTTCTTGTTCACGGAATAGATATGATGGTTTATTCTGAAGGATTAGTTGTCTTCTTACACAAGCTTAGTTACTGGCATTCTTTACTCTTGCTTTGTTGTTTTAGGGAATAATTTTTCCCTGGTTAATTTACATGGAACGCCCACCTCCTTTAGATATAGCTACGTTATTTCCAGGTTACATATAAATACGCTAAACCTTTTTTTAATAAAACAAGCTAAGACGAAACTTTTCTTACCCTCTATTCGACTTCTGGGGCCGTTTCAGAACGAAATGCCTGCAAACGTCTGGTTGAACGACAGGAAATCCACCAGAGGGAGAAGCCTGCTAGACCAGGAGAAACTCCCGCTAGGGCCCTGAGAGAGGAGCTTTGGGAGGAGCCGCCGGGTTGGCCTAGGATTCGAGAAGAGGCGAGGAGGTGTGTGTAGTTTGGCGCTGGTGTTGGAGAATAGCTGAGGGAACCAGACTACCTGCGGCAGCGAGGCGTTTACTTGGTCTAATACTGCAAATTAAAGGTCTAAGGATATTGCCAAAGGAGAACACGAAGTTCCCGACCCACCGCCCAACAGTCCCAGAAGAAATGGGGGTGGGTATCTTTAAAGGCACTTCCGCTTAGCAACCCCACGCTGTTGCTAAGGAGGGGCTGCAGCATGGACGACCCGGAAGTGGTGATCTGAATTTCTCATTGACTGCTGAGGGTTTGTCCTATCAGGAGAGCCAGGATGCGCTGCGCCTCCTGGAGGTGGGTGGGACCAGCATTAGTACTTCCGGTTTGGCTCCGGCCGCCCCTCAACTCCTCTCCTCCCCCCCCCCCCTCCGCCTCCTCGTCTCCCTCCCGCTCCTGGGAAAGCGAAGCCGTCGCTTTAAGGGTGGCTGTGAGAATCACTCGGCGTCTCGGGGAGGGGACCGCGCCCGCCCCCTTGGAACCTCGGAGTGCGGCCGATACAGGTAGTTGCTCTGGCTTCGACTGGGTCTGGGAGACCAATCTGAGGAGATATGTGTATTTGTGTGTGCGTATGTGTGTGCGTGTGTGAGAAAGAGAGAGAGGGGCTTGGGGGGGGGGGCCCTTCTCCGGGGCGGGGCAGGGGACGCCGGGATCCGGGGTGGGGCACGGGCCTGTCTGTGGCGGGTTGCGGGGGCGGGATGGAGGAACCAGGGTCCTTGCGAGCGAAGAGTTGCGGGTGGTCGGTTAGACTCGGTCGCAGGAGGCTGCCTTTCTGAGGCAGAGACTTCGGTCAATGCAAACCGGGAGTTTCCCACCTGGAGTGCCCGCTCCCGCTCCGAAAGGGGAGGGAGGGGGAGCATCATTCAAGGCCGAAATCAGGGTACGGACTTTGCTGAATGGCTGTGGTCTTCCCATACTTCACACTGTCCGCGTCCCGGACCCTTTCTGCTGGGGCAGAGCCGGGCTTCGAGGACTTGTAGGGGTTTCGTGTCTGCTGGGCATCGCGGAGCCGCCCTTGGCAGAGCTAGGGCAGAAGAGTGGGTAATGAGACCTCCCTCCACCCAACTTCCGTGCGCTTCCCCCGCTTCTTCCTTTATTGCTCTCTCGCCCTGGCGCCCTATAGGAGCGGTTGTCCCCCAAGTGGGCACGCATCACATCATAAAAGAAAAGAGTGTGGAACTGGGTTTGTTGCCCCTGGATGGTATTTCGGATATTTGCAAATGGCCAGGATGGCATATTCTAGCAGTCTCCCGGAGCGATATGTATGTATCTGGTATGAATTTTCTTAGAAAAGTGCAATACTGGAAAGCATCTATTCAAACGTAGCCTTATAAATGTACATGCTTAAAACACGCACACAAATCCATATAAATGGAGGTCTAGATGAGACATGTTGAGGCAAGTTTTTCCAGCCTTTTTCATCTGCCAAACCTGTGGTTTAAACGAATCAGAAATACTCTCTTCATTTCTGTTTAGCTGACCGAATTGTAGGTAGTTTAGTGATATATGTCTTAGAACAACAAGTGAACATTTGGAGAGAGTCCCTCTCCGCTGTTGAGCTGTCTCTTAATCTTTTAAGGAGATAATTGTACTCAAGTGGAAATGTTGGCTTTGAGAAAGATAATTCTGGGAATGAATCAGCCTGCGCCTCTTGCGAGTTGTTGACCTTGGTCAAGTCATAGACTATAGCAGAGTTTCAGTCTCTTCACAAATAGGTGTTAAATTTTAATCAGTGTTATAAGAGAGGTGATTTTTTATATAACTCCATTTAAAACAAGCACCTTTGAATTTCAAGATTGTCATTACATAGTTAGAGTAGCCCAACTTAGTGGAAGAGGATTTTGAAAAGGGAACTGGATGGTAATGTTCAAAGAGAACATTTTGAGGGGTTTCTTTTTCTTTCTTTCTTTCTTTCTTTTTTTTTTTTTTTTTTTGGTTTTTCGAGACAGGCTTTGGAGCCTGTCCTGGAACTAGCTTTTGTAGACCAGGCTGGCCTCGAACGCACAGAGATCCGACTGCCTCTTCCTCTTGAGTGCTGGAGTTAAAGGAGAGAGCCACCACTGCCTAGCTTCAATAGTTTCTTAAAGCATGTAGTAAATACTGTATGTTTTTTATCTTGAAATGACCAAAGTACATTTGATAGATATTTCTCAGATAAACCACAGTTATATATGGATTGAAGTTAAAAAAATTATAAATAACTTATTTAAATCTTAACATCATGTCTTAAAGGCTGTTAGACTTGGAACATAAAATAGTAGTTGTAATTTTAAGATTAAGGTCAACATCACTTGCATGAGTCATCTTAGTTAGATTTAGTTTATAGTATTAGGAAAATTTAATTTAATTCTGTTTTGTTTTTTGAGACAGTCTCAGCATATAACTCAGGCTGACCTTGATCTTGAGACACTCTTTTCCTTTAAGAGCTGGGATTACAACTATATCTCACCTAGAGAATTCTTACATATAAACTGTAAAATAAATGAAAATACAATAAATTTTTCCCTTTAAATCTTTAGTCATCAGAATATAAAAATAACTTAGAAAATGAAATCTTGATAAATACTTATTTGCCTTGTGGATTTAAAATAACAGTTCTATGTAACTTATTATGTTGGGCTTTTCTTTTTCCTTGAGAAAGGGTCAGGGTTGGGGATTTAGCTCAGCTTCAGTAAAAAATAAAAGAGAGAAAGGGTCTCACTGTAGCTTTGGTTGGTTTGGAACATATTTTGTAGACCAGGCTTACCTGGAACTCACAGAGATCCATCTGCCTCTGCTTCCTGAATGCTGGGACTAAAAGCAGGCACCACCACACCCAGCTTATGTCAGATTTTCAACTAACAGGTTTTCTTTGTGGGTAGTAATTTGAAACATTTCAAATGTACTTTGTACTCAAAAGAGGCTGAATATAAATAACTTCCTTTAAGCCTGGCGGTGGTGGCGCACGCCTTTAATCCCAGCGCTCGGGAGGCAGAGGCATGCGGATCTCTGAGAGTTCGAGGCCAGCCTGGTCTACAAGAGCTAGTTCCGGGACAGGCACCAAAGCTACAGAGAAACCTTGTCTCGAAAAAAAAAAAACCAAAACTCCCTTTACTATTTTTTGCATGAAAAGTAGGTATGAGGTTTTCAGTCTGGTGTGACCTTTCAGAGAGGTTTGCACATTTTTTGTAAAATTGAGGGAAATTTTCAATATCTCTGGTTTTTTTTTTAAAGATATTTATTATGTATACAATACAGTGTGCTGCCTCCATGTATGTATGACTGCAGGTCAGAAGAGGGCACCAGATCTCATTGTAGATGGTTGTAAGCCACCATGTGGTTGCTGGGAATTGAACTCAAGACCTCTGGAAGAACAGAGGTCCTTAACCTCTGAGCCATCTCTCCAGCCCCTCAATATCTCTGTTTTAAGCTGAGTTGAAATTATGTTTTGCTATAGTTGAGGATTTTTGGCAAAATGATTCAAAATTTTAAATGGCCCTTTTTAGGGAGCAGTCTTAAATATAAATCTAGGGTTTTGCTATGTTTTTTGAATTCTTATTTTTCATGACTTTTTGAATCTTAAAGTTGAGATCACATTGTCTTTGCTTTTATCAGTGCCCATTTTTTAACCTGCCTTTTAAATAAAATGTTAATAATCCACTTATTTTCATATAAGGAATAGGATAATAGCTGTTGATATGAAAATTCTGCCTAAATTATATTCCATACATGCAAAAATGTTGGAGATACTTTCTGTGGTGACCAATCCAAAGACCTTTGCAGTTGTCAGTTGTGTAATTTGCTTGTGAGGGAATTTTAAAACTACTGGCTCTCCTTTGAGCATGTCTTTGATAGTCTTAGAAATTTAGACATGATAGAGGAGGTATATGTAGGGAAATATACACACATATATACATTCGTACATACACACCATCTAGTAGAATCATAGACTAAGCAAAGTAGTTAATTGTATTGTGCTGCTTTTAAATCATGAATAAAAGAGTTATTGTGGGAATGTTAAAAGTTATTTTAAGGGGCTGGAGAGATAGCTCGACAGTGAAGAGCATGGGCTGCTCTTTAATTCCCAGCACGCACATGGCAGCTCACAACTGTCTGTAATTCCAGGTCCAGGTGATCTGACACCTCCACACTGATGCACCATAAAAAAAATTTTTTTTTTACAAAGTCCAGAAAATACTTTGTTTTTTTACTTCAGCCACATGACTGTTCTCTCCTGAGCTTGTTTCTAACAGTATATTTTAATAAAATAATTAGCTTTTTATCAAGTTAAGTAATCTTTATATTAAGAAAAAAGACAATGTAGCTAGAATTTTTATGATTATTTTTATTTTATTTGCCTTGGTATTTTGTCTGCATGTGTATGTGAGGGGGCCAGATCTTGGTCTTACAGACCAGACCGTTGTTAGCTGACATATGAGTGCTGGGAATTGATTCCAGTCCTCCGGAAGAACTGAGCCATCTCTCGAGCCCCCATAGTTAGATTTCAGTACGACCAATTTTTTGATAAAAACTTCTTCAGTGTTTTTACATACATAGTAGACTTTCCTGGAAGAACCTTGAATTTGTAAAATGATAGTTTTTCTCTTAATAGCTAACTCTACCCATTCGTGCCTAATATAGAATCTCCGAGAAGCTGGGGAAAAAAAGAGTGAATTTACTTGAGAATTACCATTTTAAGTTTTATAGATTACTTATTTAGAAAGCTAAATTGGATTTTGACATTATTGGGATTGTGTTCAAGATGGACTAAGGGAAAAAATTAGATGCCATCTGTTTCACATTCCTTCTTTGCTCGCCCCTTCCATATTTTATGGCTTTGAATTCATCAGATTATTTTTCAAAAATATAAACCTCCAGTAGATTTGGATTATATAATATCAACTCCTCTCAGCGAATGTGTAACTAAATGACTTGGATTGTTATGTTGCTGTATAGGACAATAGGAGGCATTGCTTCAAGATAATTGTTGAATTATTTAATATTTTCTGTGTGTGAGTTAGCTTCTTGTATCTTTTTTATTATCTTGGTAAATGTTTGTTTGTTTATTAGTCCAAGCTGACTTCAAACTTGCCATGTAGCCCATCTGGCCCTAAGTTTTTGATCCTGCTGCCGATGTCTCACAAGTGTTAAGATTACAGGCTGTGCCACCAGGCCCAGCACTGATAAACCATTTTTCTTGTTCCTGCTTACTGTAGTCTAATTTTGGTGAAAGCTGTGTTAAAGAAAGGAGAGTATTAGAATAAATGATACTGTTAGACTAAATCTTTATTCACTTGATAGATCACAGCCAGCAAAAGTCTGCTGAGAATTTTTATTTAGTGACAAACCCACTTTATAGCCTCTTGTAGCAATAGTTTTTCCTTACCTATATACTGTAGCTTAGTTTTCATCCAAAATGTGTGCCCAGTTCAATTTGGATTATTTTGGCAGGCAGGTTCTAGTCACATTTGAATCTAAATAAACCCCAGGGAGGGGCTATTGGACTTCCACAACTGAAAAAAAAAGCATACCTTGCTGAGGTTATAGTAGTTTGTACTTAGCATGGCCTGAGAGAGCCAGGCATCTGAGAGATAGGCTGTAAAGGAGAACTAACGTGGTATCCCAGAAATGGCCTGAAGGAGAGCCATCTGGACAGAAGAGAGTTGCGCGCTTGTCTCCAGCAGGAATGTTCTGGTGAGGTAGGAAGACAGATGGACTATCTACACCACTGTATTCTGTCCCTCACTTAGAAGCTTCAAGTGGGCAGTGTAGTTATGTGGGGGCTGGGATGCCAGGGATAGCAATTGTTCTTTCTTTGCCTGTCACAATGGAGGTGTGGACATTCTGGGAAAGGATTTTCTCTTGGCTTTTACAGCATGGTCAGAGAAGGTGGGTGGACAAAATAGCTATTGCCTTTTTCACCAGAGAGGATTTGGTACAGTACCTCTTTTAGTGCTTGGGGAAGTCAGAGTACTACAGTTTGATACCTTCATCAAAATGCTGCATAAATTTTCTAGGAGACATAGCATTGGATCTATGTCCGTTTCTCCTACACATACTAACTCCTTATTCAGTAAAAAGGACTTCTGGGCCTCTCAATAAAAGTATCAGAGATTTACATCCTCTTTTTTTACTGCTCTGGCTGGCCTGGAACTCACTGAAGAGGTCTGCCTGCCTCTTCCTCCTAAGTGCTGGGATTAAAGACATACGCTACTACCACTCAGCTGATTTGAAAAATGAAATTTATGCCCTGGTAATGCTGAAGAGGATGTAAATCAGCTGGGGGACTGGAGAGATGGCTCAGCTCTTAAGAGCACTGCCTGTTCTTTCTAAGGTCCTGAGTTCAATTCCCAGCAACCACCTGGTGGTTCACAACCATCTGTAATGAGATCTGGTGTCCTCTTGAGGAAGAGACCTGGTCAGTTGTCCTCATCAACTTAGAATATGAAACCCAATATGGACAAGTTCAACAGAACCATCATTTTATGGGCTGCCCATGCATGCTTACATCCTCTTAATAAGTCATGAACTACTTGTGATTGGCAATGAGCAAAGGGGTGTGTGCATGCACTCAGTGTGTACTTGAATGTCTGTGATAATCAGATTGCATTTCAGATTCCTACTAGTTTTCCAGTTGAATTTTTGGTCCATTTCCCAGTGGTCATTCTGATGAAGATGTGAGTGAATAGAGGCATGATCAATGCCAGGGAAAAGGAGCGGGTATTGGCTTTTTGTTTTTACTTTTCTAGAATTTCTGTAGCCTACAATGGTACCATTTGCCATGTATGGCTGTGTATGCCTTACTGTGTTTTTCTTTTATTAATATTTTTACTAGCTTTGACTTACAGAATAATTGAGCAGATAGTACAGAAAGTTCTATTTATGTCTCCTTTTAAAAATAGTTTCACCTATTCATTTCCTATTTTACATTAGTACGATGCGTTTGTGACAATAAATGTGTGGGTACATTGCTAACTGCAGCCCATAATTTCCTTTAGGATATGTTTTGCCTTCTTTGGTTTTGAAGGCTTGTAGAAATACCTACCTTTACAGCACCCTCCCCTCACTTGTGAGAGAAAGAAGGTTTCACCCTGTAGCGCTGGCTTGGAATTCACTAGATAGGCTAGTCTGGCCTTGAACTCATAGATTTGCCTGCCTTTGCCTCCCGAGTTCTGGGACTGTCTATTCTGGGCAACGGGACTGTCTATTCTCGGCCACATCTATTTGTTTGTTTGTTTTTAGATAAACTCTCACCTTGTATAGACCGGCCTTGAACTCCTGATCTTCCTGCCTCCCACCTTTCAAGTGCTGGGACGTTGACGTCTGCTCACTTACGTGTGTGCTTGTGGAGGCCAGAGGTCAGTGTTGGCTGTCTTCAGTTATTCTCTTTTTGTTTTAATTACTTAATTAGTTTTATGCATGTGGATGTCTCACATCAGAGCCCTAAGAGTTATAGCTGGTTGTGAACTGCCAAATGGGTGATAAAAATCAAACCAGGACCTCTGGAAGAGCTGCTTTAAAACACTCAGCCAGTGCCTTTAACTACTGAGCTATCTCTCCAGCCTTCCCACTTGATTTTTTGAGACAAGGTCTTTCACTGAATCAAGGGGTCACCTATTGGGCTAGCACTCACATGGCAGCTCACTATTGCCTATAATTTCATTTCCACCTCTGGGGACACTGCACATAGTGCACAATCAGGTGGACATACACACATGTAAAAAAGAAAACTTTGTGTGTGTATGATGTGTGGACATGTGTGAAAGGACACCTATGTATAGTTGGTTCTCTCCTACCTCTGCCTGTGCCCCCAAAATAGAACTCATGATATCCGGCTTGAGTGGTAAGTGCCTTTACCCACTGAACCATCTTGCTGGCCTATTTTTAATTTTTTCTTTTTAAAGATTTATTTATTTATTGTGTATACGGTATTCTGCCTACATTCATGCTTGCAGGCCAGAAGAGGGCACCAGATCTCATTACAGATGGTTGTAAGCTACCATGTGGTTGCTGGGAATTGAATTCAGGACCTTTAGATGAGCAGGCGGTGCTCTTAACCACTGAGCCATCTCTCCAGCCCCGCTATTTTTAATTTTTTTAAAAAAATCTTATTTATTTTTGTGTGAGTTTTACCTGAGTTTATCGTATGTGCATAATGTTCCTTTCTGTAGTGCCTGTTGAGCCTAGAAAAAGGTATCCCCTGGAACTGGAGTTTTAGATGATTGTGAGCTGCTATGTGGTGCTGGAAACTGAACCCAGATCCTTTGGAAGAGCAGCCACTGCTCTTAATCAGGGACCCTTCTCTTCACCCTACTCCCATTTTTTAATGTTATAAAGTCTAATTAGTAATTTCCCTCCATGGATAGTATTGGTGTTGTCTATAAAATTATTGCTGACCCCAAGATTTTCTCCTGGACTATCTTTATACATTTTCATTTTGCTGTTTATATTTAGGTCTGTCTTCTGACCTCTGAAGGCACTGGGATTGCATGCGGTCCACACACTCATATATTTTTAAAAATATCTTAATAAACTATTGTATTATTTTTCTTTCTTTTCTTCTTTTTTTTAATGAGACAGGGTCTCATTATGTAGGCCAGGCTGACCTTGAACGCACAAAGGTCCATCTGTCTCTGTCTCCCCAGTACTGGAATTAAAGGCCTGTGACATCAGCTTTAGTTTCTAGCAAATTATATTTCATATTCTAGATAGAAGTCAGCAAGTGCCAAAGTAATGGTGAGGTTATCATAGCTTGTATTTAGTGAGCAAATATTTGGTTGTATTAAAATGAATCTTACCGTATTTTTGGTATAGTGGGAATAACCTGCTAATTAATGCTATAAAGCAATACCTGAATTTTGCTTTTATATGATAGTGTATTTATAAAACTAGAATGGCATGTTATGTAAAAATTAAAAGTACAGATTAATATGCATCTGGTGAATTCAGGGCTTGAAGGATGCACATCTGTTGAGAAAACAAATTATACAACTATTCAGGGCTTTAGCGTCTTTAAATGTGTGTGCTTTGATTCTTTAATTGTTTTGAAACATTCTTTAATGGATTTAGAAAAGCCATTTGCTCTAAGGAAGCAACTTAGGAAGCCATTTGGAGACTATTAATTATCGATATTAATATTTTCTCTCCAGTTTATCTAGTAGGGAAGGAAGGAATTAACTGACTCAAAATGAGTTTGTTGTATAACTATATTTAAAAAGGAGAGGATATAATTTCCTGAATTGAATATACTAGAAATATTTTCAAGCTTTGAGTTCTTTTTTTTTTTCTTTTGGATTTATTTAATTATGTGTATAGTGTGCCTGCTTGTATCCCTGCAGACCAGAAGCGGGGTACCAGATGTCTTTACAGATGGTTGTAAGCCACCATGTGGTTGCTGGGAATTGAACTCCGGACCTTTGGAAGACATGGCTCTTAACCTCTGAGCCATCTCTCCAGCCTGTAGCACGAATAATAAAAACCCAGAGATAGATAATGGGTTTCAAGCTGAAAGATCAGAGAAGCAAAGCAGCCAACCACTAGAGAACTTTTACCTCTAGGAAATCTTCAGGGTGAGTTCCTGTCTCATCCCGCCTTGTTTTCCTTTCTAGTGCTGGTATTAAAAGCATGCACCACCACTGCCCTGCCCCTATGGCTAACTACTGTGACTGCTGGGATTAAAGGTGTGTGCCACCACTGTTTGGCCTGCATGGCTGACTAGTGTGGCTAGCTTTGCACTCTGATCTTCAGGCAAGCTTTATTTATTAGATCATAAACAAAATGTTACTATATTAGTCCCAGGCTCCGAATTCTAAATTGAATCAATACTAATGAGGAACTAATGTTGGAGTTGCTACCCTGTATCCGTCACTATGCTTGTACTATAGTGATAAAAAACTGAAGATATGGTGTGTACTTTTATTGATTAAGTTGGAGAAAGACTTCAAAGGTAGAGTAGCAAGTGCAAACTTGATACAATCTCTGAGTACTTCAGGAATATAAAGGGGCGATAATTCTGATGGGAAGGAGAGTCAGGCTAGAGAACTTCATTAAATTCACCAGGGGAAGCTTATTCATCCAGGGAGAAAATACATTCATTCATTCATTCTGGAGACAAAATTTTTATATTTCTTCATGTTGGTGTAGCTCATGTTGACCTCAAACTCAATTTTTTTCTGCTCCAGTCTCCTGAGTGTGGGAATATCTGTAGATGTTAAAAGCCTATCCAGGATCTGGTAAGATGGCTTTGAGGGTAAAAGTGCTTGCTGATTTCTATTTAGCCACAAACCTGTGTAAGATGAAAGGAAAGACCCAACTCCACAAAATTGTCCTCTGACTTGCACATGTGCTCCGGCATGTGCACACACACATGTCCTTGACAGACAGACAGACAGACACACCAATAAACAAATGTTTAAAAACCAACACTTTTCAAATGTTTGTAGTTGGGCAGGCAGTATTGAGAGCCATAGGGCTTAGAGGATAACTATGATTTGATTTTGTAAGAAAGTGGGTTAGAGTAACTAAAGATGAGGATTAATAGGGCACATCCCAAGGTACATTTGATAAAAATCAAAACTATTCCTAATATAAGGAGAAGTAAGTATAAGGTGGCAGAATAGGGTCTGTTTTGTTGCTGGCGGTGGGGTGAGGGTGGTTTGAGATGAGGGTTCTCTCTTTTGGAGCCTTGGCTATCCTGGAACTCTATTGACTAGACTGGCCTCAAACTCATAGAGATCTTTCTGCCCCTCCCTCCTGAAGCTGGGATTATATCACAATTTGGCCAGGGTCTGGACTTTTGGTTTGTTTCTTTAAAGTGGTGCTGGTGGCTTTGCACTTTTCCTCTTATTTCAACCTCCCGAGTGATAATTATCTAATTTTTGCCCTGTGATTTATTCTTGGAATTATAGGCTTTTATGTATTTGTCTTTTTTGTTTGCAGCCTTTTTTGTTTGATTTTTGTTTTGTTTTGTTTTGTTTCAGACTGAGTTTTGCAGTGTAACCCTGGCTGGCTTGGAACTTGCTATGCAGACCAAACTGGCCTCTAACTCATAAGAGGTCCACTATCTCTGTCTCCCAACTGCTCGGACTAAAGACATATGACACCATCCTCTGTAGCTATCATGTCTTAGCTAGCAACATCAGCATCAGCTGAAAATTTACTATAAATGCACATTTTGGGGTTTTTTTTTTGAGACAGGGTTTCTCTGTGTAGCCCTGCATGTCCTGGAACTAGCTCTGTAGACTAGGCTAACCTCGGACTCACAGAGATGCACCTGCCTTTGCCTCCCAAATGCTAGGATTAAAAGTGTGCACCACCACCACTGAGTGCACAGAATTATTCTTAGTCATGAAGACATGAACAGTCAACAGAGTCAGCAAAATATACTTATTCCACATGTGCATGGATTTATGATTTGTTGATTTTACGCGGATGAGACTTGCTGTCTAACGTTCGGATGCGTGTCTTTGAAATGGTTGAGTAGTTGACCTTTAGTACTGTGCACCTTGGACTCTTTACTTGCTTTAAAAACCCAAGGGTTGGGAGCTAGAGAGATTGCTTAGAGGTTAAGAGCACTGACTGCCCTTCCAGAGGTCCTGAGTTCAATTCCCAGCAACCACATGGTGTGGCTCATAACCATCTATAATGAGATCTGGTGCCCTGTTCTGGTGTACAGGTAGAACACTGTATACATAATAAATAAATCTTTAAAAGAAAACTCCAGGGTTAAATGATTTTTGAGAGTTGGTAGGTCTTTGATAACTGATCTATGGGGCTAGTAAGCTTGGAGATAGATCGAGATGGTTAAAATATGTAAGTCCCGAGAAGTCATTCTGTCTTTTTTTTTTCCTTAAGATGAGGTCTCAAACAGGTATCTCTGGCTGTTCTGGAAATTGCTCTGTAGACCAGGCTGGCCTTGAACTCACAGAATTCTGCCTGTGTCTGCCCCCCCCCCCAAGTGCTAGGATTAAAGGTACGTGACATCATCTTACCTCAGACTCTTGAGTGCTAATTATTTCCTCCTTGTGATTTCTTCTTGGTATTGTTGGTATTGAATGTGCTTTTTGCCTTTTATATATTTATGAATTCTCTGTTTTTTGTTTGCTAATTGTTGTCTAGTTTCATTCCATTGTGATTATAAAGAATATTTTGTATGGTTTGTCTCTTAAATTAAATTTTAAAATATACTGTGCTTTGTGGCCTAACATCACTCATGGGTACATTGCACATACATTTTTAAAAATGTGAGCCAGGCAGTGGTGGCACTCGCCTTTAATTTCAGCACTTGGGAGGCAGAGGCAGGTGGACCTCTGAGTTTCAGGACAGCCATGACTACAACAAAGAAACCCTGTCTTTGACAAAAAATTGTGGGCTAGTGGGAGGGCTCAATAGATAAAGGTATTTGCCCCAAGCCTCGCAACCTGAATTCAATCTCTGGGACCCACATAGTGGAAGGAGAGAACTGACTGTTTCAAGTTGTTCTCTGACCTCCACACGTGTGCTGTGGCATGAATGCACCACATGTGTATACACAAATAAGTGAAGTTTTACAAAACTATGTTTTTTTGAGGAAGGACTTTGGCTGTTTAGCTTTTATTTTCTCTCTTTATCTTTTTTGTTTGTTTCTGTCTCTTTTTGCAATGTTTTTCCCTGCAATTATATTTTCTACTCATCTCTTCTGGACACTCCCTTCTCCCGAATAGTTGTTTGTAGAATGCGCTTCCAAAGTATATTTCAAAGTCATTTATTGTATGTGACTATTTAAATCTATTCCATTAACTTAATAAATATTTATTATTTTGAAAAATTTTCCTTAAATACAGAAAAGAAAAAAAATGGAAAAGTCCCCATTTTCAGAGAGAGAGAGGAGAGAGAGAAAGAGAGGAGAGAGAGAAAGAGTGTACCAGGCTTTTTTTGGGGGGGGGGGGCCACCAACCAGCTCCCAAATCAGGACGTGGAGACTCACTATCAGTTATAATGCTCAGCCTTATCTTAACTCTTATTGTAATCTGTTCTTCTTTTATCTACATTTGCCTCAGGATTTTTTACCTTTCTTTTTCCTTCCTTCCTCCCTCCCTCCCTCTTTTTCTTTCTCTGTATATCTTTCCTGCTGTCTCTTGCCCCAGGTGTGTCCCTCTCTCCATCATTCTCTTCTCTAGAGCATAGATTTCTCCTCCTCATTCTCTGCCTCCCCACACATCCCTCTCCTGCCTAGCTACTGGTACTGTTCAGCTTTTTATTAGACCAATCGAGTGCCTTAGTCAGGCAAGGTGAAACAAATATCACACATCTTTACATCATTAAATACAGCATAAACAAATATAACACATCTTCACATAGTTAAAGTAATGTTCTGCAGCAGAAACAAATGTAACGCATCTCTACCTAGTTCAAATAATATTCCGCAACAGAAGAGAGAAACAGACAGACACAGAGAGAAACTGCTAGGTTTGGCTGTTTTTCTATTAGGATATTCCCACAGTGCTTAGCCTGGCCATTAACAGCTCTGATTAGCCTTATTTGCTAACGTAGGAGCTGAGTATCTACTCTAGAAATGTGAGATTTGCTCAGTGTAACTAGCATTTAATAAAGAATATCTGCTTTTACTGCATTTTATATAGTTAACAGTTTTCTTTAGATCTTGACATTTTAGCTTTCTCACAAGCAAGGCTGTGCAATACCTTGAAATTTAGCTTCTTGTTAGGACAGCACCGACAGCATAAATGTCTTTACGCACTCAGCTATGATTAAACTGAGATTAGTCCTTGAATTACTGCCTTGCAGTTACTAAGCATACTTTCAATTTGAGTTGCCATGCTTACCAGTACTGATTTCAGAACCATTGGTATTTGTGTGTGGAGCAGGTTAGGACAATAAATTTTTTTCACTTTACTTTAAAACTTTTTAAAGTTTTTCAAGCATTTTATTACTTACGTTTGAATAGTTATGCCAGTTTATGATTAAGAAATATTGACTTGGGTTAGGGGCTTACCTCTATTTAGAATTCAGAATTTTTAGTTCTTAGTTCATCAACATTCCATTCGTTTTCATAGGATATTCTTTCTATTCAACTTTGCATTTCTTGAATATTTTTCTTTTCATACTGAAGTATATTAGGATATACTAGATTATTCAGATCCATCAAATACATTTTTATTTGGGAAGAGCCAAACATCAACTCTCCTTAGTCCTTACCACTTAAAGTATATTCCTTACATTGTTAGGAACTCCCACTTTTAGAATTACCAGTCACAAAAATGGGAGAATTTCATTGTACTTTAACTAGAGTGACTGAAAGAGAGTTCACACCTCTAGTTGAGATAATTCTAGTGTGCTCAATAAAAAATGACATGTTCCATATCAATAATATAATCATTAATAGTAAAGGGCTAGTCCTAGAAACAGGGTATCATATGGAACTTAATTTTCCAAAAACTATAGTATATATAACATATATGATTTTATAACATTGAATTTAATGTAATTTAGTTGTAATGTCAGGGGTATAAAAGATACAGTAGTATTACTTTTGACATAATGTATATTTTTCTTATATGTATGTAAAAACACTAATTAAATGTGTATGTGTGTGTATGTGAGTATGTCTGCCTGTGAGTATATGTGTGTGTGTGTGTTGCATCCATATATGCGGAGGACATCAAGTGTCTTCCTCTGTCGTTCTCTACCTTCTGCCTTCAGACAGGTTCTCACTAAACTGGAAGCTTGCTCTTATGGCAAGGCTGTCTGACCAGGAAGTTGTCAGGATCCACCTTTCTCCGCTGCCCAGTGCTGGGTTTCACGCAAGCACAGTCATTCATGCTTGGCTCTTTTTAGGTGGGTGCTTAGGACTTGAACTCAAGTCCTCATATTTTCATAGTAAGCATTTTTTATTAGCTAACTTGTCTCCCAAGCCTCACTTTTTTCTTTCCTTTTTTTTCTTTTTGTTGTTTTTGTTTTGTTTCTTGAAAGAGGGTTTCTCTGTGTAGCCATGGCTATCCTAGAACTCCCTCTATAGACCAGGCTGGCCTCAAACTCAGAGTGCTGTGATTAAAGTTATGATACACCACTACCAGACTACTAGTATTTTTTTTATGGCAGTAATTTTCATTGAACTCTTGGGTGTTCCTTTGAAAATATAATTTTAATTTAAGCAGTAATATTCAACTATCATAAACAGTAATAACTCTTCAAGACTTTCAACTATTATAGGGTTCTACAAAGTTAAAACATGGCCATTGCTGAAAGCTTCAATGTTTTAAAACTTTATAACAAGGTATAAATATTTCTTAATATTACTATAGGGAAATTTTAAGTTTGGTATTTTAATATTTTGTGGGTTTGTTTTTCTGTGGAATTTTGTTACTGTTATTTTTGAGACAGTTTCAGGTAGCCTATACTGTCTTTGATTTCATTTGTCTGTGGGATTTTTTTACTGTTGCTGTTGATGATTTTCAGAGTTTTACATAGCTTGAACTGTCATTGAACTTACCATGTGCTGATTATTCTGCCTCTATCACACAGATGCATGTGGAGGCAAAGGTGAACCTTGGGTGTCTTTTTGCAGCAGCTTTCCACCATGTTTTGTATTATTTAAATTATGTATAGGGGTGTTTGTGTGTGTGCACACATGTGGAAGCCAGAGGTGTTGAATCCCCCTAGAGCTGAGTTACAGTTATGAGCCGCCTGATATAGGTGCTAGGAACTGAACTCAGGTTCTTGGAATTGAACTCACGTCCCCTGGAAGAGTAGCAAATGCTCTTAACTGTAACTGGAGGTTTCTCTCCTGCCTGCCAGTTCCCAAATACCCATTCTGAGGCTTAATATTAATTACAAACTGTTTGGCCTATGACTTGGGCTTATTGCTAGCTAGCTCTTACATCTTAAATCAACCTATTTATTAGTCTATGTATTGCTTCATGGCTTTGGCATTACCTCACATCTTGTTTCTCCAGTGACTGCTGGCATCTCCCTGACTCTGCTTTTCTTCTCCCTATGTATCTGTTTGGACTGCCTGGCTCTATTCTGCCTGGCTATTGGCCAAATCAGCTTCTCTATTAACCAGTGGTAATAAAACATATTCACAGCATATAGAAGGGCATCCCATATCACCTAACCACTGACCCATGTCTCCGGTCCAAGATTTATTTTTGTTCTTATTTATTTGTGTGTCTGTGTGCACATTTGCCCTCAGAGTTCAGAAGAGGATGTCGGCTTTGCTATGTAATCTTGGCTGACCTGGATCTAACTATAGATCACACTGGCTTTGAATTCATAGAAATCCATCTACCTCTGTCTCCTAAGTGATGGGATTAAAGGTGTGCACCAAAAGTTGTTTCTCCTTAATTTTTTTAGACTTATTTATTTGACTTTATATGTATGTGTATCATATGTGCTCCTGATGCCCATGAAGGTTAGAAGAGATAGTCAGAACCTCTGGAAATGAGGGTTGTGAGGTACCATGTGAGTGCTGGGAATTGAACCTGGGTCCTCTGGAAGAGCAGCTAGTCTTTTTAATGTCTCAGTTATCTCTCTAGCCCCAAAGGTTTTGTTTGTTTCTTCATTTGAAATAGGGTCTCACTATGTAGTGAAGCTCAGAGACAGAAATTGGGGTTCAACCTGAAGGTCAGAAAAACAAAACAGTCACCCACTGGCTCTTACCTCAATCTCAGTCCAAAAATGGTCCTCCTCCAGGAAACCTCAGAATGAGACTGAGAGTTGTCTCTTCCCATTTTATAATCCTCTCTAGTTCTGGGATTAAGGGCGAGCACCACTAACACCTGGTTTCTGTGGCAGGCTAGTGTGGCTACTGGGATTTAAGGTGTGTGTCATTGCTGCCTGGTCTGTAAGGGTGGTCAGTATGGCTGTTTTACTTTTCTGATCTTCATTTAAGCTTTATTTATTAAAATACAAATGAAATGCTACTACAATGTAGCCTTGTGGGTCTAGAACTCACTTTATACAGTACAGCAAGTTGGCATTAAACTCACAGAGATCCACCTGTCTTTGCCTCCAGACATTGGGCTTAAAGGCATGAACCACCACATTCAGATCTTTTTATTTTAAGTTTCATGTATGTTTGTGGCATTGTGTACATGAGTGCAGGTGTCCTTGTAGGCCAGAGATGTCAGATTCCCTTATAGTTGAAGTTACAGGCATCTGAGCTGCGTGATGTGGGTGCTGGTAACTGAACTCAGGTTTTCTGCTCTTAACTGATGAGCCATCTTTCCCCTCTCCCACCTTGATTTTATAGACTATGTCTTTCTCTAGGACCTGGGACTTATCACTTAATTGAGTTTGCTATCCAATCAACCCTAATTTATGATTCATCTCGTCTGCCTCTGTTTCCCCAGCACTTGAATTATTTTTATGTGTCATTATGCCTGTCTTTTTACTTGGGTGCCTGAGACTAAACTCAGGCCCTCATACTTCATCACTAAGACTTTATAGACTGGGCCATTTCCACAGCTTCCATCATACTATAATTCTTTGATAAAGAAATTTGGTGAGGGTCATGGAACCCAGTACTTGGGAGGCAGAGGCAGGTGTATTTTTGTGAGTTTGAGGCCAACCTGATCTACAAGGTAGGTTCCAGACCATCCAGGGCTGTTATATAGAGAAACCCTGTATCAGAAACAAACAAACAAATAAACAATTCAGTATAGCGTCACAGAAAAGAAGGGGAAAGTTTCTGGCCCTATTACAGTTGTAATGAATAAAGGTAAACTAGCTTTTAAGACAGAGTAAAGCACAGTTGAGTTCTTTTCAGGGTTATCAGTTCAATGTGAATGTGGAAGGCCCAACTCCTTCAGCCCTGTGTTTGGTTCTGAAAAGAGGTCTCTTATTAAGTTAAAGATATTTTGTGTCTAGCTACTTTTATTTAATAAGCTCTGCCTTTTCATAAGCTACCTTAAAGCTGTTTTATAGAATGAACAGGTTTAAGGGTATAAAGAACTCCTGGTGGGTAGTTCCACATCTCTGATTAGATTGGTTTTTTGTTCTTTAGAGGTCATTCCTATTCTATCAATAAAGAAATTGAGGCATTTATGCCATATATTCCTGGATTTGATGCCCATTGCTTTACTATTTCAACCCTTCTGTGAGTCAATATTTTCTCTACTCTTGACCTTTTTTTTTTTGTTGTTGTTGTATTTGGTTTTCATTTTGTTTTATTTTTTTGAGACAGGGTCTTTCTGTGTAACAGCCCTAGTTGTCCTGGAACTTGCTCTGTAGACCAAGCTGGCCTCGAACCCTACCCTTGATCTTGTTAAACCATACTTACTTCTCTATAGCGGAGATATGCTGAAATAATAGTCATTTACTTGTTATTAATTGCAGAGCATTTACTTTTATTAGCACATTGCAGTATTGAGATTGCATTGGTTTGGGCCATAAAATATATTTCTGAGTAATTTTTGATAGGCTACAAAGAATGAGATGTATGTAGCTTTAAATTTTTTAAGCTTTCTGTACCAGTAGAAATTGACCCACATCCTGAAACAGTGAAAGGAGAGACTTTATTAAGGATGGCGTTAAGTTGCATATTTGTATGAAAAATTTTTTAACCGAGAGTAGAAAAGAAAGCTAGCCAGTTTAAAATTGTAGTGTTGCTCATTTTGCTGCATGAATAATATAATAAAAAAATGAGGAAAATGAGAATTTCACTACTCTAAATCACTATTCTGTTATTCAGTATTGTCTATATTTATATCAGGTTAGTATTTTATAATAAAAGGTTTTATAATTTCATAATAAAATTTAGATTTTAGCCTGGTGGTGGTGGTGCACACCTTTAATCCCAGCACTCGGGAGGCAGAAGCAGGTGGATCTCTGTGAGTTTGAGGCCAGCCTGGTCTACAAGAGCTAGTTCCAGGGCAGGCTCCAAAGGCACAGACAAACCAT
>NW_026067955.1:8980531-9089257 GCF_014885135.2 Alexandromys fortis
TTTTTTTTTTTTTTTTTCGAGACAGGGTTTCTCTGTGGCTTTGGAGCCTGTCCTGGCACTAGCTCTGTAGACCAGGCTGGTCTCGAACTCACAGAGATCCACCTGCCTCTGCCCACCTGCCTCTGCGCCACCATCGCCCGGCATTCCTGTTATTGTCTTAAACCACAGTAAAAATGTTCGATGTGCTGGCCACACTTTTAATCCCAGCACTTAGGAGGCAGAGATAGGTGAATCTCTGTGAGTTTGAGGCCATCCTGGTCTATATAACGAATCTAGGGCAGCCAGGGGTAGGTAAAGAGACCTTGTCTTAAAAAGCTAACATTGATTAATTAAATAAACCACAGTAGGACCAACAGAATTGAGATACAGAGGTTTTCATTCACATGGAAAGGGCTCAAGATAGGATACAGTATGGAATACATGATGTAGATAGGCCCTGTAGAATCCAGCATATTTGAGTTTTGAGGTTTTTTCTGTCATTTCTTAGCCATGTCCTATCAGACAACCTCTAAACTTTCTGTCATGTGTAAAGTAAGAAAAATTGTACTTCTTTAGAATAGTTTAGTCACACTTTATGTGTAGTGTCTGATATTCAGTAGGCACTGTGTTTTTATAAACCAAAAGCTGAGCGATGTGGATTAAATGCTAAGTTTTATAGTAGTTGAAGGTGGTTATAATTATGGAGCTTTCAAACCCATTTTAAAGTAGCTGTCAGTTTGGGGGATGGAACTCAATGGTAGTGTGTTTGTTTAACATGCATGAGGCCTTCCCTGGATTCCATCCCCAGAATTGTCCACAAGTAAAATCAATAATAACAGAACAACTGCATAACTTTTAAAGTAGTTGTGAATCCAGTTATCTATAATTTTAATTTGTTGCAGAAATTAAATTTATTTCTTATGATGCTGGGGCTGCAGAGATTTTTTGGTAAGCCATAAAGCGTGTGAATGTTACACTTTATGCAGTGTTAAGAGATAGAATATTTTGCTTGGTTTTTAGGTTAGAGCTGCCTTTTTATACCTCCTTCAATTGATATAGTACAGAGTGATTGTTACTGAAAAGAATGAAAGTTGCTGATCATACATATCTGTAAAGGAGAGAGACTGTGTCTGTAACTGCCTTCCAGAAAGGTGAAATGAGATTGAAGACCTTTTCATCATGCTCCATTCTTATTAAAATAAACTTTTATTTTGTTCTGTTACTACTTATTTATAAAAGATAATCACAGAAACAATATTTACTGTTCCTAAGTACCAAAATCTTTGAAAGGTCTTAACAATCCTTCCTTCCGTCCTGCATTAGTTCTCATGGTTCAGATACTTTTTGTGTGCAAAAGTTACCCTCCCAGCATATACTACAACACAGTGGTCTGCATGCAACAAACTTTATTTCTGTGTTAATTCAACAGCATTTTATTGACCTGAGGTTCATTTATAATCTTAGATCACAAGAGTTTGTGGTCTTAGGACAATCATACACTTCTTTTTTTTACAGCTTTTGATAATCAGTAAAGTGTTTTTAAGGCATAGTTATAAAAGGGGGCTGTTGAAACAGGCTGTCAGATACCCTTTTCCACATTTTTTTTATTTTAAAGAAGATATATTTAGTCTCATCCTTGGTGTTTTTTCTCTTTCTTTCTTTTTTTTTTTTTTTTTTTTTTTTTTTTTTTTTTTTTTTTTTTTTTTTTTTTTTTTTTTTTGATACAGAATCTCACTGTGTATCCCAGGCCTCAGGCTTTTAAAGTTCCTACAGGTGTGCAGCACATCAGGCTTTCACCCTTGTTTTGGCTTTAAAAACAACATCTTCCTTTTTAAAAATTTTATTATTTGTGGGCTCTTGGTGGCACATGCCTTTAAATCCTAGAACTTGGGAGGCAGAGCCAGGCAGATCTGATACCCTCTTCTAGCCTCTGCAAGCACCAGGCATACACACAGTGCACATCCATAACACCAAGGCACATCACTTACTCAAAAGAAATATTTTTCCCCTAAATTTTGTGTATATTGGTGTCTTGCCTACATGTATATCTGCATGGGAGTGTCAGAAGCCCTGGAGTTGGAGTAACAGGTATGAGCTGTCATGTGGGTGTCAAGAATTGGACCTTTGGAAAAACAGCCAGTGCTCTCAACCGCTGAGCCATCTCTCCAGCCTCCAAATATTATTTTTTAAAGCCAAGAGAAAGGAATAGCAATGCCATCAAATTTTTCCCCAGCCTAAACTTAGAAGATGAGTAAACCAACTAGAAAAACTATTTAAACAAGCAAATCAATTGAAGAACTGGGTAAGGAGGTAAACCCCTGTATTTTTAGTATTCAGGAGACTGGCAGGAGGATTGCTGTGAGTTTGAGGTCAGCCTGTACTACATAGTAATTTTTTGTCTGAAAAAGGTAAAACAGTGATGTGTGGTGGCCCCCACCTTTAATCCTAGCATTTGGAAGGGAGAGGCAGCTCTCTGTGAATTCAAGGCCACATATAGTACAAAGAGGGTTTGAAGACAGCCAAGGGTATGTAAAGAATACACTGTCTCAGGGGGAGAAAAAGCTCAGTGGTACAGTGCTTGACTTGTCTGCACAAAAGTTCTTGGTTCAGCCAGCGTTCAGTTCCTGGCTCTTTAACGAACGGGCTGATGAAATGGCTCAGTGGGTAACACCACCTGCCACCCAAGCCTGACAGCCTCAGTTCAATACCCAGAAACAATGTTAAAATAAATGGAAAGGACCAATTTCATGAAGTTGTCCTGTGACCTCCACACACATGCTATGGGATGGTATCCCACAAACATAGGTCATGTACATACGTACAGAAATAATTTCAATAAAAGCCATTTGTACTCACTACAAATGAGCTAAGGTATAGCATACTTGAAATCTCCACATTTGAAAGTTACCTCTGTGCTAGGGATGACATTTATTGTTACTTTTGGGGGTGGTGCATTTTAGAGACAGAATCTCATGAATCCTAGCCTGGACTTTCAACTCACTGTCTCACTGAAGATAACTGAACTGATTTTCCTACTTCCACCTAGCAAGTGCTGGCATTCCAGGTGTCTGCCACCATACCCACTTTTTATTCAGTTTGTGAACTTGAACAGGATCTCATATGTACTAGGAAAACACTCTAGCTATTAAGCTACACCCTCTTCCCTTGTCCTATATATAGATGGATCATATAGTATGTGAAATGTTTCTCAACAAACCATTTTTTTAAAGATAGAAATTTAACCCCATAAAGAAATTTTCCCATAAAAGAAATATATTTTAAACACACTACTCAAATAATGGGGCATGTTGAATTTGGGAAACAGAAGAAACTAAGTTGCTCAAGGAAGAGGATTAGGTTGTCCAGCAAAAACTTTGTGAATGTGTTTTTAAAACACTATATTGGTCAGGTGGTGGTGATACACGCCTTTAATCCTAGCACTTGGGAGGCAGAGACAGGTGGATCTCTTTGAGTTCGAGGCTAGCCTGGTCTACAGAGCAAGTTCCAGGACAGGCTCTAAAACGACAGAGAAACCCTGTCTCAAAAAAAAAAAAAAAAAAAAAAACAAACCCACAGGAAAAAAATACAAATAAATAAATAAAATTAAAATAAAACACTGTATCTGTATTTGGTTGTTGTTGTTTCAGAAGGACAGGTGGTGAGGGAGAATTGTCTGTATTCTGTCAATCATGTTATAAATAAAGCTGATTGGCCAGGCTGGAAATATAGGCAGCAAAACCAGATAGGAAGTAGAAATAATGTAATGAGAACAGGAGAATTCTGGGAAGGAGGAAGTTGATTCCTCCCACTCCTGCCTAGATCACCGAAGCAGCAGGATGTGATCTGCCCCACTGAAAAAGGTACTGCACCACATGGCTATCATAGATCAGAATAATGGGTCAATATAAGCTACCAGAGCTAATAAGAGGCTAGAGCAAATGGGCCAATCAGCTTTATAATTTATGGAGACCTATGTGTGATTTTCTTTGGGGCTAAACAGTTGTGGGGTACCAGGCGGTACAAAAACCCCAACAACAAGCAGGCCCCCATTCATGTTACAGATAGGTGTGAGGCCAGTGTACTTTTGGCTCAGTGGGTCTGAATGGGTGAGTAAGTGGTTGGCAAGAGTCCTTTGTTAGTGTAGCAGAAGGAAGAGAGCTCAAGCTTTGGGTTCTTCTGGCTGTATTGGACTGGCTGATGCAGCAGTGACCGTGTCTTCTCTCTTCCCTATGAAAAGCAATAATTACCTTTTTAGAAAGTAGGCACATTAAGGTTGAATTTACTCAAGAGGTGAGTACCCAGAGCTAATCATTTTTAAAGAATCTCAATGCTTCTTACAAGTTGATATCCTTTTAAGTCTATATGTCACTTTCTACTTAAATGGCCTCTCACTGCTTTCAGTGACTTTTAAAAAATATTGAATAATCACTCCTGCTACCTCTTCACCTTTCTTAAGATGATGCCCTCTCTACCTTGTTGATCTTCCTTTACCAAAAGCCTTTCATCTATAGGCTGGTAATGACTGTATCTGGATACTCTGTTTCTAGCTCACTATCAAAAGTGGTAACTTAGTGGGACTGAACAAAGTTCTTAGCATCACTATCAGATCCCTAGACCTTGTGCTTGGGATCAGACCCAAGGCTTTGTGCATGCTAGGCAGACCCTCCATACCGACCTATAGTAGTTCCAGCATCTTTCTTAAATTTATTATTCAGACTTAAATTATTTTGGCAATTAATTTAATTTACACCTTGATTTCAGCATTTGTTGTTCTTTTGTGTGCTTATTTGTGATGTCCCTTGTAAGCCCTAAGAACAGAACAACTGTAAATGTTGAGTTCACTGGTACACTAACAGTGACTATCCCAGTTTTAGGTACATAAAAGACACTTTGTAAATATTTGTTTAGTTAAGAATGTTTTGAATAGGGCTGGAGAGATTGCTCAGTGGTTAAGGACACAAACTGCTCTTTCAGAGGACCCGAATTTAGTACCCAGCACCCTTGTAAGGTAGCTCACAAGCAGCTGTAATTCCACCTCCAGGAGATCTAACACCTTCTTTGGCCTCTGCAGGCAGCTGGATGCACATGGACAAACTCCTACATGGATATATATTCTCTCTTTTTGGTTTTATTTGACAAGGTTTCTCTGTGCCTATAGATGAAGATGATAAGGCATGTTTTCTAGTATGCTTGAGACCTAGGACTTAATTCTCAAACATTCCAAGAAAGCAAATAAGTTAAGAAATAGAAAGTATTCTTGGTTTAGCTTCAAATGTATGTGACTTACTGTGACAGTAGATAGGAAATGATGACCAGGAGATGAGTGTTACAGCATGTCTTGTAATGGAAAAGTTCTGAGGAGAGGAAGAAGTTAGTTACAGTGAGAAAGAGTTCAGTAAAGCTTATTAAGTAGTTTGCCTTAGCCTCCTCATTGAGATGAGAAGGTGAATAGTTTTATAGACCTGTTTTACTAGTTTGGTAGTAGAAAACTGGGGAATTTTCATCTTACAATTAAAAAATGTCTCTGTGTGTGGTGTATGTCCGGATGGGGCACATGTGTATGTTAGCACTTGTTCCCATGAGTTTGGAGGCATGAGCCTGACATCATGAATCTCCCTTGATTGCTGTCCTCTGAATTCATTGAGGCAGGATATCTGAATTGAACCTAGACCTCTCCTTTCTGGCTAGTCTAGGGTATCCAGTTTACACTAAGGATCCCCATCTTCAGGCTTTCCGAGCATTGGAATTAAAGTGGTCTGCTTATGCACACTTGGCATTTGCGTGTGTGCTGAGAACCAGAACTCCTATCTCCATTTTTTCAGGGCAAGCACTTTATCCACTGACCTATCTTCACAGCCTCTTCATCGTAGAATTTGTATTTTATTAACAGATAAGATAATTTTTTTCTTAGCATCCCAGCACTGAGGAGGCAGAGGCAGGCAGATCTCTGAATTCAGGGCCAGCCTGGTCTACAGAGTGAGTTCCAGGACAGCCAGGGCTATTACATGGAGAAACCCAGTCTCAAAAAAAAAAATCAAATTTTTTTCTTAAAAATATTTGTGTGTATGTATGCTACACACCAAACATACACATGCACACACATCTGAGCAGGTATATGTGGAGGCCGGAAGAGTTTGTTGTATTCCCTAGAACTGGAGTGTTAATCAGTGTGGATGCTGTGAATAAAACTCAGGTCTGAGCCGGGTGGTGGTGACGCACGCCTTTAATCCCAGCACTTGGGAGGCAGAGGCAGGCGGATCTCTGTGAGTTCGAGGCCAGCCTGGTCTAAGAGCTAGTTCCAGGACAGGAACCAAAAAGCTACGGAGAAACCCTGTCTCGAAAATCAAAAAAAAAAAAAAAAAAAAAAAACAAACCTCAGGTCTGTTGAACAGCTGCAAGAGTCGTCAGCCCTGAGCTGTCTCTCCAGCCCAGGACAGACGTTTTCATTGCTGACAGGTCCACCAGGTCCAAGTGGCCCAGGCCGGTGGGTGGGTAGGTAGGTGATGAACAAGTTTTTGGTGGAGAAGTGTAAGAGAAGGAGAAGCGAGAGCAATCATGCACTGTGGGGAGAAGCAGAACTGAATACGCAATGGCAGTGACGAACAGACTGAGAAGGTTGGCTACACTGCCACTTGGGGCCATGCCTGAGGGCCATGCCACCACCATCGGGAGACATACAGATCTGAGTGGCCTGCACTGCCACCAAGCGCCATGGTGATGTCCAGGCCCAAGCTGTGGCCAAGGGCCATATCGAGGTCCACAGTCCTACTACAGCCAGGGTCAGGGTCCCCAGTGGCTTCAGCACTGGAAAGCTGGCCTGGCGCCTTGTCAGATACCTCAGCAAGAGAGCTGCCACCCCCAGCTGGCCCCAATGTTGTGGACCTGGGAGAGCTGTCCCCAACTCTTAATGGTCCTGGGAAAACTGAGGCCCAACACCACTGCAGAAGGTAATGCTGGCTCTACACCTCACCATATGTTGGGAAGAGCTGGCCCTTATGGCCTGGGCACAGAAGAGATGGCCCTGACCCTCACCTTGGAGGAGGAGTAGTCCCAGCGGAGGCCTGGACTGACCAACTCAGCTACTACCCAGGCCCACATTTAGTGCTTTGAATGGGCCCAACCCAGCTTGTAGGAATTGGAATTACAAATGATTGTGAGCTGCCATATGGGTACTGGGAACTGAACCTGGGCCATCTAGAAGAATTGTCAATGTCTTAACCATTGAGCCATCTCTCCAGTTTCTATTTTTTTTTTAATGAAATAAAGCTTTTTTTTTTTTTTTTAAATTATAGGAGTGGTGGCACACACCTTAAATCCTAACACTTGGGAGGCAGAGGCAGATCTGAGTTTGAGGCCAGTTTGGTCTGCACGATGAGTTCCAAAATAGCTAGAGCTACATAGACCTATCTCAAAAAAGAAAACCAATTGTATGTGGGGTATTCATGTTTGCACATGTGTAGAGTGTGCATGTGGAGGACAGAGGACAGCGTTAGGTATCCAGTCTGTCACTGAACCTGGAGCTTACATTTTAGCAAGCAGGTACTCAGGGTCCTCCTGTCACTGCCCTGCTTTTGCCATGGTTGGGGATCTTACCTCAGGTTCCCATGTTTGCACAACAGGAACTCTACCACGGAGGCAGCTTCCCAGTTGCAAATAGAAAAATTTAGATTCATTCTTTTTCTTGTAACTCTGTTCTTTTACAATCAATTGTTCGTTTTCTGATGTATTCTCTTGAACTTTTAAGAACATGAAGACATTTCCACAGAATGGTGTTTGTAAAAGGATTCAATATTTTTTTGGTTTTGATTTTTAGTAGGATCATAACTACATTTTACACTTCAGTTTCCAGCACCCACATCAGGTGGCTCAAAACTATAACCCCAGGGATCTGACACCCTTTCTAGCCTCTCAGTACATCTCCACACAAGGCATTCCCTCACACAGACACACGTGTACACATGCAGCTATGTCTGTGATCCATTTTGAGCTGAACTTTTAGGTGTTTTGCTTGGTTGTTTTTGGTATTTTTGACACACAGTGTCTTGCTATGTAGACCCAGCATGTCTCAAACTCATAGAGATATACCTACCTCTGCCTCCCAAGTGCTAGGACTAAAGGTATGCAACCCTACCCTTAGCTTGAGTTAAATTTTGAGAAAAGTATATGTCTACATTTAGAATGTGTGTGTTTGTGTGTGTATATGTGCCTGTGTGAGTATACTCATAGACACATTCATGAATGTGTATGGTTTTCCTAGAATTTCCTTTGCTCTTTTGTGAAAAACCAGTGCGTCCATATTGATAGCAGTCTATTTCCGGGCATCTATTTCTTTCATTTGTTTATCTCACCAGTACTGTAGTGTCTTGAGTACTAAAACTTCAAAATAACCTGTGAAATCTCTGTTTGCTTGAATTCAGGGCCTTGTGCATGTTAGTCAAGCTTTCTACCACTGAGCAACATGCATAGGCCTAGCTGAGTTGTTTTTTTTTTTTTTTTTAATGAAAGGAACTTTTTAAAGGCTTAATTTATTTTTGTGTGGATATGTCTTTGTGAGTGAGTGTATGTGCCAGAAGAGCCTTAAAAAAAAAAAGAGCTGGGCAGTGGTGGTACACATCTTTAATCTCAGCACTCGGGAGGCAGAGGCAGGTGAATCTCTGTGTTTGAAACCAGCCTGGTCTACAGAGCGAGTTCCAGGACAGCTAGGGCTACACAGAGAAACCTTGTCTCACCACCTCCAACAAAACAAAAAGAAAAACCAAAAGCCCTTGAAATTGAAATTAAGTGTAGGCTCTTGCCCTTTCTAGGTAAGCATTCTATGATTGATTTGTAATCCCCATCCCTGTAGCCCCCTCCCCCTTTAGAAGATTAAAATGTAATATTTAATGTTCACTTTGTATGGTATCCTCAACCTGATTGTTTTTATATTATCTACTAGTAACCGTGCACAAACCTTTCAAAAACATATTAGTGATGATAATCTGAAGGTAGAGGCATTAGCTGGATGTAGATATGGACCTTACATTCTATTAGTGTCCTGAAACAATGTAATAAAAGGAAAGAAAGTGGAGTTACCAGTCTCTAACGTACATATGCCTTCAACAATTAAGACATATCTATAGAAAGAACATCTTCAATTTTATTTTCCTTTTTTTTTCTGCATTGTTGTTTGAGAGATTTGGGTAAAAGGCAACTAGAGGATATTGGAAATGAACAGAAATAGGAAGTTGTTTCATATAGGAAATTGACTTATTTATGATTAGTATTCTCATGTTATTTTACAGTTTTAACACAAAACAAATAGAAAACAATAATATAAAATAAGCTTCTTTTAGGTAATGTTGTACTATAAGCATGTATCCTTGAATTGTCTATTGTGTATCTATGGTCAGCCTGCAGCTTTGTACCTGTGATTATATTGCTAGGGAATTAGAAATAGAAATCTTCTTTGGAAGCTCATGGTCTAGAAACCTTTGCCCTGTGATATACCAGTGATAACTGTTGTAAGCTGGTAGTTGCCAGGGCATGGTGTCATACATCTTTAGTTCCAGCACTGGGGAGGCAGAGGCAAGTGAAGCTTTAAGACCCTGCCTAAAAGGGGAATGGCACATTTTCTTTTTAAAAGCATATTAACAGTTGTTACACCATAATTGTCATACAGAAGACTCTGTCACCCAAAAAGGTGTGGAGATTTTCCCACCAACAAGTAAGCAATTCTTCAGAGACAGACATGGTCTTAGTGGGCCTGACACTGTCAATCTTCAGACTGCATCAGATCCTACAGGTTGAGCGCAAGTCCTTAAAATTGTCCTTCCCCGGAGATGAGGTTCTCCTTCTAAATCTGGTTTTGAGCAAAGTGAGCTTCCTTCTCCTTCGCTTCTGGATTTTTTGTTTTGAGTATCTCTCATGGAAACATTTTCTGGTTATCGAGGATGTTGTTACAAAGAGTGCAGGCAAAGGCGGTACGTAGGGGGTGTGTTGTAGGACTACCATGACTTCTCTGAGGAACCTCAGTGTCTACAGGGATCTGGCCCTTTGGTTATTGTGGAGACTTTATTGCATAGTCTTGATTGAAGGATGTAGAAATATGATTGGACTCAAAGGAGTATGATCTAATGCCCAATGGTAAGAAAGCCCCATGAAGCTTCTTGTTCATTTCCTCTGGACCTCTCTACGGCCTTCAGTCTTTCTGGGTAGGAGGCTGCTGTGGTGAATGTGGTATGAAGGGTGGTGGTCTTCTGATCTACCTGAATTTCTTTATGATCATTTTCAAGCCTGGGAAGATAAGAATATATTTTGATTTGTGTGTCTTAAATTGGGGAGGAGAAATTGTAGTTTTATGGTCTGCTTTGGGGAGGAAAGGGGGAAGATAACAGAATAAAGATAAGATAGAGGCTCTGTTTTTTGTTGTTGTTGTTTTTTTTTTTTAATGCTTATTCTGGTCATTTAGGAAGGAACTATGACTGTGTGAGTAATGAGCCAGGACATTAGACAAAACCAAAACATTTCATAATATCACAAGTGTATTACGTGTATTATCAAATACAGCAGTAAAATTACCTTATTGACAACTTTTGTGTTAGGCTCAGTTTTCACATCAGACACTAGACACTAAAAGGGATGCAGGTTAAGATGTTAGTTTTGTGACTTTATTTTTAGTTTGAGCTTCTACTCAAAATAAAAACAAATAAGTCTTTTTTTAAATGCAGCACGTCAGTCTTTGCCTCTTTTTTTTTTTTTTTTTTTCTAGACAAGGTTTCACTATGTAGCTATGGCTGTAACTTGCCTTGTAGATCAGATTGGCCTCAAGCTTATAGGGATCCTCCTGCCTCTGCCTCCAGAGGGCTGGAATTAAAGGTGTGCACAACGACTTACAGCTCACTTCCCTCTATAAAGCAGAGTTGGGGTTTTATAAGACACATTTTAATATCTGCTTAAGTTTAAGGGTTAAGAGAGGCACTTGGGGTGGACAGTGGTGGCGCATGCCTTTAATCCCAGCACTTGGGAGGCATAGCCAGGCAGATCTCTGTGAGTTCGAGGCCAGCCTGGTCTACAGAGCATCAAAACTACACAGAGAAACCCAGTCTCTAAAAACTAAAGCAGGTGGGAGAGAAGAAGGGAAGGAGGGAGGTACTTGGAGAGAAACAGTACCAGAAAGTGTGGGGTTCTCTGAGAGACTGTTGCCAGTTTGTACATTTTGAATTGCATGACTGCTGCCATTGCTTGGTAAGTGGTAAGTGGAGGGAAGAACAACATTGACCAGCATCATTTTTAGTACGTTCTAAACTAATTTTAAGAGGAGAGCTTTGAATTAAATTGTCTACGGTCTATTTAACTCAGCTTTAACTTCCTGATAAATACCTTGTTACACAGTGATTTAAGAAAACAATTTAAGAAAATATTTTTCTTTTTGGTTATGTGGACATCATTAAAAGAGATGTTTCATGTTAAATACTTTTGTGTTTCCTTAGCTTTCTGGTTTGCAGTTTCCTTAGCTTGTGTTAACTCATAAGTAACTAATCTAGCTGGCTAACATGTTAAAAGATATAAAACCAAAATTATTTTAGGGAGCTTTGACGATCGCTGTGCTTTACTCTGAATAGAGTCCATTCCTAGTGAATGAGTTTCTCAGTTTACTTTAAAATGTAGTTGGTTGTTTTTTGTTTTTTTTTTTTTTTCTGGGCACATGCCTTTAGGCTTAGCACCCAAGAGGCAGAGGCAGGCAGATATCTGCGAGTTTAAGGCTAGGACAGTCAGGGCTACACAGAGAAATTTTTATCTCAAGCTCCCTCTCCCAACTAGTTTTTTAACTGTATTTTTCTGTATTTTATACAGGTTACAAAATGTCCTCCTATGCTTGAAATCTATAGACTACATGTTCTTCAAGAACTAAGCCGTGGTTTTTCATCTTCTGGAAGTACACATAAGCATAAATATGATGCCAAAACTCATTTTCATTCTCTGACTGCAGTTGATTTGGACATACTTCTGTGTTGAAGAGAAGTATACACACTGAGGACATCATTGTTCAGAGACTGTCGTGTAGGATCATGGACCATTCTAACAGGGAGAAAGATGAAAGACAGCGGACAACTAAAACCATGGCACAAAGGAATACACACTGTTCCCGACCATCTGGTACCTCAGCATCCTCTGGAGTTCTCATGGTGGGACCCAACTTCAGGGTTGGCAAGAAGATAGGGTGTGGGAACTTCGGAGAGCTCAGATTAGGTGAGATTTTGGTTATTTCTGTCACTTCTAGTAACAACAACAACAATAGCTACTCTCTCTGTTGTGTTTCAAGATAAGCAGGTGATGCTTTAGTGGGAACTTTCTCTTAAGTAGGACTTACTAGCATAAGAAATAAGGATTTTGCAAAGGGAATTATAGTTATTATTAGTCATGGTGCTATTATCCAAGGCTTCCTTTATGTGTGATAGGATTTTTTTTTTCATTTCTTTTAAATATTTATTTATTATGTATACAATATTCTGTCTGTGTGTATGTCTGCAGACCAGAAGAGGGCACCAGACCTTGTTACAGATGGTTGTGAGCCACCATGTGGTTGCCGGGAACTGAACTCATGACCTCTGGAAGAGCAAGCAATGAATGCTCTTAACCACTGAGCCATCTCTCCAGCCCGTGTGATAGGATTTTTAATTTTCCATTAAGTTAGACTATGTCTTTATTAATGTTTAAAATGTTTTTAAAGTTTATTTTACGAGTATTTTTATTATAGGTTTTTCAAGACAGGGTTTCCCTGTGTAGCTCTGGCTGTCCTGGAACTCCCTCTTTAAGCCCGGCTGTCCTGGAACTCAGAACTTCTGCCTCCCGAGTGCTGGATTAAAGGTGTACACCACCACTGCCTCAGCTTAATCTTCAAAACAAACAAACAAACAAAAAACTTTAGTTTTATGTATGTTTATTTGTCTATGTGAGTATAGTCTGTGTGCGTGCAGGTACCCAAAGAGGCCAGAAGAGCGCATTAGATTCCATGGAGCTAGAGTTACAGGTAGTTGTAAGCCACGTTATGTGAGTGCTGACAAGGAAACTAGCATCCTCTGGAACAGCGTAAGCACTCTTAACTGTTGAGCCATTTCTCCAGCCCCTAAATAATTGTCTAAGCTCTGGATTATTACAAAAATCCATCGTAAGAAGCTTTGACTTTTGGGCCACTGTGAGAGTAGGAACATGGGATAATTTTTTTAAACCTCTGCTACTTTTGATGATTCTACAAAAGAAAACAAATTTTTTATGACGATGATTATCTTTTTCTTTTTTAAATAATTTAATTTATTTTTTGTACATTGGTGTTTTGCCTGCATGGATATCAGTGGGAGGGTATTGGGTTCCATAGAACTGGAGTTACAGATAGTTGTGAGCTCCCATGTGGGTGCTGAGAATTGAACCTGAGTCCTCTGGAAGAGGAGCCAATACTCTTAACCACTGAGCCATCTCCCCAGTTCCTGATTATCTTTCTCAATCCTTAGAGAAACATCACTATCCTAGCTGTATATCTCCAGGTACAGAATTGAATCAGAAGAAGCTAGGAATGAATTTATTCTTAATTATAGAAGGCTAGCAACTTGGAATTGAACTGTACCAGGATAATAAAAAGGCCTTCATATTTAGAGATGTGTTCATGTTTGGGTTAGCCAAGCCACTTGCTGAGAATAGAAGATGTGTAATTTCACATTATATGCCTTTCTAGCAACTACTCAGTTGCTTCAACAATGAGTGTTGCAAATATTCATTCATTTGGTGACTTAACTGCTTTTGTTAGATATGTTGTGGATTAAACGTCTACAAAATTACCTCTGAAAGACAGTTTCTAAAGCACAAACTTGTGAATTCTCAGAGCCAAAATGGCTCGATTTCTATGAAGACCAAGAAAGACTGTAGTTAGTGGAAGTTTGTCAGTGCCCTCTCTGGCCTCCTCAGGCACATGTATGCATGTGGTATACATAAACTCACATCTGCACATGTGAGTGTGAAGACACATAAACACAATTTTTTTTAATGTCTGTGCAGGATATGTGGAAATGGCTCAGTTAAGGTAGTAGTTACTGCACTCCTCCTCATCCATACTGCTGCTTTGGTTGGCTTGATCTTGTGTAGCTCATAGCGTTCACAGCCGTGTAAGCTGGTGATTGCTTTTCTTCCCCAGCAATGTGTACATAGGTGGGAGGACAGAGTAGAGGAGAGATCGCTAATACTATCTCTTTATATAACAATACTAAAGACCTTTGATAAAGCTATATGAAAACTTAACTACTGTAGAAGCTTCTCTGTGTGTGTGTGTATGTGGTTTAAAACGGTTCTACCCTATAACAATGGACAGTGCCTATCTCTCCTAGACACCATTGGCTATCAATTTTTATAACACCCAATGCCAGGTATGGGTTGCCACTTTTTTTTCTTTTTTTTTTTTTTTTTAGTTTTTCGAGACAGGGTTTCTCTGTAGCTTTGGAGCCTGTCCTGGAACTAGCTCTTGTAGACCAGGCTGGCCTCGAACTCACAGAGATCCGCCTGCCTCTGCCTCCCGAGTGCTGGGTTACCACTTTTTAAGTTGTTGGTCAGTGGGACTCCATATTCCAGCCCCCCTCTCCCATTTCCAGAAATTGCCATTGTTCTTGGTTACCCTCTAAAACTTGATATTAAGACCCTATTGCTTGGGGCTGGAGAGATGGCTCATCAGTAAGAGCATCTACTGTTCTTGTAGAGAACCTGAGTTCAATTCCCAGCACCCATGTAATGGCTCACAACTGTCCATAACTCCAGATTCAGGGAATCTAATGCTGTCTTCAGCCCTCCAAGGGCATCAGGACATAAATATGAGTAAAGCACACATACACAAATCTTTAAAGAGAGACAGACACAAACTGACTGAGACTCTGTTGCTAAAGATACTATCTACTTAGTCATAGGATGTGGAGAAATCAAATTGTTACCAACCTGGAAGTTTCCTCACTACTGGCTAACTTTCATAGTGTAGGAAAGATTACTTCTATAAAAACTTATTTTTATATACCGTTTCCTTAGATAGGGCAAATTTGAAGACTTAGGAGAGAAAGTATCAGTTGGGATGGTTGGCGTTCAATTGTCAGCTTGACAGAAGTTATAATCACCTGGGAGATGAGCTTCTAGGTTTATCTCTAGGGGACTATCCTGATAGTGTTAATTTTGGTGAGATCTCCCATCTGCTGGTGGCACCATTCTCTAAGCAGGAAATTCTAGATAGTTAAAAAAAAAAAAAAAGTAGAGAAAAAAAGCTAGATACTAGGGAACATGCATTACATTTTTTTCCTTTTTATTAAGTTTCTCTCTCTCTCTCTCTCTCTCTCTCTCTCTCTCTCTCTCTCTCTCTCTCTCTCTCTCTGTGTGTGTGTGTGTGTGTGTGTGTGTGTGTGTTTGTGTAAGTCATAGGTCAGGGTAGTTTCCAGGGATTGAACTCAGATTGTCATGGCAAGTGCCTCACTCACCATGCAGTCTGGAAGCCCTGTTTTCTTGACTGCAGATGCAGGTAACTAGCTCCTCAAGGCAATTTCCTGCTGCTGTGATCTCCCCACTGTAATGCATTGTAGCCTGGAACTGTGAGCTCAATAAACCATTTCTCCTTTAAATTAATTTTGTCAAATTGGGTCATGGTTGCGTATGCATTTAAATATTTATTTATTTATTATGTATACAATATTCTGTCTGTGTGTATGTCTGCAGGCCAAAAGAGGGCACCAGACCTCATTCCAGATGGTTGTGAGCCACCATGTGGTTGCCGGGAATTGAACTCAGGACCTTTGGAAGAGCAGGCAATGCTCTTAACCACTGAGCCATCTCTCCTGCGCCCTTACGTATGCATTTAATCCCAGCACTCAAAAGGCAGAGCCAGGCCTTCTCTGTAAATTTGAGGCCAGTCTAGTCTACAAAAGCTCATTCCAGGACAGGCTCCAAAGTACAGAGAAACCCTGTCTCGGAAAAATAATAATAATAATAATTTTGTCAAGGTATTTTATCACAACAGGAAAAGAAACAAGGATATTAATAAATCAATATTTATTGACAGTCATTGGGATTATTTTGAAGATGTTTTATATTATTTAATGAAATTTTTTCCAAAATACTAGTGAGAAAGTGAAATAGCCATATTCAGAAATCTAAACATTGAATTCTTAAATAGAAAAATTATCACAGTAGACTAAAGGATTAAATACAAAACCAAAACTATACAGCTCTTAGAAGAAAACTAAGACAAAGCTAGGCATAATAGTGCACACCTTTAATTCCAGCGCTCAGTAGGCAGAGACCGATGGATCTCTGAGTTTATGCCCAGGCTGGTGTCTGTGTGAAGTTCCAGGCTAGCTAAATTATACAGTCAGACCCTGTCTCAGAAAACAAACAGAAACCCCAAAAACTTAGCAGTAAATTTTACTATTCTTAACCAGGTGATAGGGCTCATACCTTTGACCAGCACTTGGAGGCAGAGGCAGAGTCAGGTGGATCTCTTCTTGAGTTCAAAGAAGTCAGCCTGGTCTACAGAGTGAGTTCCGGGACAGCCAGGGTTACACAGAGAAACCCTGTCTCAAACAAGCAAAAATTTTACTCTTCTTATGTCTGTTTCATGATAGTAATTTTTAAAATGTGATTCCAAAGGCCTAGTAGGTAGAAGAAAATTGATATAGTAGACTTCATAAATATTGAAAAATTTAAAGACAGGATCTCATTGTATCACCCTGAATGGCCTGAACTTGCTATGTAGACCAGGCTGGTCTTGAATTCACAAAGTTCCGCCTGTCTTTATCTCCTGAGTGCTGCCATGCCTGGCAACAAATAAAACCTTTTGTATTACCTAAACAGAATCGTCAAGGAAGAACAGTATGGCTTGGTCAGTAAAAAGTGTTGTTGCTCGTTCCCGAGTTCAATCCTTGGGACCCATGGTGGAAGAAGGGAACTATTGAGGTTTATTTTGGGGCTAAGCCCATTAAGCCTCAGGATCCAGAAAGATTCACTATGGCAGACGAAAACTGGCTGGAGAAAGGGATCTTGGAGTAGAACAAACTGACTGACTCAAGCACAATTCTCCTACAGGTTTCTTTATTTCTTGGGGAAGGGAAGAAGTACATGGGGGGGGGGGTGGCATTCTCCACAAAGCTTTCAGTTTACGTAGGCATACTGACAAGTTAGCAATTTCATAGGCGCTAACAATAGTATCAAGCATGCATTTTCAGAGTAAGAAAAACAAAACAAAACAAAACAAAAAACCCGATGGATCTGACAAAGAGGTGCCTTATATCTCAGAGGGAGTGTGGCTGTGAAGCTCCCTACCATCAGGGAGCACAGCTGTTGGTACCCTTAGTGAACCAAGGGCTTGATTTGCATTAGCGTCTAGCTGTTTGAATTAAAGGGAATCTCTTTTGGGAACTTTGCTTTTGACTCCAGCAGGGTGCCCAAGTGAGAATTTTCCTCTCTGAAGCTAGTTTTAGTGACTCAGGCATTTTTCCTGTATAAGCAGTTAATTTCCTGGGCTGTGAGCTTATGTTATTTGAAACCATGGTGAAGGGTAAATACAGAATATTAGTAGTTTGTTAAGTTAGAGCAGAAGACCAGTAGATTCCACCTTCCTGCGTCTGCTGTTAGAGCAGACATATTGCCTCCTGTTTAGGGCTCTTTTCTTATCAGTGAGTTCTTTCAATAAAGAAGGTTGTGGGGGACTAGTTTTATGTAGATTATGGCTATGAGAACAAAGGTTTGACCTAGTGAATGCTTTCACAATAGAACTTCTCTGTGTCGGGAAGGTATCCAGTTGCCCTATAGGAAAAGTCAGGTTTATACATTACTGGGATATTATGGAAGGGAGAAATGCCATGATTTCACAAGATTTCTACAGAATGGACAATGGCTTGTCCAAAAGACAGGTGTTCCCGCAGCTCTGTTGAAATGGGTTTCTCCTGTGGATTAGTTCAGTAGATCTATCAGCTGTGCATTTACTGTGATAATACTTGTGGGCTCACCACGAGAACCAGTTCCTGAAAGTTGTTTCTGACCTCCACACAGCACCATGATATGTTTTCTTATTGTTACTATTATTTTAAAAAGAGGAAAGTAAAAAGGCAACTCAAGTAATAGGACAAGAAAAATACTGGCAAATTGAATAATCAGTAAAGGGATTTTTCAGAAACATATAAAGAGCTCTTCTCAAACTCAGCAATAAATAAAAAGATGACCCAGATTAAAAATTAACAAAGCCAATTGAGCAGCACTTCAGAGCACACCTCCTCCTGTGGACTTGAGTTTCCTGTACCCATTTTGGGTAGCTCACAGCCCCCTGTAACTTTAGCTTCAGGGATCCAATGCCTCTGGTGCTAGCATATGTACATTCACACACACACATAATTAAAAATAAATCTTTTGAAAAGATGAACAAAGAATTTGAATATACTTTTCTCCAGAGAGATTAGAGGATAAGCACACAAACTGTTGAGTTTCTTTAGTCATTGGGAAATACAGATGAAAACTGTTTCTTCATACCCACCAACTGTAGTAAGAATTACTGTTTGCTGGGAAGAATATGTAGAAATTGGACCACTTATACAATGATATTGAGAGAGGAAAATGGCACAGCTACTTTGGAAGACAGTCTGGTAGTTCCTTAAGAAGTTAATTCAAGTATCTGACACCTGGTGAGATATATTAGTTAGATTTCTATTACTATGACAAAATACCTGATATGGATATTTGTGGAGAAAAAGGAAAAAGGGGGGAAAAAAGACCTTCATTTAGGTAACAGTTTCAGAGACTAAAAGTATAAATAGCATAGTAGAGGTTCAATGCCTCGACCCCCTAACTGCCTCCCATATGGCAGTGGCTAGAGTTGATGAAGAAGCTAACAGTTTTATGTAACCATCCTTATGAGAACTTCCAAGACTCTTGTGTAAACTACTTTCCACAATTATTCCCTCAATGATCTAACGATCTCAATAAATCCTACCTCAGAGATTCTACAACTTCCCCATTAGACACTGGAGGGACAGGGTTAAAGCATACCATAGCATAGGTCAGCAGTTCTCAACCCATATGTCAGTTTCTCATAAAGAGCACACAGGAGGAGACTTTATCTAGTTCATGGTTCCAGATGCTTCAGTTCTTGATTCCCTGGGTTTGTTGCTATAGGCTGGTGGTGAGGCGAAACATATGTGTAAATGGTATAGTACAGCAGAGCTGTGCACCATTGGGTCTGGAAGAAAGAGAGAGAGAAAAAGATTCCACAAACTAGATAAACCATTCAAAACTATGTTCTGGTGATTGACTTCCTTTTATCAGGCCCCATATGCTAGTTTTTATTATCTGTCAATAGTGCCATCAAATTATGAATCCACCAGTGAACTAATCCATAGACTGACTAATTCAAGTCAGCCTTTCCTGATCCAATCTCCTCATAGTCATTGGACCCACAGCTAGGACCAAGTCAATTTGCTTCACTTTAGCAAACATCTGTTACTCTATGTCAGATACTGCATTAGTTGCTGGGGATATAAGAAGCATTTATGGTTAGGGATGTAGCTTAATGATAGAATATTTACCAAGCCTAACAGATAAGGCTCTGAATTTAATCCTCAGTGTGCACACACATGCTTATCTCTCCCTTCCCCCCCCACACACATAGAGAAAGAGAGAGAGAGAGAGAGAGAGAGAGAGAGAGAGAGAGAGAGAGAGAGAGAGAGAGAGGAGAGAGAGAGAGAGACTCTAAACATTCTTGTCCTTAGGAAACACACCACTTCCCTAAGGTAAAAAGAAATATATATATATATAACAAACCTGGCATATACCTGTCTCGTTGCTCTTCAGAGACTGAGGCAGGAAGATTGTTATGAATTCAAGGCTAGCCTGGACTACATTTTGAGAGCCTGTTTCCAAACATGGATGGATGGATGGATGGATGGATGGATGGATAGATAGATAGATAGATAGATAGATAGATAGATAGATAGATAGATAGATAGATAGATAGAGAGGGGTATGATTGTATATGCCTTTAATCCTACCACTTTTGGGAGGCTAAGACATATGGATCTTGAGTTGAAGGCCACCCTGGTCTAGATGGCCAGGAAGACTGTCAAGGGCTATATAATGAGATACTGTCTTTAAAAAAAAAGAAGAAATGACATTTCACTTTTCTAGAAACTAGATGTTCATTTGTTATTAAACTTCTTGACCCTTATATAAAAAACCAGCTCCAGGCTGCTCGATGCTACATAATGAGACCCTGTGCCTCCCTAAAAAATATCTGAAGGAAAAAAATTTTTTTTCAGGCTGGGGATGTTCAGTAGTAGCACAGGGCATGCCCAGCATGTGGAAGACCCTGAATTCTATCCCCAGTATCACAAAATACACACACACTAAAAACAAGAGGAAATGCCCCTAAATGCAGTCTGGTATTCTGGTTTGTTTGTTTGTTTGTTGATTGTTTGTTTTGTTTTTCAAGACAGGGTTTCTCTATGGCTTTGGAGCCTGTCCTGGAACTAGCTCTTGTAGACCAGACTGGCCTCAAACTCACAGAGATCTGCCTGCCTCTTCCTCCTGAGTGCTGGGATTAAAGGCAAGCACTACCACCGCCCAGCTCAGTCTGGTATTCTGACTGGACTCAAAACAACTAGAGAATATGATGCATGAGAAGAAGTGGTAAAAAGCCAGAAAGGTTTATTAGACACAACCTGTGGATAGCCTTGCATATGTGTTCCTTTTCTGCAGTGCACACACCCAAGAGTATATTGTGATAGATCAAGGCCTCTGTTTACTAAGCTGCCGAACAAATAGGACACATTGTTCTCGAAAACTTTTTTTTACTTGTAGAGTTAAAGAAATATATTCATATTAAAATGAGTTTATAATATTAAAAACTTTTTTAAAAAAATTGTGGGCCTTTTTTTGATGCTTGTGATCAAATGAATTAGAAGTTTTTTTTCTTTCTTTTTTCTTTTTTTTTGAGATAGGATAGGGTCTAATATAGTTCTACTTGGCCTGGAACTGCTAATGTAGACCAAACTGACCTTGAACTCACAGAGATCCACCTGCCTACTGCCTACCCCACTCCTGGGGTTAATGGTATGTCACCCTATCCAACCTGGATTTTTTTTTTTAACTTAAACAAAAAAAGTGACCTTTATTCTTCAGACCACTTTCTGACTTGAAATACTGTTTGTACCCAAATGTACTTTCTCTATTATTCAGACTCTTTTATGTACTCATTCATATTTTTGTCTTAACATCACATTTTATAATTTATTGGCTGAGGTTTTAATCAGATACACAGGACTATGTGAAGAGCTAGGTTATGTTCTCTGAAGTTCAAGAACTGAGTGTGATTTAGTTGAACCGACGATGTTAGTATATGCTAGATATTAAGACATTCAGATGTATTCCCTTACTTCTGCTCTTGCTTTTCTAGTTCATGTTTATGCTGCTCCATATATAGTCATTCAGAGTCATAGATCTGTTGATGAGATTACTTCCAAATCATCTGTTTTAAACCTAGAATGGTATTAAGCTTTTTCCAATACATCCATAGCCTTTCCCAGTTTTTGCTTTCACTGCTCCTTGTCAGTCTTCAACCCTTTCCAATATTCATTAAATAACTTACAGCCCCACACTCTGTGCCACTATCTGCCTGTAGTATCTCCTGCTTTATTTTTGTTTACTTTTGCAGTTTCTTCTTCCTGAAATGATCTTACCCATTCTCCAGCAGCTTGTTCTTTGTGTCTTTGTAGAAGAGGGAAGGCAAAGGGAGAAAACTCAACTCCTGAAACTTCCTTGATTCTTCTGTCATCTATATTAATTATTTTCTCTTCATGTTTACAGCGGTAACTAGGTTCATTCCTTGGTTGCACATGATCACCACCTTGGTTCACCCGAAACATTAAATCTTTCATTTCGTCCTACCTCTTAACTACTGATAGAGAGGTCAGGGGAGATTTGAGACAAGAGATCGTGCAGCCCAAACTGGCCTTAAACTCAGTGTGTGGCCAAGGATGACCTTGAATTCCTGATTCTCCTACCTCCAGCCTCCAAATTTAAATTTCTATCTTTGAAACTGTGGCGTTTCTTCGTAGCCCACTTTATGCCATAATAACTAAGAAGTAATAAGGTTGCATGTATGTGGGGTGCATAAGGGAGAGAAGAGGAGGTAGATTTGGTTGGTTTTCTCCATTTTAAAAGAAACAAGAGTCTCTTGTGTAGCTTACATATTTAGATTCTCAAGCTGTTTTTGTCCTAGTCCTGCTGGTTCTCATTATCTGTTTAGCTTTTCACTTAGCTCTGTCTTCAAATACAGCAGCCCTGTTAGAAAAATCTATCTTTCTCATAACCTTGTAAGCTAATGTCACTAAATGTATACATTCTCTTTTTCCCTTAGGTAAAAATCTCTACACCAATGAATATGTAGCCATTAAACTGGTGAGTAGGATGTGTGTGTTTGTGGTCTTTGTGTATTGATGCTAATATCTTACAGAAAGCCATTGTAGGCATTCACATTAATGCTTATGCTATTTTTACTTTGTATATGATGCCAAGTAGTCATTTTTCCTCCATCAGGATGTTATAATGATAAAGCACTATATATTGTGTAATGTCATATAAATGGTACTAACTGTAGCAGTAGCAAAGATGAGTCAAATGTAATTGATTGTATTGTGCACACTGTTTGTATACCTGGTGCCTTGGAGGCCAGAAGAGAGTGTTCTAGTCCCCTGAAACTGGAACTGGATGCTTGTGTACTAATTTGCTGATGCTGGGAATTGAACTTGGGTCATCTTTAAGAACAAGTGCTCTAAACCAGTCAGCATTTCTCTTGAGCCCCTTGACATCTTTTTCTCTTAACTGATTTATTTATTTTTGTTCTTTTGTTTTGTTTTGTTTCGAGACAGGGTTTCTCTGTGGCTTTGGAGCCTGTCCTGGAACTAGCTCTGTAGACCAGGCTGGTCTCGAACTCACAGAGATCCACCTGCCTCTGCCTCCCGAGTGCTGGGATTAAAGGCATGTGCCACCATCACCCGGCTTATTTATTGGTTTTTTTTGAGACAGGGTTTCTCTGTGTAGCTCTGACTGTCCTGGAACTAGCTCTGTGCACCAGGCTGGCCTTGAACTCACAGAGATCTGCCTGCCTCTGCCTCCTGAGTACTAGGATTAAAGGCATGCCATTCCACCATTCGGTGACATCTATTTTTTAAATGTATGGCATTTATTGGTCTATTTACCAACAGAAAACCAAGTCTGACCATCTCATTGATGTTTTAAAACAGTGGTTCTCACCCTTTCTAACACTACAACCTTTTAATACAATTCTCATACTATAGTTACCCCAAGCATAAAATTACTTCCATTACTAATTCATAACTGTAATTTCTCTACTGTTATGAATCATAAATATTTTTTGAAAGGGAGGTTTGCCAAAGGGGTCATGACCCATAGGTTGAGAACCATTGCTTTAAAAACCTATTAAGCCAGGTATGACTCCACATGCTTTTCAGCACATGCTTTTAATTCCACCACTTAAAGGAGGAGGCAAAAGGATCAGGAGGTCAGTGTCATCCTTGGGATTATATTGAGTTTGAGTTTAAGGCAAAAGCATGTAAGTTCATTGTAAGTTCAAGGCCAGACTGGTCTTCATAGTGAGTTCCAGGTCAGCCAGGGCTACACAGTGAGACCCTGCCTCAACTAAACAAAATGTTGTCAAACTATTTATAATGCTGCATGCCTGTAATCCCAATAATTTGGGGAGGAGGGGTTGTTGTAGGAGGCCGCTTGTTTGTTCCCTGCTCTTCAGCCCTGAAATCATGACATAGAAACCATATTATTTGCAATACTGTTTGGCCAATCGCTTAAGCATATTTCTGGCTAACTCATATCTTAAATTAACACTTCTCTATTAATCTGTGTATTGCCATTAGGCTGTGGCTTACCTTGTAAAGTTCCAGTGTCTGTCTCCGTCAGGGCTACTTCGCTTCCTCTGACTCTGCCTTCTTTCTCCCAGCATTCAGTTTAGTTTTCCCCACCTACCTCTGTTCTGCTAAGCCATTGGCTGAAACAGCTTCTTTATTAACCAACAGTATTCACAGCATTCAGAGGGGAATCCCACATCAAGGGGTGGGTAAGATATACACCTACTTAGAGGCTGTTCTGTGCCTTGAGACCCTATTTCAAGAAACAAACAAAACACCCACAAAACATTCCCTATAGCCTTACTTAGTCTTTTTATCTTCTTTAGCTTGTCAATTTGTGGGTTGTTAGGGTTCTTTTCTGAAAGAGTAGCAGTTGCCATATTAGTTTTTCTACAAAGGAGAGGACGAGTATCAGGACTTAGGACAAACGGCGCCTTTGGAACTCTCTGGGCTCTGTTCCCCTTTTTGAGGCGTTTCCTGTAACTCACGCTGGCCTTAAACTCAAACTCAATGTATACCTGAGGTATCCTGATCCTCCTGCTTCCTTTCAAGTGCTGAAACTTCATGTTTGTGCCACTATGTTTGGGTTTGGGGTTATTTTTGTTGTTTGTTGTTGTAATAGAGCTTGAATCTAGGACTTCATGTATGCTAGACAAGCACTCTACCACCAACCTATGTCACCAGCACACACATGCCTGCTGGTTTTTTTGTTTTGTTTTGTTGAGATAGGCTCACTTTTCAGCCCTGAATGACCCAGTTCTCAATGGGTAGCCAGACTGATTGTAAATTTATGGCAGCTCTTGTGTTTCAGCGCCCTCGGTGCTGGGATTATTGTGCAACTATACTTGTTTCTTTTTGTCTTTGACTTAGAATTCTTGAAGAAATAGAGCAGGTAATGAATAAAGTAGAATGGCTAGGTAGTGGTGGCGCACACCTCTAATCCCAGCACTCGGGAGGCAGAGACAGGTGAATCTTTGTGAGTTCGAGGCCAGCCTGGTCTACAGAGCAAGTTCAAGGACAAGCTCCAAAGCAACAGAAAAACCCTGTCTCAAAAAAACAAAAACAAAAAACAAAAAAAAAAAAAAAAGAAGAGAGAGAGAAACAAAGAAAGAGCACATGTAGTGATGCAGGTCAAATATCTTTTAAGATGATCAAGTAAGGGTTTATCTACTTGTTTTTTGTAAAGAAATTTAGTTCTGGGAAGGTATACTCTAGTGCATTTGTGGTTTGACTTCTTTTTTACACAGAATAATCTTTAATTATCTGAGGCTACTTGTAGTAAGGAGAGCAGCGGGCTGTGTCCCACCGTCCGGCTAGCTTAACCCCGAAATAATTACACAGAAACTGTATTCATTTAAACGCTGCCTGGCCCTTTTAGCACTAGCCTCTTATTGGCTAACTCTCACATCTTGATTAACCCATTTCTATTAATCTGTGTTCACCATGAGGTCATGGCTTACCGGCATGAGTCTAACCAACATCCGTCTCGGGTAGGAGATGCATGGTGTCTGCCACACTTCCCTTCTTCCCAACATTCTGTTCTGTCTACTCCACCTACCTAAGGGCTGCCCTATTAAAAGGCTAAGGCAACTTCTTTATTTAACCAATGAAATCAACACAAATACAGAAGGACCTCCTACACAAGCTACTGAACAAGAAGAAATACTCCTCAAAACACTTAAAACAAAGTGTGCTAGTGGCCCCTGGTAATTCCAGCACTGTCGAAGCGGAGGTAGGAGTATTTTAAGTTTGAGGCCTGCCTGAACTATATAGTAAGTACAGTGAGACCCTGTTTCAATAAGCTAAAAACAAACAAAATAACATTTGGGGAAAAAAACCACCCCAAAATAATGTAAAAACTTGCACCTTTAAATTTCTGTTTTACTACTATATTTTTGACATTATTTTTCAAGGCTTCTTTTGAGGCTTTCTGTCTAGATTTCTTCTATCACATTCTTACCACTTTGGTCTATATAGATATGTTTCTATAACATTAGTAATACCATTGACAGACATTTCACTTTTTCTTCAGTTGCCTTTATTAGGCTTTATTCCGCTTTGTGTGGGCAATATAAAAAATAGAATTTGGGGTTGGGGTTATATCTCAGTTGTAGAGTGCCACTATAATATAGGTGGGGTCCTGGGATCAAAGGAAGGATAGAAGATGGAAGAAGGCAGGAAGGAAAGGCTGAAATGAGAATTCCTGTTTAGAGTATAGCAGTTCTAGCTGTGGGTTTCATCCCTTGCTGTTGAGCTTATTCAAGGGACATAAAGCAATAGTAACTGATCTCCTTTCATTGTATAAGACAGCCATCTGCCATTGATCTAGGATTTCAGGCAGGCGTGCATGTTCCAGAATAGCTGTGATTCTGGCAGATGGCCAGCTCTCTGTTCATAGGCAATCAACATCTACTACAGAATTGCAGGAAACTTGGTACTGCTGTTTGTTTTTTGTTGTTTGAGACAGGGTCTCTGTGTAGCTCTGGCTTTTCTGGAATTGGCTCTGTAGACTGGCCTCAAACCCAGAGATCTGCCTGCTCGTGCCTCCCATGTGCAGGGATTGAAGACTTGTGCTAACACCTCAATTCTACTTCGTTTGGATCTTCATTGTAGCTCTTGTTTCTTTAGATTTTAAGAACATTTAAAAATTTATAAAGTAGAGCTGTATGCATTTATATGTTTGCCATGAAGTCCTGATAACCTCTGTTCAATACTCAGAACCTGCCTAAATGTGGAAGGTTCCCCAAAGTGTCCTCCGACCTACACACACACACACACACACACACACACACACACACTGTGGCACATGTACTCCTCCCCTATACACACATCATCATCATCATAAATAACTGAAGACTACTTAAAGTATGCAAGTAGGGAGTGCAGATGTGGCTGAGCAAACAGTAAAGTACTTGGAAAGAACTGTAGTTTAGTTTCTAGTACCCAAGTCAGGTAACTCACAACTACCTGGAACTCCAGTCTGGGGGGAGCCAGCTCCCTCTTCTAACCTTATGTACATGTACATACATACATACGTACAGAGCTCAAAACACATGCACATAAGTAAAAATAAATCTTAAACATATATACAAAGTAACCAGATGTGATGGTTCCCATTTGTAATTTCAGCCCTTGGGAGGTGAAGCAAAGGGATCACTGAAAGTTCTAGGCTAGCTTGGGTTGTAGAATGAGAGATCAAGCCCCCCACCCCCCGCCCTGAAAAACAGCAATAACAAAAACCAGTAAGGTGTCTGTCTGTTTCACAGCTGCAGTCCCAGTACACAAGAGGTATTGGAAGTAGAGAAAGATCTGGAATTCAAGATCATTCTCAGCTACTTAGCAAGTTATCTTGCTGCTTTTCTCTAAACTGCTGTTTGTATGTTTGGCAGACTTTCTGTTCTTCATGCTTCCAGAACAGGTCCTGAAGCCATATTTGCTTGAATAGTTTTCAGTCATGTGCTCAAGAGACTAGCTGAAGGATTTATCTCTCTGGAGCTGGGCAGTAATTTTCTTGCTCTAATTTCATCTCATTTTGTCCCCTCTGTTTCTCATGAAGTTATTGCTGGTGATTTTGCTATTAAACACATTCTGTAACTGGCTACTTTGTTGGTGATAAAGTAGATGACGTAATCAAATGAAGAGTGGTTCTTCTATCTGAAGAGAGCAGTCAAGTGACTATCAGGTTGTTATGTGCGTTTCTCTTAATTAACTATGATAATCATGGGAAACACAAAGCTCAGTTCTAGTGATTGTGGAACCTGTGAGTTTGTCTTTTGTGGAGTTCCTTGAAGATATAAAATATTCAATGTCTGAATTTATTTAGCTTAAACTTTCCTAAAAGCAAAGTGTGGATGAATTAGGTAATTTGAAAGAAGCTTCTGAGTTCTGTGATTTATAGATTCTGTGTCCTAAGAAAAATGTAGACCGTTTGGTTGGTTTGTTTGTTTGTTTGGTTGATTGGTTTTTCAAGACAGAGTTTCTCTGTATCTTTGGAGCCTGTCCTGGAACTAGCTCTTGTAGACAAGGCTGGCCTCCAACTCACAGAGATCTACCTGCCTCTGTCTCCCGAGTGCTGGGTTTAAAGGTGTGTACCACCCGTCAATGGACTGGTTTTTTTCTTTTAGATAACAATAATTTATTGAGTATTCTGAAATAGAAGTTTTCAAATATTGCTGTTACAAAAATATGATAAATGTTTGTTGAATTAGGAGCAGTAGGGCTGCGTCCCGGCACCCGGCCGCCCGCATGGCTAGCTTATGCCCGAAATAATTACACGGAAACTGTATTGTTTTAAACACTGCCTGGCCCTTTATCTGTAGCCTCTTATTGGCTAGCTCTTACATATTAATCTAACCCATTTCTAATAATCTGTGTAGCCCACGAGGTAGCTTACCAGAGAAGATCTTAATCTGCGGCTGTCTGAAGTGGGAGAATCATGGCGACTCCTGACTCAGCTTCTTTCTCCCAGCATCCTGTTCTGTTTACTCCACCCACCTAAGGGTGGGCCTATCAAATGGGCCTAGGCAGTTTCTTTATTAATAAGAAATCACTCCCATATCAAATGTTTGAAGAGCCGGGCTGTAACTCAGTTGGTAGAATGCTTACCTAGCATGCATGAAATCCTGACTTTGATTCTCCTCACCACATAAAACCGTTTGTGGTGGCACATGCTTCTGAGTTGTACCCAGAAGTAGAATTGATTGACTACATTTTCTATTGTACCATTCATTTCATTCATCCGTTCATTCATTTTGTTCTCTGAGGTGGGCTGTCATGTAATTTAAGCTTTCTTTGAACTTGATATGTAGCCAAGTATAACCTTGCACACCTCCTCTTCCTGACTTCATTTCTCCTGTGCTGGAAAAGTGGACGTAATGGCAGCTGCACCATTTTCAATTAAGGCTAGCAACACAGAATGGTTCTAGTTTCTCCATAGTACTGACACTACCCTTCTGCTTTGATAGTAGGCATCCTAGTTGAGTGTACAAGTTCAAGGAGTTTTAGCTGTGGTGGTTGTTGTAGTTTTTTTTATAAAGGGCCTATTCTGTCATGTGCAGATCATCTCAGAAACATGAAAGGATCTTAGCCTTGTTCATTCTGAAAAGTCTAAGATTGGAAAAAAAAAAAAGCCCATTTCTTGAAATTTGACCACAGTTTTTCTGTTTGGGTTTCAGGAACCAATAAAATCACGTGCTCCACAACTTCATTTAGAGTACAGGTTTTATAAACAGCTTGGCAGTGCAGGTAAGTCCCTTTATTTCTTCCCATTATTTAACACACTACTTAGTTGATACCTTAATTAAGTTTGTCTGGTTTGCCTCCTTTCCTAGACCATTTATCTCCCTAGTTTTGGATAGGTGATCTATGTGACCCACCAAACGTTGCTTGTTCTCTGGTCCTGGAGGTGCAGTTACAAGGGGTTTGTTAGTGTTGTGACCCTGCCACAGGTCAACCTTTAGTGTTTTCTTCACCTGCTTAAAACACACATGTTATGATGATTTGAAATTTGTCCCTTTATATACCAGAGGGAAAAGGATTGGTCATTTGCATGTTGTGCTTTAGAGCTTTGATTGAAATAAATCCTAAAATGCAATGCTGGGATTTTACTCATTGTTTTGTTTATTTACAAGAGTCATGTATGGGCTGGAGAGATGGCTCAGCAGTAAGAGCACTGGCTGCTCTTCCAGGGGATTTACCCCATTTTGATTTCCAGTACCCACATGGTGGCTTACAACCATCTGTAACTGCAGTTCCAGGGGATTCCATATCCTCTTCTGGCTTCCTCAGGCACCAGGCTCACATATGTTGCACAGACATATGTACCACACACACACATAAAAATAATAATAAAGTAGAATTTTTTTAATTCTAACTGGAAACTAAGTTCTCACAATATGTGTTTAACTTAAGACTTGTTTCTCTAGCCTGAGAATAAAATTGATGGGATTTTGTTGTTTGTTTATAAATAAATATCTGCATATACTATTTTTCCATATATAGCTAGACTATATTCATTGAGAAACATTGTACGTTCACAATAACACTCAAATTGTAAGTCAGGGCTTCCAGATCATTTCTAGTTATTCCATTGTTTTTCTCCATATGAAACAGTTAGTTCTTCCATATGATGACTTATTTGCCCAAAGTGCTTATCTCTAGCTTGAACTATTTCTTCCTGTACTTGATTCTTCTCTGACATTTCTGTATTATTTCGTAATAGAATTACTACATGTGTAACCTCTATAATTGTATGGTTTAAGACTTCATAGAATTTGATGCATACATTTTTAAAAATGAATTATCCTTTGGAATCCATTGTAGATTCTCAAAGAATACTAAGGCTATGTTGGTTGGTTGAGACAGGGATTCAAAGCCCAAGCTAGCCAAGATTCCTTCTGCTCCAGTTGTCACCTTCTAAGTGCTGGGTTATAGGTGTGCACCCCCACACCTGCTTCTCAGTTTTTGCTTTTGGTGTTCTTCCTAGTGTGATCATATTTATCTGGTCTAGTTTGATTTGGTTTGATTGAAATAGGGTTTTACTTTGTCACCACAGCTGGCTTGAAACTTACTATGTAGCCCATTCCGGGCTTGAACTCATGGTAGTCCTTCTGCTGTAGCCTCCCATGTACTAGGATTGCAAGTGGGAGCCTTAACACCTGGCTCATAATGTTGTAAGTTTCAAAATTTTCAGGGTGACAACTGTTTTACCCTAGTTATGAAAAAAAAACCATTTAAACACATCTTACAAATAGCAGACATAGGTTAAAACATGCGTGGTCCAACTTAGCAGATATTTGAGTGGGCATGGGGAAGTGACCAGGCCAATTTCCACTATTTCTTCTATAATTCCTTCCAGACAGAGCCACCACAGCAGGCCAGTCTTCTCTTTTTATTATAAGCCACGTGGTTCACATCTGTAATCCTAACAGTATTGGAGACTGAGGTAAAAGGGTCACTTGAGCCCAACAGTTTGAGACCACATCATCTGAAAATGCAAAAACAGAGCTAGCATATAGGTCAGTGGTGGAGCACCTGATAGGTGCAAGACTCTCTGTTCAACTGTGGAAAAGGCTATTTACATGAGAATAAAATCTGTGCTGTTGGAGTTACACTCTTTCTAAACACAGAACACTGTAGTCTCAAGGTTTGGACATTCCCTGTAAAGAAACATTACACAAAGAACATTAGAAAAGAGGGGGGTGCTACAAAAATTACCTTACAAAATTACAGCAACAACAAAAGAAAGCAGCAAAGAAAAACTAGAAGCCCTGCCTTTGGTATGTCTGTTTGCTGCTAATGGGAATAGGAGGGCTCTGTTCTCTTCAGGCCACTTCTCACTGTCTGGAAGACTTTTATTGGCTTTTATCCCCGTGTCTCTTCTGGGCAGTCATCTAAAAGTTACATCTTCTGCATTTTATTAATATTATTTGTTTGGTTTTGGTGTATGTAAGCTAGAGTTGATGTTGTGTGTCTTCCTTTATTGCCCTTCACCTTATGTTTTGAAACTATCTCTCAGTAAACCTCACCATTTTGGTTAGACTAGCTGGCCAGTGAGTTCCCTATCACTAGATTATACACAAGTACTTCACCCACTGAACCATCTCTGCAGCATCTTCTATGTTTTTTGTGAAATTCAATAGTGTTCTTCTTTTTTTTTTTTCACTTTTGAGCTTGCACACTTATTTTCTATTCTATTCTTTTTATTTATGTATTTATTTATTGATTGATTTTTCAAGACAGGGTTTCTCTGTGTTACAGTCCTGACTGTCCTAAACTAACTTTCTAGACCAGGCTGGCCTCAAACTCACAGAGATTTGCCTGCCTCTGCCTCCTGAGTGTTAGGATTAAAGGTGTGCACCACCACTGCTCAACAGCTTTTTTTCTTTTCAAACATTTATGTCTATGGGTGTTTGCTTGCATGTATGTTTTATACCTTGTGCATGCCTGGTGCGAGAAGAGGGTGTCAGGTTTACTAGAAGTAAGGTTACTGGCAGTTTGTCAACTGCCCAGTGAGTGCTGGGAATCTAACATGGGTCCTCTGAAAGAGCAGCCAGTACTCTTTACTGCTAAGCCATCTCTCCAGCCCCTTTCTTTCTGTTGTTGTTGGTTGGTTTTGGTAGTACCCTAAGCTGACCTTGAGTTTTTCTGTGTACCTCAGGCTATTCTTGAACTTGAAGTCATTCTCTATCAACTTCCTGTGTGTTAGGGTTAACACTCTACTCAGTGTTAGGTGTACAACTCTACTCAGTTTTACCCAGTGCTCTTAAAATAACTGGAGTGTGTGTTGTTCTCTGCAAATAACAAGTGGCCAGGCTTTTCCATGATGAGGAAAACTTTGGGAATGTTTACAATTTACCTTAGTGCAGTGGCTTTCAACCTTTTTAATGCTGTGACCCTTTAATACAATTCCTCATGTTGTGGTTGTTACCATTCATGACACTGACCTGAGGCCCGCAGTGAGCAAGAGACAGACAGATATGCCATACAGAGAGAGAGCGGACAGGGTACCCAGGTAGCAGGGAAGATCAGCAGAATGATAACATTGGTGACTCCTAACCATAAAACTATTTTGTTTCTACTTCATAAATGTAATTTTACTGCTGTTATGAATTATAATATAAATATCTGATAGGCCAGATATTTGATATGTGACACCCCCCCCCAAAGAGTTGTGACTCACAGATTGAGAACTGCTGCCCTAGAGCAAGAATTGATTTTGAATTTTCTTTAAAACATTTTTAGATTTATTTATTTTTATTTTATGAATATGAGTGTTTGACTATATATATGTCTGTGCATCATGTGCGCCTGTTGCCCTCAGAGGCCAGAAAAAGGTCTTAGACCTGCCCAAACTGGAGTCACAAATAGTTGTGAGTCTCCATGTGGGCCCTGGGAATCAAGCCCAAGTTCTTTGGAAGAGCAACAAATACTCTTAACTGCTGAGCCGTCTCTCCACCCCTTCTTTTGAATTTTCTTAATAAATAATTGTGCATCTGCTTGACTTCTATCTAGCCATACCATTTACCATTCCTTGAGGTGTAAAATTCAATGTTGGAAACTAAAAGATACTTAGAATTACCTATCTTGTTTCAAAAATCTGCCTTTTTATAATTTTCATAGTGCACATTTGGTTTTCATCTCAGCTGCTTTGTGCTATTGTTTACCGTACACCTCTGAGTCTACTTTCAAGCCAAACCTCCTCTTTGTTAAGTCTTTTTGTGTAATATGTTTTTTTTATTATGTGTACAACATTCCTTCCATGTATGCCCGCAAGTCAGAAGGGGGTACCAGGTCTCATTATAGATGGCTGTGAGCCACCATGTAGTTGCTAGGAATTGAACTCAGGACCTCTGGAAGAGCAGTCAGTGCTCTTAACCACTGAGCCATCTCTCCAGCCCCTATAATATGGTTTATAAATAACTTAATTATTGATAGTACACTAGCAAGCATGGGCACATATATAGAGAATATTCACACACATACTATATAGATATAGACACAAATATTGTAGTGTTTTGATGGATTGTTTGGTTGGTTTATTTCAGGGAGGAGGGAGCTAAGGATCGAACCCCAGTCTTTATAGATGCAAAACAAATTGAATTATAATAGCTATCACTTTTCAGATCTTGAGACATAAGTAGCTTATAAATAGCCAAAGAATTTTTTTTGGACTCTTATAAAGGAAAGCATTTAATTGGGTCTGGTTTATAGTTTCAGAGGTTTAGTCCCTTGTCATCAAGGTGGGAAACATGGCAATGTGCAGGCTGAGAGTTCTTCATCTGGCAGCAGGAAGAGACTGAGTCACATTGGCCTGGCTTGAGTATCCGATACCTCAAAGCCCACCCACCCAGTGACACACTTTCTCCAACAATGTCACACCTACTCTGGCAAGGCCATACCTTCTAAAGTATCTTTCCCTTGGGTCTATGGGGACCACTTTTATTCAAACCACTACACTCCCCAAGTTGCTTTTGGTCATGGTGTTTCATCATAGCAATAGTAACCCTATGACAAAGATGTCAGTAGAATGAATGTTGTCATTTAAAACTCAGTACACAGGGCTGGGTGGTGGTGGCACACGCTGCCTTTAATCCCAGCATTCAGGAGGCAGAGACAGGCAGATCTCTGTGAGTTTGAGGCCAACCTGGTCTACTGAGCAAGTTCCAGGACAGACTCCAAAGCTACAGAGAAACCCTGTCTCAAAAAAACAACAAATAAATAAATAAAATAAAACTCAGTATACACTAAGGGCTTAGGAGGAAGGAGCATTCTCCTACCTCCCCCCATCCCCAAGAAAAAATGAGCTGGGTTTCCCCAACCCTTACAGTGTCAACTCTACTGAATATTCTGAATGCGATTCATTAGACCCAGTAGCTCAATTGGCAATGACAACTTCCACCCACCCCAGTCATGTCAACAACAGTGAGTTTCCCTTGCATCCTCCCTGGAAGGTCCTCCCACCTAGTCCTTCTCCACCTCCTGATTCCCAGAGCTTCATACTGTACTGTTCCAAGGAGCCCTTCTGTGCCCTCATCCTTTTATTCCCACTTCCCACTATAGGCTGGGACCAGCCACAAGTTGCCTCTGTCTGCAGATCTAACCCTAGGGCAGATGGCAGTATGACCACTTTTTCCTGAATGACCTTCCAAAAACTTTCCCAGGAACAGACAGCCATAGGTCAAAGCAGGTGTCCAAGCTATATGACTGAGGAGAGGGAGATGGTGTGACACCAACCTCTCCTTACCCCCACAACAGGTACCATAAAAGCCCACTTAGAACTAACTGTGCCCCCTTCTTCCCCATACAACCTAGAGATTCCACATATCCTGCCCCTTCCCTCCCTTCTACCCAGATCCACCCCACACATGCATACGGACAAACACAAACATACACAAGGAAGAATTGAGGGGGGGAGACACTGATTTGGTTGGATCACTAAGACGTAACTAAGGAACTATAGTCACCAGAAATTCCCTTGCCAGCCAACAACAAGCTGCTCTAAGAGAACTGAGGAACAAGAAAAACAAACAAACATGGGCTAAGCAGGGACAGAAGAATATAAAGGAGAAAGTCAAGCTAACCCTACTCCCAGCATCCTCCCAACATGACTTCTGGCTGGAAGAATAAAGGAAAGTAATCCACAAAGACATAGCCCTTAATTAAAATACTGAAAAACTGAAAGCAAGGATAATAATGCTGGACAGTAAGTTTCCCATCTGTGGGTTGCTTCATCAAGTTCCCTATACCAAGGGTCTACCACTGTAGGGCTTTGGTAGCAAGCAGGCCTGGGATAGCACCCAGATAATATCTTCAGATAACTAAACCAGGCAATAGTTGTCATAAATCACATCAGTTTATAGGTATCTCTTTTAGAACATTAGGATTTCAAGGGTGACAGTTCTTTATAAAGAAACCTATTGAGAAACAGTAAGAGTCATGTGTGAGGTTAGGATCTAAATTAGCATAAAAGGTGAAAAGTACAGATAATCTTGAAATTAGTTTTGGAAATCTTAAATTTTTTAAAGTATGTTCTAAGTGGGTTTGTATATGTGCTCTTGCTCAATGGATATGTTTAATATGTGTATATAATACATCAATATGCAGCTATATTCACTCTGTATTTTGTGCAGTAGTGCAAAGTTTATATAACAGCCACACTTGCAAAATAACTTGTAGTAGCGTTATTTTTGTAAACTTTGCCCAAGCATGCATAATTAAATTTGTTCTTGTCCCTTTCTACATCATGTGTGCCCTTTATTTTGCTAACTCCTCTTCCTTCCTTCCTTCCTTCCTCCCTCCCTCCCTCCCTCCCTCCCTCCGTCCCTCCCNCCCTCCCTCCCTCCCTCCCTCCCTCCCTCCCTCCCTCCTTCCTTCCTTCCTTCCTTCCTTCCTTCCTTCCTTCCTTCCTTCCTTCCTTCCTTCCTAAAGTAGGATCTCATTGTATTATTCTTGTCAGAGAATTACATACTGGCAGACTCTGGTGTGTCTTTCCTTCATTTTTTTTCTCTCTTACTCTGTAGGAAAAAGATCTAGTATAGTGCCTATCATTCAATGACCTCTTAAGAAACCTTGGGTAAAGAGGAGGCAGATGAGCAGTATATGTGTGGGGTCATCATCATTGTTCTGAGTGCAAGTAATTTAACTATTTAAGTTATGTTAGCCTTACTAGAGGACTGTAGGGACATGTCAGAAAACTAAGAAAGGAAAAATAGCCATATCATAAGGGATTGGAGCATAGAACTTGGAAACCTCTGGAGGTAAAGAGAACTACTTTGTCTCTGGCTTTCTATCTAACTCTTCTTGTCACTCACACTCTTTTGGGGGCAGGTATTTGAGACAAGGTTTCTCTGTAGCTTTGGAGCCTGTCCTGGAACTAGCTCTGTAGACCAGGCTGGCCTCAAACTCACTTCTGCCTCCTGAGTGCTGGGATTAAAGGCGTGCACCACCACTGCCTGACTCATACTCTTTATATTTTTCCTCCATCTTTCTCCTTAGTTTCTGTTTACCTGCCTCATCTCCTCCTCTCTCCCCATTTCCATCCTTTTCAGCTTCTTCTAACATTTGGTAGAAGACACCGTCTTGGTAGACAGAATTACCTCTAAATTTAAACACCATTGGGTTGGCTAGAGTCTTTAAGTCCCAGCTTGAACTGATTTACTGATCCAATTTAGGTTGGTTTTCTAGTCTTTATCTGATAGCTTTTTCAGAGGTTATGGGATCCTATAGTCATCACCACACAGCAAAGAACAAGTTTTCCAGGACTATTACTTAAGAACTGGGAGAAGCTGGACGGTGGTGGCACGCGCCTTTAATCCCAGCACTGTGGAGGCAGAAGCAGGCAGATTCTGTGAGTTCAAGGCCAGCCTAGTCTACAAGAGCTAGTTCCAGGACAGGCTCCAAAGCCACAGAGAAACCCTGTCTCGAAAAACCAAAATAAAAAAATAAAAGAAAACGAAAAAGAACTGGGAGAAAATAGTTGCTAACATGACAAGAAGATAGTAGTGTCAAGATTGTTTTTCCTACATAGGTGTATTGCACTACATGCGTGCCTAATACCCTTGAGCCAGAAGCAAGAGTCAGATCCCCTTGAATTGGAGTTATAGACTGTTGTGAGCTGCCATGTGAGTGCTGGAAACCAAACCTAGGTCCTCTGTAAGAGCAACCAATATTCTTAAGTATTCAGCCGTCTCTCTTGTTCTTTATTTTTAATTATAGGTATGTGTGTGTGAGTATGTGCACATGAGTGTAGTACCTGTAGAGGTCAGAAGAGGGCATCCAATTCCCTAGAGCTGTCTGACATGGGTGCTAGTTACCAAACTGAGGTCCATTAATGGTTGTGCCATCTGTCCTACTCCAACATTTAAAAATTTTAAAGTATGTTTGTTATGCAAATTATATACTGTTATGTGTTATAAATATTATGTCTTGTTTGGGTGTGTATGTGTGTGTGTGTTAGTTACTTTATGTTGCTACGATTAAACACTATGACCAAGACAACTTATAGAATGAAGGAACATATAGAAGGAAGTTCCAGAAGAGTAAAAGCCCCATCACCAGTACAGTAGAGAAGCATGACCGTAGCGGACATGGTGGCTGAAGCAGCAGCTCAGAGGTCATATCTCAAATTGTAGGCAGGCAGCAGAGAATGAACTGGGACAGACACCAGTATTTTTAATTCTCAAAGCCTACTCCCAGTGACATACATCCTCCAATAAGACCACACCTCCCAATTCTATCCCCTGAGTGCGACTACCTGGGAACCAAGTATGGAAATGCTTGAGTCTGTGGGGACATCTCATTCAGACATCACTGCAGGGTGTGTGGTGGGGGCATGTACAGGCATGCTACCATGTGCATGTGGAGTCAGAGGAGGAATAAGTTCTATCTTTTTGACTTGTGGGTCCTGGTGAGGTAACCCAGGTTATCAGGCTTAGCAGCCTGTTAAACCATTTTACCACCTGTCTTAAGACATTTTAAACAACTATGTGGGAATAGGATGTAGCTAAATGATAGAGTACTTGCTTATCATGTGCAAAGCCCTCATTTAGAACCCTAGCTTGTGCACCACTGTATACTGTTGTGCCTTAGGACAGTGAGTACTCCCAGAAAGCTGCCCTTTGACGACAATCTGTGTTCATCCTGCTGCTCTTGGTTAAGAATCAGCTGAGAAGAAGCAAATGTCTATCAAGAGAAGCAGCTTTCTCCTTCTCTGAATGATGAGTTGAGGTTAACACTTGACTTTGTCAAGCTTTCTTCTTTTGTGACTTGCTCCTCTTTGTAGAAGTGGCCTGCTTTAAATATATAATCCTCACATAAAGACAAAAAAAATACAGTCCTATCTTCTCGGTTAGATATCTGATATATTTTTGAATATCTTTTGCAGAACAGGCAACACCACCAATGCAACAGTTGCCCTGCTTGGGAGCAGAACCTAAATATACATGTGCATGAGTTGATGAGTCAGTAGCAAGAACCTGAGATTGCTGCATGAAAAGCTGCTCTGAGCTATAATAGGACAAGGTTCAGATAAATCAATATGTGACTGTCTTTTCCTGAGGGAGTGAGTGACAGGAGTTGATGGGGAGGGAGCAGAGAGGAGATATTCCAAATTTACCTATGTTGTGTAGAAAGACAGACGTTCACTCTATCATTCTATTTCTCCCCAACCTGAACTTAACTATGTGGCCCATACTGGCCTCAGACTTCCTATTCCAGTCTCAAGAGTGCTAAGATTATAGCGTATCAACCCAGGAAGAACTGTAAACCAATGTTTAAAGAACATTGATGTGTTTAAGTCCAATCAGTGACTCATGCCCGATGCTGGGTGGGAGTACAGGGAAGAGGGTTATTTTATTTACTGAGCTTGAAAAGTTATAAATCACTTATTTGGTACTAATTATTTGTTTTTAATGTAATTATTTTTCATGTGTATACCTCTGAGTGTATGTATATGTAGCACGTACATGCAGGAACCTTCTGAGGTTAGGTGAGGTGTCAGATCCTTTAGAACTGAAGTTACAGAAACCTTAATTGAGGTTGTTTCTAAATTAAATACCAGAAAGCTTGCAAGTTGGTTTTGTTGAGTTAAAATAGCCTAAAATGGGGCTAGAGAGATGGCTCATTATAGTCTGTTCTCCCAGAGGACCTAAGTTCAGTTCCCAGCACCCATGTCAGGTGGCTCCAAATCTTTAATTCCAATCCCAGGAGATCCAATGCCCTTTTCCTGCCTCTAAGGGTACTGCATTATATGATGCACAGGCATGCATGCCAGCAAAACAGCTATATATGGAAAATCAAATGAGAGAAATTAAAGATGAAAAATGAATTTGGCCAGGTATAGTGGGCACACATCTCGACTCCTAGCTCTGGGGAGTCAGAGACCAGCAGATTTCTATGAGTTCAAGGATAAAGTGGTATGTATACATTGTAAACTTCAGGCAAACTGAGGATATGTAGTTAAGGTCCTGTCTCATAACAAACAAAATTAATAAAATAAAAATTAATAAGATGGCTTTTTCTTGTCTAAAGCAAAGACCTATAGATTTAAAAAAAATGTGGTTCTATGAATTCCCACCTGTCATTCCAGGAATGAAACAACATGACATTACCCTTTATTAATTATGTTAGTTGGCCAAAGAAAAGAACTGATATCTGAGACCCAACCCTGTAGGATAAGAATGAATTCTTTGATTGTATATGCCATGCGAGTTGTTAGTCTGGATGCCCAGAATAGCTGTAAATGTGGACTAGTTTAAAAATTATAAACTTATTTAAAATATTATGAGGCTGTGGGGAGGATGTAACTAGATTAAGCATCTGTCTGGTATGAGCTGTGTAGGTAACTGTAGGTAACTTTATCATGTCAAAACATTACAAATATTAGGCACACTGAGAAATTGCTTTTACACTGGGATCTTACTCATTAAGTCTACTATGTAGTCAGATAAAAGCCAAAACAGTTACATATAATGCTGTAAGAGACTTGCTCCTCTTTTGGATCCAACCCCAGCTGACCCTTCTCTGCACTTTAGTACTCAGTTAGACCTGATGACACAGGTCTACGAAACCAGGACTCAGGAGGCTACATATTGAAATCCTGTCTCAAAGGAGATAAAATTGGGCCAGGAGTGAGGAGCAGAGAGGTCTCAGCAGGTAAAAATTGCTTCCTGTGCAAACCTGACCCAAGTTCAGTCTCCATTCTCTAAAGCTGTCCTCTGTCCTCCGTACAAGCATCATTGCAGACACACACACACACACACAGACACAGACAGACAGACAGACAGATAGAAGATTAAATTTAAATGGTTTTAAATTGTTTATAAAAAAGAAAGTCATAAAAAGCCACTCATAGTTTTGTAATTTCCAGTACTTGTAAAAGTTGGGAAAAGCTCTCTTGCAAGAGAAAAAAACACTTATATTTTACACATTTTAGATTGTTAGTTTTTTCAGTTACAGTACAATGTTGTGAAATTGTTGACCTGTACATACCTCACAGTGACACAGAATATTGACACCCTTGTAGTGTGTTGTTTTTGCAAAGTTCAGATCAGCTGGAGGCATTTGTTCAGTGTGAAGGCAACATTTATTACTTGGAATTTGTGTTTTGCATTAAAAACAAGGTAAAATTCTGGAAATAAACCCAATTAGCAAGCCAGTGATGGTGCACGCTTTAGTCCTAGCACTCGGGGAGGGAGGCAGAGGTTAGAGGATCTTTGTGAGTTCAAGGCTAGCCTGGTCTAGCAGAGCTAGTTCCGGGACAGGCTCCAAAGCTACAGAGAAACCCTGTCTCAATGAACAAACAAACAAAAGCCCAATTAGCTTATGCATAGGTGACTTATGGAGAATTATGGTCCTAGGCAAAGATTTAGAAGAGTGAGTGGATCACCAGAGCCTGTCAGTGAGGCTCATTTTTCATATAAGCAAAATGGTTAATGTTACAGTGCCTATTTTTTTCCCTTTAACACTAAGCTGTACGCTTTGCGTTGTTTTGTCTTAATATTATCTTTCTTACTGCTGGCCTGTTTTCCTTATTATCAAAGCCAATTTTTGAACATTGAATTGGACATAGTAATTACTTTTAGAGCAGTGTTCTCTACATTCCTAATGCTATGACACTTTGTACAGTTCCTCCATGCTGTGGTGACCCCAGCCATAAAAGTATTTTTTTTGCTACTTCATAATTGTAATTTTGCTACTGTTGTTAATTGTAAATATCTGTGTTTTCCAATGGTATTAGGTGACTCCTGTGTAAGGGCCATTCAACCCACAAAGCAGTCATCTCCCACAGGTTGAGAACCACTGCTTTAGAGGATGCTTGTTTGAAATTGAGACTAGGGAAAGTTTTATTCCAATCTAAAGACTAGAGTAAATTCAGTGATTGTCATAGGTTTCACACAGCCTTCAGACACTCCCCATCCTTATCTTAGTACATCAAGGTTAATCCTTTAGAGGTGATCAAATATCTTAAAAACTATCATACTATAGAACAAAGGTCTGTATAATTGGTGAAACAAAATTTTCTTTCCATTCTATTTAAAGACTATATAAAGCAGACATGGTTGTGCACACTTTTAATCCCAACACTTAGGAGGCAAAGGCAGGCAGATCTCTGTGTGTTTGAGACCAGCTTGGTCTTCATAGAGTTCCAGGCCCACCAAAGGAATAGTATGAATCTGTTTGCTTGTTTGTTTTAAAAGATTGAGAAAGATATATATTCCTTGTAACCACTACTCAAATAGCAATTTACTTGCTTCCTAAAACCCTCTTATATTTTTTAATTTTTTTATGATTTATTTAACTTTATTTTCTGTGTATTGGTGTGAAGGTGTCAGATCCCCTGCAACTGGATCTTCAGACAGTTGTGAGCTGTCATGTGGGTGCTGGGAATTGAACCTGGGTCCTCTGGAAGAGCAGTCAGTGCTCTCAACCACTGAGCCATCTCTCCAGCCCCCCCCTTATATTTTTAGAATGAAAATTGATAAGCATGCTTTAGAGAAAACAATAGCAGATATATTTTGTTTTTGTTTTTCAAGACAGGGTTTCTCTGTATAACAGCACTGACTGCACCAGAACTCACTCTGTAGACCAGACTTGTCTTAAACTCACAGAGATCCACCTACCTTGGCCTCTGAGGTGCTAGACTTAAAGGTGTAGGCCACCACTACCCAGCTAAAAGATTTTTTTTAACGTTGGCAATCAGTTATAGTGTCATTTTCCTTCTGTAATTCTTAAGTAATTTATAGTCCATCCACTAAAATTGTTTGTCAACTCTACGCCCCTGCATTCTTGAACTTTGAACAGCCTAATGTGTTTAACTTTCCATTGCATTTTCCTCTTACTTTTTAGTTCATAATGCTTAATTCATCATCCCTGACTGAACTATAAAATATGTTTACCATTTTAGTGATAAGCCAAGGAAAGTTGGGTTTGCGGGGGCTTGCTTGTTTTTTTTTTGTTTTTTGAGACAGGGACTCTCTATGTAGCTCTGGCTGTTCTGGAACTCACTTGGTTGACCAGGCTGGCCTCGAACTCACAGAGATTTGCCTGCCTCTGGCTTCTGAGTGCTGGAATTAAAGGCGTGTATCACCACCACTGTTGAATTAGAAGCGGCAGGGCTGCGTCCCCGGCACCCGGCCACCCGCATGGCTAGCTTATGCCCGAAATAATTACACGGAAACTGTATTCTTTAAACACTGCCTGGCCCGGCTAGTTCCAGTTTCTTATTGGTTAGCTCTTACATATTGTTCTAACCCATTTCTAATATTCTGTGTAGCCCACGAGCTGGCTTACCAGGGAGGATCTTAACCTGCCTCTGTCTGGAGGGGGAGAATCATGGCGACTCTCTCACTAAGCTTCCTTCTCCCAGAATTCTCTTCTGTTTTCTCCACCCACCTAAGGGTGGGCCTATCAAGGGGCCTAGGCAGTTTCTTTATTAATAAGAAATCACTCCCACATCACACCACCCAGCTCAAAAGTAATGTTTTCACTAACAAAATTGTACTACTATTTTAACAAATATGTTAAAATAAAAGTATAATAAAAGGGTTCCAGATACAAAATAAATCAAGGTCCAGAGTCAGATATGGGTCTGTACATTTATTATTTGTTTTTGGTACTTGAGACTTGATCTCAAAACCCAGGCTGGTCTTAAACCATGGATCCTCCTGTCTTCATCTCCCACATACTGGGCGCTAAGATTACACACCTCTACTACCACACCCAGAATGTGTCTACATTTACCAAAGTGGTTTTCACTTAGTATCCTTAAGTGTTGCTCTAGGCTAAATCCTGGGCATGCCATGATATGAAAGGTGGGCACTGCACCAAGTTCTTATGAAGGAGAAACATCCTGTGACTAGCTCCACAGAAGCAGACTTAGGTTTTGAGAGTTGAGAGGAAGGAGAGAGTTATGGGTGCTTGGGCCAAGCTAAATGCTAAGAATAGAACTTCCTTCCTACTTCTTCTCCAGCCTCACTTCTGTCTGTCAGAGCTGAAGTCCTTTAATCTAAATGTTAAGTGTAAACTACACAATCAATTTCAAAAATTTTGCCCCCTCCAAGTTTAAAATATAATTTAAAAATTGGTTCCATCTTTTGGATTGGATAGCTAGTTCAGAGGTTCAGAGCCCTGGTTGCTCTTTCAAAGGACCCAGGTTCAATCCCCAACATCCACATGGCAGCTCCCAACTATATCTAGCTCTAGTCCCAGCAGGTCTGACTTGCTCTTCTGGCCTGCTCTGGTACTCCATGCATGTAATATACAGATATACATGTAGGCAGAACACCATACATAGAGACTAAAAAATAAAGGTTATAAAATATTAAAAATAAATGGCATGTTAAAACTTTATTTTGGATATTAGATAAACATAATATATTAATACATTTAATTTCACATATTTTTACTTTTAAAATGTGGCTCCTAGAGAGATCTAAAAGAAAATTCATGGCTCTCATCTGGGTGTGATGGTTCACATCTGTTATCACAGCTCTTGAGAGGAAGAGGCAGGAGGATCAGAAGTCATGGTTATCCTCAGCTACATGGTGAGTTCAAGACCAGTCTGGGCTACATGAAACCCTTGTCTCAAAAAATATTTTTAAAAAATCGTGACTGAACAGTTAAGCACTTTATCACAGAGGTGCAGTCCTAACCCTAACCTCTTTTTTAATTTTTTTTTCTTTTAAGACTAGTCAAGTGCAATAGTGAGAGTGGGGAAAAGTGTAGAACAGGAGTTCAATCTGTAACCGACTGAACAGTCAGTTTAGGTGACTCACTACCTTCAGACCAGCCGAGAATATTCTTGATGTGGAAAAGACTGTTTCCTGTGAAAATAGTCTAATGATGTGCTGAGGCAACGTGGGTATGGGGCATTCAAATAAAATCCTGACTCTTCTTCTTATCTTTCTATTTGCTTAGATACTGCTTACCATTTATCAGTTACTACAACCATAACTTTTTTTCTTTTTTCTTTTTTTTTTCTTTTTGATTTTTGTTTCTTTTTGGTTTTTTTTGTTGTTGTTGTTTTGTTTTGTTTTGTTTGAGATATAATCTCACTATATAGCCTTGACTGGCCCAGAAATCTCTTTGTAGGCCAAACTGTCCTCTAACTCATTGATACCAACCTGCCTCTGCCTCCTCACTGCTGAGGAGTATCCACTAAAGTCGTGGTCCACTATGCCCAGCTTAAATTATTCTTGTTTCATTTTATGTGTCTGGGTACTTCATATGTAAGTCTTTGTACCACATGCGTGCCTAGTGCCCATGGAGACCAGAAGAGGGCATTAGATCCATTGAAACTATGACAGACAGTTGTGAGCCACTGTGTGGGGTGCTGGGAATAGATCCTGGATCCTTTAGAAAAACAAGTAGTCTTAACTATTAAGCAATCTCTCCATCCCCAATCTACCATTGTCTTTAAAGAAATTGTTTAATAGGTACTTCAAGGTTAAAGAAAACTCTGAGAGGGCCTGGAGAAGTTGGTTAAGAGTACTTGTTACTTTTATAGAGGATCTGAGTTCAGTTTCCAAAACCACCAGTTTCTGTGAATCCAACACTGTCTTCTGACCTTTAAAGGCACCAGGCACACATGATACACATACATACATGCAGGTGAAACACTCATACATATACTGTTAAAGAAAGAAAAGGAAACTCTAAAAGCAAAACGCTGTGATATTTTCTAGTTTCACTCTGCTTTCAAAGTGAAAACTACCTCAAAAAGGACGGTAGGGAAAAGGAGGGTTGTAAGGAACTAAGAAAGCAGGAAAGTAAATGTATAACCTTTAAAGTGCATACTAACTAACTTTACAAAAACAGTGTACTGGCACAAAGATAAAGGCATAGTGTGTGTGTGTGTGTTTAAGTTTAAAAGGGACAGGATTCCTTTGGCTGTGAAAACCTGAAGTCTTTATTATGAATCTATTTCACATATAAATTGACTAGAAATGCTGGCTTAATAAGGAAAACAGTTGACGGAGAACCAAGGAATTAGGACTGTTCTGTTCTTACTATAATAAAGTGTTTTATAATCACCTTGTTCATGGGTCTCTTGAGAGCTAGAGTACTCAACACCAGCTCAAACTTGTTTGGTGGAGGAAGAAGTAAGGAAAGGCATGAGATGAGTAATAATCCTTAATTTCTAAATCTTAAAAATGGAACTTTTATAGCTTTTCTTTTACATAAACATGCTCACCAAGCCCATGAACCTTTGAGCAAGTTTAAATTTTTATTTAAATAAAGGAATCAAAAAAGAAGGCCTGTAATAATAAAACATTTTTTTTCAGTAGTAGCTAACACCAAAAGCAAACAAACAAATAAAACCTTTTTTGGGGGTGAATGGGAAGTTTGAGACAGGGTCTCTCTATGTAGCCCTGGCTTTCCTGGGAACTTGCTGTATAGATTAGGCTAGCCTTGAGCTCGCAGAGATCCACCAGCCTTCATCTCCTTAGCACTGGGATTAAAGGTTTGTACCTCCATGCCCAGACTAAAGATATTTTAAAAAAAAAATTTACTTTCTTTTTTTATTTTTAAAGATTTATTTATTATGTATACAGTATTCTCCTGCAAGCATGCCTTCAGGCCAAAAGGGAGCACCATATCTCATTACATATGGTTGTGAGCCTCCATGTGGTTGCTGGGAATTGAACTCAGGACCTTTAGAAGAGCAGGCAGTGCACTTAACCATTGTGCCATCTCTCTAGCACAAAAAAATTACTTTCTTTTAAGTGTGTCTGTCTATCTGCCTGCCTGTCTATGAGGGTGTTATCCTTTGGAGCTGGAGTTATAAGTGGTTATAAGCCACTTGATGAAAATTTAACTCAAACCATGGAAGAGCTACACATGATGTGCATGTACTCCAGCCCTGTAATTGATTTATAATGACAGACTAGCTATTGTATAGTGATATTTTATTTATTTGTTTGGTTGGTTGGTTGGTTTTTCGAGACAGGGTTTCTCTGTAGCTTTAGAGCCTGTTCTGGAACTAGCTCTTATAGACCAGGCTGGCCTCGAACTCACAGAGATCAGCCTGCCTCTGCCTCCCAAGTGCTGGGATTAAAGGTGTGCACCACTACTGCCCGGCATTATTTATGTTTTAATAAATAAAACTTGCTTGAAGATTATAGTGCAGAGGCAGGTGGATCTCTGTGAGTCTGAGGTACGCCTGGTCTACAAAGCGAGTTCCAGGACAACCAAAGCTGTTAGACAGAGAAACCCTGTTTTTTTGGAGGCGGAGGGAATTGGAGTCTAATTATTAGGTAATAATATAAGCAAATTACCAAAAGTTTCAGGTGCTTCTATTTTAGTTTTCATCCTTATATACATTTAAAATATCTCTGCTTAGAATAGTTACTCTTCATAATGCATTATGGGATACTTTTAGGTAGCAGCAACTTGAATAGCTTGAATAATAACTAAGCAATTAATGTTGGTATGGTAGGCTTAACCCAAATTAAATTTGTGATACACTGATAATTAACTGTGGTGTTGTGACCTTACTTCCTGTGCTATACAATTTGATATATTCTTGAGACATATGGCTTGCAGGCTTTATAAGAAAATGTTTGCTCAATGTATAGGCTATTTCTGGAAAAATACTCAGTATGATGTGATATATAATCTTGCACTTTGGGTTTGTTGAGGATTTAACCTATGATTAAACTGTTCTTAAACTTTTGACTGATTTAATGAGAGACCTCACTTAAGAATGCACTGTTTCCAGAGCAGATAAAAGATTATAAAGTTAGCCTGATGTGATAGTTTTAAGCCTGACATCCCACTTCTCAAGAGACAGGAGGATTATTTCAAGTTCAAGGCCAACCTTAAACAGTTTTATAGCCTAGATGACAATGAAACCCTACACCCCTCCAAGAGAAAGATAGTGACAGAGAGATTTTAAAACTACCTTAGTTTCTGATATATTGTGATCAAAGAATCCAATGCATATTTGCTTTGCTCAACTTTCCTATCCCATTTCTCTTATAATTTTTCACAGGAATTGCCTTAATTACCATGTATATAGCTTGTATTGCATTGATACTGTCCTTATTCCAGGTCTTATTAAAGAATTTCACAACATAATGTTCTTTTGTTTGTTTGTTTCGAGACAAGGTTTCTCTGTGTAGCCCTGGCTGCTCTGGAACTCACTCTGTAGACCAGGCTGGCCTTGAACTCTTGAATGCTGGGCTTTGTAATGTTAATTTGAATTTAATTAAGCAGTGAATTGGAGTTGAGTATACAAAAGAGTGAAAGATTCAGGATTTTCACTTGTTTCCAACCCAGGGGTGGGTAAGACATTATTGTATGGTAATCTTTAACCAAGAGTAGTGGAGGTCTGTTACTACTCTGTGGGTAGCCATGCAAAATACATAGGCACAGAATAGCACTTATACAGGCAACTCTTTGTACAGACAGTTCTGTAAATTATGACTGCATCTCCTAAAGAGAATTTCCTGCTTGGTAGTCCATTTTTTCTAATAACCCAAGAAACTTGGCATAGAAAGCTGTCCTCACCTCCAGGAAGTCTTTTAAATAAATAATCTGAAGATTATTTCCTTTGGGGGGTATTGTGTCCAAGCTGGATATGGTGACTCACACCTGCAGCGCCAACAGTCAGGAGGTTAAGTCAGGAAGATAGTAAGTTTGAGGCCAATCTGGACTGTATATAGTAAAACACAGTCTCAAATGAATAGACAAGTTCAGTTGTTCCAATCTGAAAGAACTATGTAGAAACTGGTTTGGCTGGTTACTACGTTGAGTGCTAGTAACGTATAAGTCATAAAACAATGCCCTTTGTTTCTCCTCTCCAGGTGCAGCTTCTAGTTGGGGCTGCCCACCACTTACAGAGTGTTGCTTCATCTCCACTCCTAGAAATGCTAGTTCAGAATGTGTGAAATCACTTCATCTTTTTTTGTTGTTGTTTTAAGTTTTAGCGATGTTTCAGGCAAATCTTTTTCTAGTTATGTGCCACTGATAGCTTACATTTTAATTGCTACTCCGCATGGAATCTAAGTTTAATTCATACTGATTTTGTGACCTTACAAAGATGAACCTAGGAGGTAGCTAGAAGAAAATTATAGTCATAATTTGGATTTAAAAAGGAACTAATTTAAATTCTTCTGTATTGCAAAGATGAAAAAGCCAATCTGCAGAAGGAAGCAAAGGAATTTGCTAGAAGTAGTAGCAGAAGCAAATGCTAGATACAAAACTCTTTTTTAATTTATTTATTTTATGTGCATTTGTGTTTTGTTTGCATATATGTCTGTGTGAGGGTGTTGGGTCCCCTGGATCTAGAGTTACAGGCAGTTGTGAGCTTCCATGTCATTGCTGGGAATTGAACTTAGGACCTGTGGAAGAACAACCAGTGCTCTTAACCGCTGAGCCATCTCTCCAGCCTCAAGATAGACACAAAACTATTAACTTGAACTCTTTGTGTTCGTGTTTTAGAGCTAGTACCTCCCTAGCAATGCTGTGAAGCCACGCAATGGTCTGGATATGGTCTCAGACACCCCAGAGTTCACTAAGGCCTTCTGAAGTTTTAAATGCAACAAACAGGAAGTGCTCATTCTTTTAAGTTTCTTGACAGATTTTATTATTGACATTATTGTTAGAAATTATAGACATTACCCAAAAATGCTTTTGTTGAGGTTTTAGTAAATATGGACAAAGGGCTATCTAGGTTGATCCTGAAGGTTGTTGAAAACAAGCAACTTATTCATCCCATTTTTAAAACCTAACTTGGAACTTTGTTTAAAAAGAGAACAGTGTACCTAGACTTGGAATTCAGCCAAGTAAAGGAACAATGTATTTAAGAAGGATGATCTTTGGTTTTTCTTTTTTCAAGTGTACTTCCCACTTTCTCTTCTGTGAGGTTCAGTGTGGTTGGTTTTATGTTGAGGTCTTTGATCCATTTGGACTTGAGTTTTGTGCATGGCGATTGATATGGATCAATTTGCATTCTTCTACATGTTGATATCCAGTTATGCCAGCACCATTTGTTGAATAAGCTTTCTTTTTTCCATTGTATATTTTTCAGCTGTGGTGGTTTTTTTTTTTTTTTTTTGATTTTTCAAGACAGGGTTTCTCTGTAGCTTTTTGGTTCCTGTCCCCTGGAACTAGCTCTTGTAGACCAGGCTGGCCTTGAACTCACAGAGATCCATCCGCCTGCCTCTGTCTCCCAGTGCTGGGATTAAAGGCGTGAGCCACCACTGCCCGGCCTGGTTTTTCTTTTTTAAATAAAGCATGTAACTGTTGCTCAGTTAGATTAAGAAAAATCTAGAAACAACTCTAGAGATGTACTTTAGTGATACAATCCCCAGCATCTGAAAACAAAACAGAAAGGATGTGGATGGATGTAAAGTCCAACTTGGATGTGACTATGGAACAGACATCAGATCATCGGCTCTCAAGCTCTTTTGGTTGCTACATCTACTCCTGTTACTCTATTATATCTTTAAGATACTTTGTGATTCTCTTTGGTTTCTGGAGTTCCGTAAAGTGACCTGTCCTCTTTAATCAGCTCTCTTGAAAGGGCTTTTCTAGATAGAACCACCCTGTTCAGAAATTTCTGCTTCCATCTCATCGACCATTCCTATAATAAGTTGCAACTGTGCAGGTTGCTTTTTGCAATGGATGGAAGTTCTGGAGACTGGAGAGATCGCTCAGTCAGTAAATTTAAAACCAAAAGTTGAACACCCCACCCAGGTAAAAAGCCAGGCCCAGTGGTGCACACTTGTATTCTCAGTGCTGGGGAGGCAAAGACAGGAACACCACCTGAGGTTGACTTTAGCATACACACAAATGTATACACACATGCAAACACCTCTGCATTGTACACATAAATACACACACACACACACAAAGTTCTTTTAGTAAATAGGAAAAAAGAAACAATGAATGTTGGCAAGACAACTAACAGACCCTGCTGCAACTATCTCTTAAGAATATAATACTAATGTTAGGGAAATAAGTTTTTAGAGATATTTTTAAAAATCTATTAAATTGAGCATAAATTTAAAATATCCCCAAACTATCTGTCATGTGTTTGATAGATAAAAGCAACTAACCTCTTTGGTAGAATGTTCTACATTGAATTTCTCAGCAAGACTCCTTGGAAACAACTGTTAGATTTTGTGTGTTTAAAATCTTGAAAAATGACTGGAACAACAGGGGTAGAGGGAAAAAGACAATTCAGTTCAAATCCTGTTTCTGCTTGGAGACAGAATAAAAATAACTCGAGAATTGGTAGGAGCAAGAGTACCTTAGTAGACGATATAGACTAGGCATGAACATATTAAAATACTCAAGTTGTTTAGTGTCTAAGAGGAACAAGATATATTAATGCAGTTTATGAAATGCATTGTAGCAGTGAATCACAGTAGCTCCAGATATATAAGGACTTTCCTGGGGAAAAGGATGGTTAGGTGTGCATTGCTTCTGCCTATATTTCATTCATATAAATTAAAAAGAATGACGGCTGGAGAGAGAGCCATGAAGAGCTCTTCCTGCATTTCCAGAGGGCTGAAGTTCATTTCCCAACACCCACATCTTAGAACCACCTGCTACTCCAGCTCCATTGGATCAGGTGCCCTCTTCTAGCCTCCATGGGCACCTATGCATAAATAAAAACCTTTAATTTTTGGTTTTGAGCCTAGCCTTTAACATTGAGCCGTCTCTCAGCCCCCAAAATAATTCTTTTAAAAATAAAAAGATGGAACTAGGCAGCTCACATCTTTAGTCCCTGGCTTGGGAGGCAGAGGCAAGCGTTTCTCTGTGAGTTTGAATAGATTAATATATACATGTGTAGGGTGGAAATGTTGTTGCTAGCTGAGATAATTTTTTAAATGTTTTCAGCTTTCTAAGTATTTACTGTTCTCATGTGGTGTCATTTACTGAATACATTGTTTTTATAATCCACTGTAAAGAGAAATTCATTCGCAAGTTGCTATTTAGGTGAGAAAAATCCAATTTTTTTTAGCTTCATATATCTATAAATTTCAAATTTGGAGAAATTGGAGATTTTGAGATTTTTCCCTTTTCCTTTCATAATACTTAACAGCAACCAAATGTTAAGTGTCTGCTGGCTCCAAGCTGAGAGAAAACAAAGCCCTACTGAGATTCTATGTGAAAAGAAAGCCAGTTTTGCTGGCCTAGGGCCAGATGGCACCTCTTTGACCTAGCCTCTTCAATCTGAATTCTCCAGGGGGCAGCAGTTGCAAACAACTCCTTTTGGCTTTAGCTGTAAGCACTGGGTGTGCTAATGAAACCAGCTAATGTAACAAAGTCTGTTAGCCTGGCTTTGAGCTCAGTGAGGCTTCCTTTGAACCTTTTATGATACTGCACTTTCAGTCATCCTTTGGGAAGAATAGTTTACAGTCTGAACCAATAATGGAAAGGAACCATTTTCTTTTATATAGTAGTGGAAATGCCTTTGGCACTCTGGTATTAAATAACTGCTTATTTGAACATACAGTGCAATGCTTAGCTTTTTCCACCAGTGATGGTTCCCATTGAAGCTATTATACTCAGTTTAACTTTTCCAAGAGGGGCTGTGAAAGGAAATTGAAATCTCACAGATTACACTTCATATTATAGTCATTGCTAATGCAGTTATCTTACGTTTTGGTTTTTGTGTCTCCCACTCTGTACCCCATTTCCCCCTCTGCTTTTAGGTGAAGGCCTCCCACAGGTATATTACTTTGGACCATGTGGGAAGTACAATGCCATGGTGCTGGAGCTCCTTGGCCCTAGCTTGGAGGACTTATTTGACCTCTGTGACCGAACGTTTACTTTGAAGACGGTGTTAATGATAGCCATCCAGTTGGTGAGTTGATGTGCTATTCCAGAAGATAAATAGATTCCTTGTCCACATCCTTATGGGCCTTTTGCTGATGCATTAGCTATAGTGACATCTTAATTAGTTTTTACAGGCTTGATAGCATTCTAGGAGAATCTGGCAGACTTCTGAAAGGAACTATTAAAACCGCTGCTTTAGCTGGTTCCCTTGTATAATTTGGTCACAAAGACTCTTGACCAGTATGTAACATGCCAAACAACTAAGGTAAGTTCTTGATCACATGACTTAGAGGGTTACAAAAGGGCTGAACAGAGTCACAATGCATCTGCAGTTTGCTCTATTTTAAGAATTTACACCTTGAAGCAGAACCTTTTCTGTAACTGAAGTGGAGGAATATAATTTACATTAGGGAGAAAGGAAGCGAATAGGTGGAGTTGTACACATTCAAGTAATTACTTCAGAATTTTATTTATAGGTCTTAGGCACATAACTGTAAGGTTTTATCATGCCCTCCTTCTCTCACTGTTGAAATCTAGAAAAGATTAAAGGTACTACCCCCTGCACTAATCTTTATTCAAGATCACGTGACTGAAATGTTTAATTCTTTGATGTATTATGTACTTTAGGGCTGGCCAAGAAGCTTTGCAGCTAAATTACATACTAGTTCCAGCTTAAGCACTTAGAATAGTCTCTTTGAGAAGTTCTTTAGACCCTCAAGAGAGGAATTCAAATGTTGGGTTTTGTTTTGTTTTGTTGAGATGTTCTCACCAGCTTAGACTGGCTTTGAACTTTAGATCCTCTTGCTCTAGCCTCCTGAGCGCTAAAATGGATGTATACCACTGTCAGGTACATAGTCATTCATTTGAGGTAGTGACAGTCTCACTACACCATCATCTAATAGCAATTTGGAAACACTTGAAAATTGACCAAACTCTAAATATTTAAGCCTCCCTTTCTACACTCAGCAGAAATGCTTTATAGATAGAATTATTTAATGAAATTTGAGACAATGTTACAGTTGCTTATTTCAAGCTGTGGTTACTATAGCTTAAACACTGCGTGTCCTCCTTCGGCTGCCAGCCAGCTATCTGATGTTAGGTTAGCATTAATTTCACTCAGCCTCTGTTTTCTTACTTCTGCAATACCAAAATTGGGGTTAGAGAGTCCTGAACAACTGAAGACAGAAAGTGTAGACAAGTGAAGTGGCAGCTGCACCTGTGAGTCTCAGCACCTTTGCAAGTTACAATATATAAAGTAGTATTATGTTAGCCAAATTTACTGTCTCATTTTTTTCTCCTAATCTTAATAGTTATGATATATTTGTAACTAAAAGTACTAGGGGTGGGGTGTTCTGGAGATAGCAGTTAAGAGCAGTTACTACTCTTGCAGAAAACCCGAATTTGGTTCCTAGCCCCATATCAGACGACTAACACTGGTTATAACTCCAGTTCTAAGCCTCTGGCCTTGTGGGCACACGTAAACAACTGGTACATGTAAACTCATGCATACAAATAAATAAAATGACAAAACAAACCTTAAAATGTAGTTTTGGTTTATAAATCAGTAAAGTGGGAGATAAATAAGAGACAAATGGATTTTGTTGTTGTTCTTTTATTTTTTGGAGACAGGGTCTTACTATATACCCCTGGCTGACCTGGAACTCTCTTATGTAGACCAAGCTGGCCTTGAACTAATGGAGATCCATCTGGGATTAAAGGCATGCACTACTATACCCAGCCAAGAGATGAGTTTTATTTTAATTTTAGTTTCTGAAACCTTTTTTTTAATATTTATTTATTATGTATACAATATTCTGTCTGTGTGTATGTCTGCAGGCCAGAAGAGGGCACCAGACCTCATTACAGATGGTTGTGAGCCACCATGTGGTTGCTGGGAATTGAACTCAGGACCTTTGGAAGAGCAGACAATGCTCTTAACCACTGAGCCATCTCTCCAGCCCTAGTTTCTGAAACCTTATGCTGAGTTAGGGACAGTGGCATAGCTACAATGCCAGCTACTTAAGAAACGCAGATAGGACGGTTGCTTAAGTTCAAAACTCAAGGGCTAGCTAGACAGCAAGTAATACAGAAATCAATGAGAAGGAAAAAGTAAAACTGAAAAAAAATTGGGGGACCAGTGAAATGGCTCAGCAGGTAAAGGTGCTCGGCACCAAGCCTGACAACCTAAATTCTGTCCCCAGACCCATGTGGTAGAAAGAACTGACTTCTTTCTACAAGTTATCCTCTAACTGCCATAGCATGCCCATGAATGAATGAATGAATGAATGAATGAATGAATAGATAAATCATCATAACTTTAAAAAGGAATATTTTGGGTCAGGCATAGTAGCACATGCCTTTGATCCCAGCCTTGGGAGGCAGAGACAGGCAGAGTTCTGTGGTTCCAGGACAGCCAGAGCTACATAGTGAGAACCTGTCTCAAAAACTAAAAAAAAAATAAAAAAAAAAGGAGGGTCCAACCCCCCACCCCCGCGTGCTTATTTCAAGGTATTTCCATTATTTTCTTTCTTTCTTTTAGCTTTCTCGAATGGAGTATGTACACTCAAAGAATCTCATTTACCGAGATGTGAAACCAGAGAACTTCTTGATTGGCCGACAAGGCAATAAGAAAGAACATGTAATACACATAATAGATTTTGGACTGGCCAAGGAATACATTGATCCTGAAACCAAAAAACACATACCTTACAGAGAGCACAAAAGCTTAACTGGAACTGCACGATACATGTCTATCAACACGCATCTCGGCAAAGGTGTGTTTACAGGGGCAGGTCATGTGAACAACTTTGTTTTCCAATAGCACTTTATTGTGCATTACATTGTGCATTACAACTTGTACTGTTTGTTGCATCATAAGGTAAGTGACTTTTTTGTACTTAGATTGAGATGGTAAGTTAGTAATGTTTCCAAATACCTTCATACTGATGGATTCTTAATTCTTTCAACTGTTTTCTGATGCTTTGTTCCTCAGCAGTTTAAAAACTTGAGTTACTGCATCAAGGTAGTAGTATTTGAGAGGATTTGATAATGACACTTGTATTTACATGTTTGACTCTATATAGGAGCAGACAAAAGGAGAATATCCGGCTTGTGCCTGTGTTAGTGAAGAAGTTTCACTAAAGCATGGATTAGGGGACTGAAAAAATGGCTCACCAATTAAGAACACCGACTACTCTTATAGAAGACTAGGTTCAGTTCCCAGTACGCACATGACAGTTCACAAATGTCTGTAACTCCTGTTTCAGGGGATCTGATACTCTGTTCTGACCTCTTTGGCACCAGGAACACACATGGTACACAGACATACATTCAGACAAAATGTGACTTGAATAGAATGTTTAACCCAGTGGGTCATCCCATGTGGTAGTTATCTTCATTATTCTACAAGGTATGTCTTGAACATCTACCCTCTGTAAAGTTCTTCATCATCTTGATGTGCTGCTGTTGCCACTGGAATTATCTCCAGAAGGGGGTTTCATGAGGTCCAACTGTTCTTCAGGTCAAATCTTAACATGTCGTAACATTTTGTTTATTCTCTCCATTTTGGAAAAGAAAAGAAAACTCTGTGTGTGTGTTTGTATGTCTCTGTGTGTGTTTATCTTTGTTTTTTTGTTTGTTTGTTTTTTTGAGACAGCATTTCTTTGTATTGCCCTGGCTGTTCTGGACCTTGGTTGTAGACCAGACAGACTTGCCTCAAACTCAGAGATCTGCCTGCCTCTGTCTTTAGGGCAGACTTTTCTTTCCTTCCCACCAGTTCCCAAATAACCAACACAGAGGCTCAATATTAATTATAAATGCTCAACCAATAGCTCAAGCTTGTTACTAGCTAACTCTTACATTTTAAGTTAACCCATATTTCTTATCTACACTTTGCCATGTGTACTATGCCTTTTCTCAGTTTGGCATGCCCATCTTGCTTCTCTCTGCATCTGCTCAAAACTCCAGACTCAGCCCTTCTTCCTCCCAGCATTCTCACTTTGGCTCTCCTGCCTAACCTTATCCTGTCCAGGTTCTGGCCATTCAGCTTCTTCATTCAACCAATCTCAGCGACATACATTCACACAGTGTAAAGGAACAGTCTACATCTGCCTCTCAACTTTTGGGGATTAAAAGCATGTACCACCATGCCTGCAGGCATGCTTGTAATTGGGTATGGTAGTGCACCTCTTTAATCTCAACACTCTAGAGGCAAAGGCAGATGGCTCTCTATGAGTTCGAGACCAGCCTCATCTGCAAAGTGAATTCCGCTTCATAGGAGCTACATCGTGAGACCCTGTCTCAAACAAAACTCACAAACTCTGTCTCAGGTGTCACATCAGAGAAGTTTCCATAGGAGCTCTAATGTTGCTGGTTTTGAAATGTATTATATTTTGTAAGTTGTAATGGGGGAGAAAGACCATGGGAAATGTTTTGTCAAATAACTCAGAATTGCTTTTTATTTTGTGGTGGAAATGAGCAAAGCCAAAGGCCTCCTAGCTGACATTACATCACATGAGCCACCTCCCACTGATTAAGAACTGATTGACACAATCCAGTTTGTGCAGTTAGAATTAGAGTGAGAACATTGGGGGCTACATTGTTCTTTTTCTTTGAACATTTAGTCTAAAATTGGGGTGTTGTGCATTGAAAGCAAGTATATCTTTCTTATAAGCTGAAAGTGAGCCTGCACCATGTCAAAGATATTTGTTTCTTTTTGTTTTGTTTTGTTTTGTTGTTTTTGTCTTTCAAGACAAGGTTTCTGTATAGCTCTGCCCATCCTGTAACTCAGAAATTGGCCTGTCTCTACCTTACAAGTGCTGGGGTTAAAGGTGTCTGCCACCACACTACCAAGGCCAGGCTTCTTGTTTGTTTGTTTGTTTGTTTTTTGTTTTTCTAGACAGGGTTTCTTAAACATTTTAAGACCTAGCCAGGTGGGGTGGTGGTGCATGTCTTTAATCCCAGCACTCAGGAGGCAGAGGCAAGTGAACTTCTGTGAGTTCGAGACCAGCCTAGTCTACAGAGAAAGTTTCAGGACAGTCAGGGATACACAGAGAAACTCTGTCTTGGGGAAAAATAAAATTAAGACCTAATGATTTAGCATTGAATATTTTAAAAATTTAGAACTCAAAAATAATTTTTCAAATTATCTAAATGACTACTTTATTTTCATATAGGAAACTGAGGCCCAAAGTAGGTGTCTTGGCTGTGTTTTCATTTCATTGGACTGAATTAATAGAAATGGTGAGCCCAGACCTAGGTTTCACACCTGACTTAGATTTGTTTTACTGTTCTTGTTCCACAGCTGTGTTTTTATCTTTCTCTGGACTTAAAAAATGAGGGGTTTTCTCGTGTGTGTGTGTGTGTGTGTGTGTGTGTGTGTGTGTGTGTGTTTGAAAATCTTTAAGTCTGTGAAGAGCTCGCCCTCTAGTGCTCACTTAACTACAATTCAAGCACTTGCCTAGTAAATTTTCTTTATTATCAAGAGGCTTCCTGTAACATACAGGAAACTGATATAAAAATGGAGAGGTGTGACTGAATGGTGGTGCACGCCTCTAATTCCATCACTTGAGAGGTAGAGGCAGGCGGATCTCTGAGTTCGAGGCCACCCTGGTCTACAGAGTGAGTTCCAAGACAGCCAGGCCTGTTACACGGAGAAACCCTGTCTCGAAAACCATACAGAGTGAGAAACTCTCCGTATGTGTTTTCCCTTTCTGCTCTGTTCACCTTACAGACTGTTTGAATACTTATTTCTTATGTCCTGTTAACAAACTTTCATCTGACTCCTTGTCTTCAGTCATGTGTAATATTTTATTGCAAATTTCAGACAGCCTATGTAAACAAAAGTGTTTGGAAATCTTGCTGTTTTATTTCTTTCTTTTAAAAAGGATTCCTCCCCACACATACACCTTCTTTTTGTTCTAGAGATTTTGAATCTAGGCACAGAATTATGTTCCAGTCCTGGGTGTCTTCTTTTTCTATGAGTAACTGACTTTCAGAACCCTTCTTGTCAGACTCAGGGGCCCATTCCTGTAATCTCAGTAGTTTATAAGCAAGAGGCAGGAGGATCACCAAAACTTTAAGGCTTTCTTGAGTTTCATAGTGTGTTCCAGGCCAACCTGGGCTACCAAGTGAGACATCTTTCTCAAAAACAAAACAAAACTAAACAGGAAAGTCACCTTCCATCACAGGGCTGTTTACAAAGTTGCCTTTTCCAGGCAACTTTGAGTTGAAGATGACCTGGGAGGTGCTGGGGGTAGGAAGAGTGTTTGGAAGGCAGATACAAGGTAGTAACAAGGTGCAATGAAATGTACATGTGAAAGAGTATTACTAATTTTTTGTTAAAATATTTCTTATTTATTCAAGTGTGTGTGTGTGTGTGTGTGTGTGTGTGTGTGTGTGTGTGTGTGTGTAAAATCTGTTCTTGTCACATTATTCACTCCCAACTCCTCCTGGACCTCCTCCAGCACATGCTGTTCTCACCTTCATCTCCTCCTCCTCCTCTTCTAAGTGACCCACTAAGTCCAGTTAGTGCATCCTTCGTGAGCATGAGCCATATCCCAGAGATAAAATGGCTTCCCTCCTCTAGCAGCCATCAGTTGCCAGTCGCTCCTCAGCTAAGGGTTGAGCCTCCCACATGTTGGCGTTACTGACTGGCTTGATCCTGTGCAGTTGATTAGCTGCTGGAAATTCATGAGTGCAGTGGCCATTTCATAACCAAAAGACAGCATTTTCCCCCATCCTCCAATCTTTATGTTCTTTCCTCGCCATCTTCCTTTGTGGCCCTAGAGTCTTACTGGAGGATAGAGATGTCCCAATCAGGGGAAAGCACTCACCAGTCACCTGTTCTCAGAACTTTGAAAATTAAAAGTCTCTTAGAAACTTCTGTGGCGAAAATTAGGAGCAGCACTAATATATGGGTGTAGACAAATAATTCAGAAGACAGTTTAGGGGGCTGGAGAGATGGCTCAGAGGTTAAGAGCACTGGCTGCTCTTCCAGAGTTCCTGAGTTTAATTACCAGCAACCACATGGTGACTCACAACCATCTACAGTGAGATCTGGTGCCCTCTTCTATCCTGCAGGTATACATGCAGACAGAACACTGTATACATAATAAATAAATTGGAAAAAAAGAAGGCAGTTTGCATATTCATTCCTTTTTGTGCAAGTGTCACAGTTATGCATGTTGTGCTGCACTTTTAGCCTAGATGATAATCTTGGGTATTACTTTCGCTCAAAAAATCAGAGTCAAGTTGAAGTGGTATTATGCGTTCCTGTAATCCTAACACTCGGGAGGCTGAGGTATAAGGACCATGAGTTTTAGGCCAGCCTATCTTAAAAATAAAACAAGTGGGCTCGAGAAATGGCTCAGAGGTTAAGAACACTGGCTGTTCTTCTCAGAGGTCCTGAGTTCAATTCCCAGAAACCACATGGTGACTCATAACCATCTATAATGAGATCTGGTGCCCTTTTCTGGCATATTATACACAATAAATAAAACAAGTTAAAGGTAGTCTTTTAGTTCTCTTATGTACTTTTCTCTCCTTTTTGAGTCAGGTTCTCACGTAGCCCAAGCTGGCCTTAAACTCAAAGAAATCATCTGCCTCTGCCTCTGCCTCTGTCTCTGTCTCCCCGCCTTTTGAATAATAGGGTAAAGGTATGCACCACCAAGCCCAACTGTAATCTCTTTTGGTGGTGCTCTAAACTCAGCTAAAACAAAAAGTAAACACAAATCCTGCCTGTAATTTTAGTACTTAAGAAGTGGAGGTAGGAGGATCATCCCGAGCTACATAGCCACCTTTTGCTACATGAAACCCAAGCTCTGTAAAACAAGAACAGTAAATAAAAAATAAGATGCCTGTGATGAGCCATGGGAAATTCAATGTAGATGCATGTGCTAGTATTCAGTTGACATCCAACATATTTCTGTGAACTTTTCTGTAGTTAGTAGTTTATCTTCCCATTTCAAAGGAGAGAAAAAACTAGCAACTTGTTTTAGTCAAGTTCCAAGAATCAACTTGTTTTGTATATCCATAGAAGACTCTTTAGTACTAAACTTGCTGAGTTGTCCTGGAACTCGCTCTGTAGACTATGCTGGCCTCTAACTCACAAAGATCCACCTGCCTCTGCCTCTGCCTCTGCCTCTGCCTCTGCCTCTGCCTCTGCCTCTGCCTCTGCCTCCCAAGTACTGGGATTAAAGGTGTGTGCCACCACTGCCCGGTTTACTTGCTGAGTTTTTTTTTTTTTTTAATATTTATTTATTATGTGTACAATATTCTGTCTGTGTGTATGCCTGAAAGTCAGAAGAGGGCACCAGACCTCATTACAGTTGGTTGTGAGCCACCATGTGGTTGCTGGGAATTGAATTCAGGACCTTTGGAAGAGCAGGCAATGCTCTTAACCTCTGAGCCATCTCTCCAGCCCCACTTGCTGAGTTTTTAAGGTAGTTATGGGATACATGGAGCAAGTGGGAACCAAGAAGTGATTCTTCTCTGCTGACTTGAAACTGAACTGTTTATTTTTGTGATAAATTAAAATTGTTAAACATCTGGAGTAGTGGGGCTATGGTGGCGTACACCAGCACTTGGGAGGCAGAGGCAGGTAAGTCTCTGTGATTTCAAGGCCATCCTGATCTACAGAATGACTGCAAGGGCTACACAGAGAAACCCTGTCTGGGGTAGTGGCCGGGGATGATAAACGTGTGGTTTAGGCATTCCACAGCTTATATCTTTGCAGGCCTAGCCAGTGGGGAACTATTTGATATTAGCTTCAGCTGCTCGGTCTGCTGCTCACTTTCCCTTATGGTAGCCAAAGGGTAACCGCAGCTCATATGCTACAAGTCCTCATTCGTGTATGTATGATTTCATGTTCAGACAGGTAGCAGTGCTGAGTAAGGAGTGGTTTGACCACCGTCTAGCATCAAGCCTTGATCTTAATTTAGAATTTGCTCTTCACTTACTGTTTACTTGTTAGCAACAAAGGAAGGCCACCCACTGCTTTTCAGTTTTGATCTAAAATATTTCTACTTTGGGTATAACAAAGATTAGTAAGCAGAGCCTTTCAGAGCAGAAGGGCTTGGGGGATTACTCAGTTTTAAAGCTCTTTGTGCTTTAATAGCTGCAGACATAATATGTGATCTGTCTTCCCTCTTAGAGCAAAGCCGGCGAGATGATTTGGAAGCCCTAGGCCATATGTTCATGTACTTCCTCCGTGGCAGCCTACCCTGGCAAGGACTCAAGGTATCCTTGAAAGTGCTCTCTCTCTCTCTCTCTCTCTCTCTCTCTCTCTCTCTCTCTCTCTCTCTCTCTCTCTCTCTCTGTTAATGAAATGGCTCATCAGATAATGAAATGGCTGCTGGCTTGGTATCTCTACAAAGCACAAAGGGGAAGGCTGATTTCAGAGGTGAGAGGTGGGGATTAGTGACATTAGTCACATTTAAGTCTTCACCTGGGCTTCAGGTGTTCACATTTCCCTTCCTCACCTTCTTACCTTAATCCTACCTCTTTGTATTTGGGTGGTGGTGCACGCCTTTAATCCCAGCACTCCGGAGGCAGGTGGATCTCTGTGAGTTCGAGGCCAGCCTGGTCTACAAGAGCTAGTTCCAGGAAAGGCACCAAAAGCTACAGAGAAACCCTGTCTTGAAAAAAACCCAGATCTAAGTGGCCATGGGAGTTTTCTAAGCTGCTATGATTTTTAAAATTCTGCTTCATAATGTTATTGTTTTGTTATCCTCTCTATCCTTCTCATCTGAGATTACTAAACATATTTCAAATGCGACTTTCTTGAACACAGCAGGGGTTTACATATATCTAGACACAGCATGTCTTATTCTTATTCGTTAAAGAGGAAAAATACTGAGATCTGCTAACAAATCCTGCCAGTTTGAATGAAAACAACTATTGTGGTGGCTAGAGAAATGCCTTGGTGGTTTAAGAGCATGCATTTGCTTTTGTGGAGCACCCAAGTTCCTTCCCTAGCACCCACATCAGTTAGCTTATAGCCACCTGTAACCCCAGCTGCAGGGAACTGGTGTCGTTTTCTGGCCTTTTTGGGCACATATTCAACATCCACACATACACATATAATACACAGATACATACACACATAATTGAAAGTAAAATCTTAAAAAGAATATAACTCCAGTATCTGAGAACATACTTGAACTCACTTTCTTAGTATATTTTTTCCAGATAATTTTCTTACTTTACTTTCTACAGGCTGATACATTAAAAGAGAGATATCAAAAAATTGGTGATACCAAAAGGAATACTCCCATCGAAGCTCTCTGTGAGAACTTTCCAGGTAGGATGCTAAAAGGATAATACAGCCAGTGTGACTGGCACTTTGAAGTAGGCAATGTCACAGTATCTATAAATACCAAATAGGTATCATTTACATTTCTTTTTATTATTATTCAGTCCACGGAAGGTATCACTTTTATTTGGTCCCTAAAGAAAACATTAGTGTCAAGTAATCTGTAGAGATATCTCTTGTGTGGTCCAGGGCTTAGCCTCTGGGGAGACATTCAGCTAACAGGCATGGCTTTTTACCTTTTTTTTTAACAGAGGAGATGGCAACCTACCTTCGGTATGTCAGGCGGTTAGATTTCTTTGAAAAACCTGATTATGAATATTTACGGACCCTCTTCACAGATCTGTTTGAACGGAAAGGCTACACCTTTGACTATGCCTATGATTGGGTTGGAAGGCCTATTGTAAGTATCCTTTAAAAAAATTCTTGCTGGGTGGTGGTGGCTGCAAACTTCTTTAATTCTAGCACTAAGGAGGCTGAGGCAAGGCAGAGAGTTCAAGGCCAGCCTGTTCTACAACATGTGTTCCACACTGAGAAACCTTGTCTTGGAACCAAACAAAACAAAAAAATCCCAGACCAGTACTGTCCTGTCGTTTTACTTGACAGTCCTTCTACTTAAATCTCTGTGGGGGGGAAATTGCTTGCATTTACCAATCTTTTTCAAGTAACACTATAGGTTCCTGTCGTTAGACCAATGAGTTGTATGTTTTTTGGATTATTGCTTATGGGGGCCAAAGAGATGACTCAGCAGGTAAGAGCACTTGCTGTCCTTACAGAGGACCCAGGTTCAGTTCCCTGAAATTCCAATCTGTAACTCCAGTTCAAGGGGATCCAGTACCCTGCCTTCTTTCGCTCTGTGGGCACCAGGCACGTGTAGGGTGTTCATAGACACATTTAGGCAAACTCTTAACACACATAAAATAAAACAAATCCTCAAAGATTATTATGTATATATCCCAAAATACCAGAATTTAAGCCAGTTTTTTATACATTTTTAAAAAACTGATTCACAATTTAGTTCTGTCTGTGCTATTGAGGAACTTGACTTCTGTAGGAATAGAATTCTGGATTTACTAATTCTGCCAATAGTCCATACCATCAGAGACTGTGCTAACAGATAATGCAGTAGAACAGGCATTCTTTCTAAGGTAGCCTGCCCCCAAATGGATTGTTGAGGACCAGACTACCTTCCCTTCAGCAAATGACCAAATTCAGGAGAACAAGATAATTTAAAAGAAAAACAGCAGGGGACTGGAAAAATGCCTTAGCAGTTAAGAGCACTGGCTACTCTTCCAGATGACCTGGGTTCAATTCCCAGCACCCACCTGGCACCTCACAACTATTTGTAACTTCAGTTCCAGGAAATCCAACACCCTTTTGTGGCATCCTTGGGCCTGCAAGCACATAGTGCAGAAACATACATGCAAGCTGAACCCCTATCCACATAAAAGTAAATTTAATTTTTTTTAAGAAAAGGAAAAGACTGATTCATAAGAATTAACATGCTGCTTCCCTTTGCAGAGCTATTGCATTAAATTTGTTTTCTCCATTTGACCTTTTTGGGTAGCAGTTTTTGAGACAGGGTCTTATTGTGTAGCTTTGACTATCCTGGAACTCACTCTGTAGACCAAGCTAGCCTCAGACTCACAAAGATCCACCTCACTCTGCCTCTAGAATGCTGGGATTAAAGGTTTGCACCATCACACCAGTTACTATTTGATGTTCCTTTCATTTTTCTAGCCTACTCCAGTAGGATCAGTTCATGTAGATTCTGGTGCATCTGCAATAACTCGAGAAAGTCACACACACAGGGATCGGCCATCACAACAGCCTCTTCGAAATCAGGTATGTGTTAGGTTTTAGTTGTTTTAGTCATTCCCCTCCTTTATGGCTGCTGTTCAGCCCAGATTCTTCCCCTTCTATCTGTTAGTGTGTGTGTGTGGAGTAAAAAACAGCTGGTTTAGGATGACATTGGAGGAACTGTCAGAGCATGTGTAAATGCACTGAAATGAAGCATGCAGCAAAAGAATCTGGGCCTGACCCACCAGCTATGGTGTCTCAGAGTTGGTCTCAGCATTGGGTAGAAGCAGACAGAGCTCTTAGTTAGAGGCCAGCTTGGTCTACATAGGGAACTCCAGGCAGCCAGACTGGATAATGAGGCTGTTTCCAAAAAAGAAAAAAGAATCTGGGCCTGAGGGAGTACTCTGGTTTTCAGGAGATCTGATCGCTGGCTGTGAGTTAGGATCTAAGGTCTGAAGGACTGTTGGACCTGCAGATGTACCACATGGTATACTTAGGGTCCTATCTGCAATTGAATCTGGAGCTTATACCAGTTATACTCTTCATTTGCTGATAAGACTGGTGATTTGGCTTTTCACCTGACCTCGTATAAACTGCAACCTGTACTGTTGCAATCATATCCAAGTTGACTTGAAAGTTGTGTAAGATGCCCTAAAGATATAGTTCAGGGATATAGTATTTGCCTGGCACATACAAGCCATGGGTTCAGGGTCTGGCAGAGCCACAAAAAAAAGGAAGAAAGATTCATTTATGTTTAGAGCTCAGTGTGATGGGGCATATCTTTTAATTACAGTTCTTTTAAGTTGGAAACAGTTAAGATTGCTATGAGTAAAGGTCAGGGTGGGCCACATTGTAGTATTCTTATCTTAAAAAGTAAGTATATAAACAAATCTTCATAATTTCTTATCAAAGGAAGGGAAAGTGAGCAAAGTCATTGAGAAGCGATAGTACAGTGTGTGTGTGTGTGTGTGTGTGTGTGTGTGTGTGTGTGTGTGTGTGTGTGCTTGATTTTGTCTTTTAAGACAGGGTTTCTCTGTAGCTTTGGAGCCTATTCTGGAACTAGCTCTTGTAGACCAGGCTGGCCTCTAACTCACAGAGATCCACCTGCCTCTGCCTCCCTCCCAAGTGCTGGGATTAAAGACGTATGCCACTACCACCTGGCTGATAGTACAAGATACTAACAGAAGTAATGTTGTAAATAGAACTCTAAGTGATATTTTCCTAAAACATTTTCTAATGAAGTTCCAGTTTTATAATAAAAGGATACTTTAAAAGAATGTATAAGGCCAGGCAGTAATGGCGCACACCTTTAGTCCCAGCACTCAGGATGCAGAGGCAGATAGATCTCTGTGAGTTCGAGGCCAACCTGATCTACAGAGTGAGTTCCAACCAGGGCTTCACAGAGAAATCCTGTCTGAAAAAAACAAAAACAAAAAAGAAGAATGTTTAGGAAGAGAAAGGGATAAAAGTGAAACCATACTCATTATAGTTCTGCCCTTCTTTGGGAGTTGGGTGGGTTTCAAGACAGCTTATCTCTGTGTAATCTTGGCTGTCCTAGAACTTGCTCTGTAGAGCAGGATGGCTTCGGACTCACAGAGATGCACCTGCTTCTGCCAAGTGCTGGGATTAGAAACATGAGCCTCCACTGCCCAGCTTTCATAAACACAGGAATGCGCACACACACACACACACTTTTTAAAAAAATCGAGATTGTTCATATGAAAGAAAATGAGACAATTTGTCTCCTGCCTCCATTGCCCTATCTTGTTTCTCCCTTCAGTAGTCTCATTACTCTTCCCTGCTTTCATGTTGTATAGGGTCTATACTATAGATTGACAGGTATAGGCACTTGCTAGCAAACCTAATAACCTCAGTTCAATGCCCAGGACTCACATGGTGGAAGGAGAGAGGAATAAATAGGGAGCTCTTATTTCCAAAGATCTGACAAATAGATAGGCCATGAAACTAGGTAACTATAGCACAAGGTAGAACAGATAAGCATTAAAAAGTATTACCACTTGGAATTAGTTTTTGTTTTTGTTTGAAACAAGGTCTCTGTAGACCAGACTGGCCTCTCAAATACACAGATATCCACTGAGTGCTGGGATTAAAGGTGCAGGCCACCGTGCCCAGACTCATTTGAAATTCAAAGGAAATATTTCCCCTAGCCAGAGCATGGCAAATTATTTTATGAGGCGGTAAAACAAATGCTGCATTTGAAACAGTTGCTTTTGAAAGAAGTAGAGATGGACAAGACAGTCCAAGCAGAAAGAGTGTGTATGGGCAACAACAATTATGTATCGAATAAAGGAGTCCTCAGAATTGGGTCTAAAAAGATAGGAAGCTAGGCTGAAGAATTGTTGGTCCTTAACTTCAATAGGTACTTGAACTAAAAAGCAGAAGACTGATATTGAAGAAATTTGCTTTAAACTTTTTATTTTAAATGTGGCAACTAGTGTGGGGGGAAAGTAAGAATAAATTAAAATATGAGGACCTGAGTTCAATCCCCAAACTTGATTTTGATCCAGAGCTATTCTTGGTGGCATGCGTTTATAGTCCCAATGCAGGGAAGGTAGAGACAAGGGGATCTCTGTGCTCACTGACCAGCCAGCCTGGTGAAAATTGTCAAGCCCCAGGTCCCAAAGAGAGACCATGTCTCAAAAAACAAGGTGGCTGACCCCTGAAGAACATGACCTCAAAGGTTGTTCTCTGATCTCCATGTACACACATGTACTTGCACTCACATAGGCGTATACCTCTAAACATAAACAGTGCACACAAAGCATTCCTGCACTGATCCATGCCTCTGCATCAGTCAGAAGCTTAGGTTCCATCATCCACACACATGTCAGTGTAAATGAATGTACATTTCAGCCCCTTTCTTTCGTTTTCTTTTTTTTGGGGGGGGGCGTTCTAGACAGGGTTTCTCTGTGTATCCCTTGCTCTGTAGACCAGACTGGCCTTGAACTCAGAGATCCACCTGCCTCTGCATCCCTAGTGCTGGGATTAAAGGCATATATCACCACCACCCATCACTTGGCTCTCTTTCATTTTAAATTATTATTTTTTATTTATTTTTGTTCTGGAGATCAGGCCATATACAAGTATGCATCTGGTGAGCTACATTCTTAGTTCAAGCCTTTCCCTCCTCCCCCAATTTATGTGACTCAAAACAAATGCAAGAACAACTTTTATGGAAGGGGGTGATAGCTCAGTTGGCAAAGTGCTTGCCTTGCAAGCATGAAAACTCGAGTGATATCAGAAGAACATATGTGAAAAAAAGCTGGGTGGGGCCTGGAAAGTTAACTCAGCAGTTAGGAGCACTTGCTACTCTTCCAGAAGACCCTAGTTAGTTTCTTAGCACAAAATATACCTTAAAAAAAAAAAAAAGCTGGGAATGGTGGCAGGTACACACCTATAATTCCAGTAGTGTGGAGACTGAGACAGGCTGCTCTCTGGGACTCACTAGCCAGCCAGTCTATTTTACATGATGAGTTCCAGGCCCGTGAGAGACCTTCTCTCATAAAATAATAATAACAATAATAATAATAATAATAATAAATGTGGATGGTTACTGGGAACAAGACTAAAGTTGATCTCTGGCCACATATGCATATATACACAAATGCTTACACATACACACACCAAAACAAAAAAAAAAAAAAGGAGAGCAAAACCACCATTTATGGGAGAAGTGATTGTTTTATGTATGTACCATAAAACTCTAAAGAATTCTAACTGGCCAGTAAAATGGACTTTTTAATGTTTTATTGGCATATATTGGTTATGTGTGATGATGGGTTCCATTGTGACAGCTTCTTGTTACCCTGTCCTTTCCCCTTTTGCTCTCACTAATCCTTTATTCTTCCTAGCTAGTTTCTCTTCTACTTTTGTACCTTTTCTTTTTTTTTTAAAGATTTGGTAACCTTGTCTGTAACTCCTGTTCCAGGGGATCTGACACCCTTACATAGACATACATGTAGGCAAAACACCAATGTGCATAAAATACAAATAAATTATTTTAAAAAAAATAAAAGCCAGGCGGTGATGGCTCATGCCTTTTATCCCAGCATTCGAGAGGCAGAGGCAGGCAGAGCTCGGTGAATTTGAAGCCAGCCTGGTCTACAAAGCTAGTTCCAGGATAGCTAGGACTATTACACAGAGAAACCCTGTCTTCAAACAAACAAAGATTTACTTACCTTATGTATTCGTATATGTGTGTGCTCAAGTATACATAATATATACATATACCATGTATATATGGATCCCTGAAGAGGTCAGAAGAGGGTGTTAGATCTCCTTGAATTGGAGTTATAGGCAGTTGTAAGCTCCCTAGTGTGAGTTCTGAGACTGAACCCTGTGGTTCCTCTGGAAGAGTCAGCAAGTGCTCTTAACTGCCAAGCCATCCCTCTAATTTCCATATCCTCTTCTGTTTTTTTGTGACCATTGAATTTAATTGGTGTTACTTACAGGGAAATGGGCAATTTACCAGTGTCTATGGTGCTGAAAAAAAATGTCCCCCAGCAACTATTAACTACCTATAGATCCTCAAATAGGGGCAGATCTTTGAGAAACCCTTGTCTTCTTACATTTGTTTGTTTGGTTGGTTGGTTGGTTGGTTGGTTGGTTGGTTGGTTGGTTGGTTTTTAGTTTTTCGAAACAGGGTTCTCAGTGTTGCAGCTCTGACTGTCCTGGAACTCATTTGTAGACAAGGCTGGCCTCAGATTCAGAGAGATCCACCTGCCTCTGCCTCCTGAGTGCTGGGTTAAAGACATGCACCACCACTGCCTGACACATTTTTGTTTTTTTTTTTAATTTATGTGTATGAGTGTTTTTGTTGGCATGTATGTCTTTGTGTGTTGTGTGTGGCTGATACCCACAGAGGTCAGAGGAGGGCATTGGATCCCCTGGAACTGGAGTTAGGGATGGTTGTGAGCCACCATGTGGACACTGGGGACTGATCTCAGGTTCTCTGCAAGAGCAGCAAGTGTTCTTTCTATCTGCTGAGCCATCTCTCCAATCCCTTTAATTCTTTAAATCTCAGGAGCATGGGCACTGTTGTGGCACACACCTGAAGCAGGGGATCATGTGTTTGAAGTCAACCTGGGGCTGCATAATGAGATCCTGTCTCAAAAAGTAAACAGCTTTATAGTACTGATACTACATAATAGTTTTAGACCTTAAATATTTTGCTTAAGTTTTACTAAATTGGTTATGTATATTCTAACATTAGAAAAGCAGATTTAGTCTATTATCTCTGGGCTTCAGACAATGTCCCTAAGTTTATAACATGGTGTAGTTATGCTGTACAGCATTGGGAACATCTTCAACAGGAATTATGGGAAGGGAAGCACCAGGGTAGTTTAATATGAGCTACACAGGTTACTAGTGGGATGATGGTTTGCCAGTTCAAGACTAGTCTGAACAACTTAGCAAAATTCGATGAGTCTGAGAGGGAAGGAATGTTTGTAATAATTTGAACTCTCTTGTGTTGTCCACAAAAAACCCTACCCCAGTTTGTAGAAATTACATAGTAAACAAGCTAATACAGCTACCTACTCATCTCCACAAGAAATAACAGTAAATATGGCCAAAATCTCCTACAATGCTATTATCCATGTGACCTCATTCATAGTCTATTAATAATGATGAGTAAATTGTAGCTTTATAGAAAATATCTTTTAGGTGACTTGCCAGTAAGCTTTAAGCAGTTCCTATCAGTGAAATCCTCAGCAGGAGATAGCCAATGTGGAGCTTTAAGCTATTACCTTCTCATGCTTCATTTTCTTATTAAGTTTTCAACTTAGCATACAAAGTAATAGGCATTATCATAGAAGTCTTATATATATGTGTGTGTGTGTGTGTGTATGTGTTATATACATTGTTCTAATTAATTCTCCTTTCCCTGTTCCATTTTTTTTCATAAAATACACATTTATAGCTACCAGCATTTCTGAGATTTATAGGTTCCTTACCTAGTGATCATATAGAGCAACAATATTGCACCCCATCCCCTGCTGCTGCTGATTATCAACAGCAATTAAAATTTGATTTACTAATTCCTCATTACACTTCTCATTTTTTAGTTTTTAGAGTCTTAGGACTGTTAGAGCTGTGCAGCATGATGTTAGTACCTCCTCAGCCATCTGGACAGGGCAAGGGGCACCTAGTACAGATTCTTCAGTACGAAAAGTCACACACATAAGCGAGATCAGAAGAGTATGAGGTCTTAAAGAACAGAACAGACAGGTTAAGAAGATATGAAGGCAGCCTAAATGGCAGCAAAAATAGAAACAGAAGGGTTTTTTTTTTTGTTGTTGTTTTTTGTTTGTTTATTTAGTTTTTCCAGACAGGGTTTCTCTGTAGCTTTGGAGCCTGTCCTGGAACTAGCTCTTGTAGACCAGGCTGGCCTCGAACTCACAGAGATCCGCCTGCTTCTGCCTCCCGAGTGCTGGGATTAAAGGTGTGCGCCACCACCGCCTGGCATGGGCATTAATCTTGAATGGGTAGTAGGCTCTTTGGCTCAGTTCCTCATGTAAAAACTTTGATCTGCTCAGTGAAATCATTTATAAGTGTGAAATTTATAATAATGAAGTTATTTATGACTGTTTATTTGCTCAACACTCTTAACTTTCTGAATTTAATCCACTTAGTAGTTGCTGGAACTACACGAATGTGAAAGTCAAAGCGTGATGTCCAGCTTTTGGTTGGCTCCCTCCCTTCCTTTGTTCAATACAGGTTTTCTTTCAATTGATGTGTTGGTTCATTAGTGAAAATAAATACGGTCACAGTACTATTTCTCAGTGCTTTGCAGCAGTTGTTAGTGTCAGTCTCCAAACAGAACCCTGCAGCAGGAGCACTAATGTACTGGATTTTGTTGTTGCTTTCTGTTGCTTTACCTCTCCTTCCATATCTTGCTGTCATGCTTCCTAATGCCTAAGCAGACTGCATCATCAGAGCGCCGAGGAGAGTGGGAAATCCAGCCCAGCCGGCAGACCAATACCTCATACCTGACGTCTCACTTGGCCGCAGACCGCCATGGGGGTTCAGTACAGGTACCTACTGTCTTCCCTGGCCTTCTCAGCCTGTCTAGTAGAATGTTGGTTTGCTCTTGCAGTTTGGGTTCCTTTCAGATGGTCACTTACAGCAGGGGTGAGTTGCTTCTTTTTAACTGTTTATCTCTGTGCTGATTTTCTGTACGGACTTTGGTAAAAGTAATTTTTTGAGATAATTACTGCCTTTTATCATTGACTTAGAAACATCTGCGTGATTTCTGTTTTGAGTTAATCCGACCTATAATCTTGATCTACTCGTGATCTACAAAATACCATCAAGGTAGAAAGCGTTAGTATCTGAATTGTAACTTAGAATTGGAGCCTTCCAGTACTGGAGGTATGCATGTGTAGCTCATCCTGTGATGACAGAGGGTTTAGCACCTGATAGCCTGGGAGTATTGACTGATTAATTTCCTGAGCAGCTATCTAAGAAGTGGAGCTATATTCTGTTTACTCTGGAATAAATTTGGTCTTGAAATTATTTGTTTTTCTTTGAGCTAGCCTAAGGTTTTCTTCTCTGTTTGGTACCAGGATATCTTCTATCTCCTCACTTTTCTTGTGTGTAACTTTTAAAATCCTAAAGAAAAGTCAACTGAACATTTTTCTCATACTGATGACTCACTAGTTGAGGTATAAAAATGAACTCCCTGCATATAAATAAATCTTAATAGGCCTGATCTTCTAGAATATGCTTTAATAAGAAATTACTTACTGGAAAGATCTTTTTATTTGTAGGAAGTTGAGACACCTTTAGCCCTATAAAGTACTTCATAGAAACATGAAGTAAAATGATGAGTTGAATACACAGATTTGCTTTTATCTTCTGAAGCAGTGGTAAAGAAATCTTTTTAAACTTCGCATGGTGGCCTGGCGGTGGTGGCACACACCTTTAATCCCAGCACTCGGGAGGCAGAGGCAGGCAGATCTCTGTGAGTTCGAGGCTAGCCTGGTCTACAAGAGCTAGTTCCAGGACAGGCTCCAAAGCTACAGAGAAACCCTGTCTCAAAAAACTAAAAAAAAAAAAAAAAAAACTTCGCATGGTGGTATAGGCCTTTAGTTCCATCATTCAAGGGGCAGAGGTGGATGGATTTCTATGTGTTTAAAGCCATCCTGGTCTACATAGTGTGATTGAGCCAGCCAAAGTTACATAGAGAGACCTTGTCTCCAAAAAAAGAAAAGAAGAATAAAAAGAATTGTTTAGAGGTATAGGTCTATAAAAGGTGGAAAAAACAGTAAGTGCAACAAAATGTTGGAAGCTGAATACAACTTAAATAACAAGAGTCCCAGAAAACTGGATCTTAGTTTGTTCACCCTGGAATTTCCAAAAAGGCTCAAGACTTGGCCTTCTTTTAAGTTGAGGAGTGTTAACAGGGCATATAGAAGAGTGGTTGAAAGTCTTAAGACAACAAAGATCTTTCATGTTCTCTTCTTTCTTCACCAGAGACCACATCCTTATTTGGAGAGGGGAGGTGGGCATCAGTCCTTCCCATCTGATTCTGTGTCCTCCTACACCCCCTACCCCCAGCACAGGCCTCACCTTGTCTCAGGACCTAGACAGCTGTGGGTAAAGACCACACAGTCAGTAACATACAGCTGGCTGATTGCTTGTTCATCCTGGAAATGCTGAGTAGCTAATACTGAAATGAAAAATGCAGAGACAAAACTGGAGAGGTGGCTCAGCAGTTACTTGCACTTGTTCTTGCAAAGGACCCAGGTTTGGTTTCCAGTACCCACATTGAAGCTCACACTCATCTGTAACTCCAGTTTCAGAGGATCTAACACCCTCTTCTGCTTCCATGGGTACCAGGTTTACATGTGTACACCAACATACATGCAAGCAAAATGCCAATACATATAAAAAAAATTTTAAGAAATACAAAGGAAAAATTTTGCTGATAGAACAACATGACAAAATAACATCAAATTAAGGAGAAAACACACTTATACACAACAAGCTGAGCAGTGGTGGTGTACTCCTTTAATCCGAGACCAGAATTTTGAGGTGTAGGCAAGTGGATTTCTCTGTGAGTTTGAGGTCTGATTTACAGAGTGAATTCCAGGATACCCAGTACCACACAGAGAAACCCTATCTCAAAAAACAAACAAAACAGAGAAAGCAGTGAAACAGCAACACAACACAAAATGAATTATCCAAAAGTGCACAGATCTCTTATTGTAGAAAAGTAGATGTTCTTCCCTCTTTAGAATTAAAATGAACAATGTGCTAACAGTTTATGTATCAGTCAGTGTGTGGAGAAATTCCTTGGGGAGTTATACAACTTCTTTCCTGAAAGTTGAGGATATTTACATCTCATATTCAAAATGAAACTAACATATCTGCCGTAAAAAAAAAAAAAAAAAAAAAAACAAAGAAACTAAGGTTTTGTTAGTTTTTGTTTTAAAGTGGGTCTCTAGACTGAGGGATTGAGGTACACACCAGCCAGAAGGAAAATTGAAGGGTACTAATAGCATTACTCTCCCTAATGAAATGGCATAGCCAAGTCATCCTGAAGTATAATCCAGAGTTGTCAAGACCCAGCTATTCTCATGTGTCATTTGATATGCACCCTCTTATTTTAAACAGTTTTTATTAGGGCCTTGGAGAGATGGCTCACAGTTAAAAGCACATGCTGCTCTTGCAGAGGATCTAAGTTCATTCAGTTCTCAGGACATCAGGCAGCTAACTCCAACACTAGGGGATCTCACACCTTCTTCTGGTCGCCCTGGGCACCTGCACTCAAATACACATACCCATTGTCCTAACTTGCTTTCTTTGATAAACACCATGACCTGAAACTTGGGGAGGAAAGGCTTTATTTCTTCTTTCAGTTTGAAGTCACTGAGGAAAGGCAGAAACTGAAGTTGAGACCATTAAGAAACATTATATACTGACTGGCTTGCTCAGTCTACTTTTTCTTTTCTTTTTTAAAAATTTTATTTACTTATGTATTTAGTGTTTTGCCTGCATGTGTATGCCTGTAGGCCAGAAGAGGGCACCAGTTCTCATTACAGATGGTTGTGAGCCACCATGTGGTTGCTGGGAATTGAACTCAGGACCTTTGGAAGAGCATCCAGTGTTCTTAACTGCTGAGCCATCTCTCTAGCTCCAAACCTGCTTTTTTATATAGCCCAGGACCACCTGCATGCTGTGACCTGGGCCTTCCCACAGCAATCAACAATCAAATTGAAACTCCCTTCCCAGCTGACCCTTGATTGTGTCAGGTTGACAAAAAATTAATTGGCACACTATACTGGACATACACAAATATAATTAAAAATACGTCATTTAGAAACTTATTAGCGCCAGGCGGTGGTGGCGCATGCCTTTAATCCCAGCACTTGGGAGGTAGAAACAGGCAGATCTTTGTGAGTTCCAGGCCAGCCTGGTCTACAAAAGGTAGTTCCAGGACAGGCTCCAAAGCTACAGAGAAACCCTGTCTCAAATCCCAACGAAAAAAAAAAGGTTTTATTAGTGTAAGTTTTATAGAATTGGCTTCATTATGACATCATACATTATTTTATGTATTTACCACCCATTACCCTCTTTTTCCCTCTCACTCTGCAGACCCCTTCTTTACAGCTGCTCTAATGCTGTGTGTGTGTGTACAAACACATGCCAGTAAGTTCAATTCCAACTGTTTACAGGAGCATACTGGTGCCTACAATAGTGAAAGAAATGTCCCTTCCCACAGTAATCACTGGCTGCCCACTAAACCTCAAGGAGGGGTGGAGACTTCAGCATCCACCACTTCTAATATAGCCAGATAACCCTTGGTTATCAGGCTTCTGAGGGAAACTTTACTAAGAAAAAGAAACAAAGCAAACAAACTACAACAGCCCTGTTTTCTTTCTTTCTTTCTTTCTTTTTGTTTTTTGTTTTTTGAGACAAGGTTTCTCTGTGTAATAGCCCTGGCTGTCCTGGAACTCACTCTGTAGACCAGGATGGCCTCAAACTGACAGAGATCCACCTACCTCTGCCTCCCGAGGACTGGGATTAAAGGTGTGCACCACTGCTGCCTGGCTAAGAGCAGTGTTTTCAAAAGGGCAATCTTTGCCAGGTGGTGGTGGTACCCTTTAATGTCAGCACTTAAGAAGCAGAAGTAGGAGGATCTCTGGGAGTTCGAGGCTAGCCTGTTCTACAGAGCGAATTTCAGGACAAGCCTCAAAGTTACAGAGGAAACCCTGCATTGAAAAAACAAAAAAAAAGTTAGGAGATTCCCTGGGTGACCCCAACTGCTAGTACAGAAGGGCAGCTTTCACCAAACTGGTAGTCAGGAGTTTGGGGAGCTATTTCAACAAAACGATGAATGAAGGTGTAAGTCACGAACAATGCCACACCAGTTTGGAATTATGATTAATAGAGTGGTATTTATTTAAAGAGGAAAAAACTTACAGATCATCGTCCCAGACAACAGCCCTCTGCGCAACCAGAAAGGGAATCTAGTCGTCAGAGGAGCAGGAAGTGAAGAGAGTGAGCGGAGGAAGTAGCCGGTTTTTTAAAGGGAGAGAAACCACTCCCCAATGGGCTGGTATCTCAGCAGCTAATATCTCAATAAGCTATTTAAGTAAATGATTGCTCAGTAAATTCTGCTTGTCTAGCATATACACATCATTGGGTTCATTCCCTAACACTGTAGTAAATAATAAATATATATATATATATATGCATACATAAGACTTTGGATAGAACTAATGTTTTACCGTTAGTATATGAAAATTAATATAAAATAATTCTGTTTTAAAATTATTTTTAAACGTTTGTTTGCATGTATATGTACCACATGTTCAGGTGCTTTGAGAACACAGAAAAGAGCACAAGATTCCCCGGAACTAGAGTTAAATGCAGTTGCAAGCTACTTTATGGGTGAGCACTGAGAACTGAAGTTGGGTCCTCACGGGGAGCAGCAAGTGCTCTTAACCACTGAGTTATCTCTCCAGACAAACTTTTGGGTTTTTGTGACAAAGGGTCACATAGTCCTGACTGGCCTTGAAGTTATTATGCAGCCAAGACTAACTGTGAACTCCTAATGTTCCTGCTTCTGTGACATGAATGGTACAATTACACACTACCACACTTGGCCAAAGCTATGCTTTTTGCAAATCAGTACTATTTCTAAAGCAACAGATATCCCTGTGGTTTTTTTGTTGTTGTTGTTGTGTTTTGTTTTACTTTTGTTGTTGTTATTACCTGTCTTCCCTTTTTAAAATTTTGTTTGTTTTTTATTCATTTATTTATTTTTAAGGTTTATTTGTTGTGTATGCCTGTATGCCAGAAGAGTGTACCAGATCTCATATAGATGGCTATGAACCACAATGTGGTTGCTGGGAACTGAACTCAGGGCCTCTTGGAATAGCAGTCAGTGCTCTTAACCTCTGAGCCATCTCTCTAGCCCCTTTTTTTCTTTCTTTCTTTTTTTGAGACTGGGTCTCATTATGTAGACCAGACTATCCTGGAACTCAGAATTCCACCATCTCTCCTATCCGCTACCTCTGCCTTCCAAGTGCTAGGAATAAAGACATTCACCACGAGGCCTGGCTTGGTTTCCCTTTGTTTTCAAAGCAGGATCTCTCTGTGTATTCCTCACTAGCTTCAGATTGCAGTCATCCAGCCTCTCCTGAGCTGGGATTACAGAAGTGCACTGTCATGTCAGGACATGTGTCTGCATTCTTTCACTTTGCAGAGGCACTTGGTGAAGTCTTCTGAGCCTGACCGGGAGAACCTACAGCCCCATCTCTCTTGGGTAGAGTGCAAATTGCCAAGCTGAAGACCATGTGTTCTGATAAAGTATGGACATTTTGGTTTTAGCCTATTTAACTGTCAAGGCACCCTGGTGTCCATTTTTTAGTATTTCTACAGATCTTCTGCCTTAAAGACCTAAATTCAAGAAGACAAAATACTTTTCGAAGACAAAACACTAATGGTATGGTGGCACCTTTAGTCCCAGCACTCAGGAGACAGAGGCAGGTTTATCTCTTTGAGTTTGAAGTCGGCCTGGTCTACATAGTGAGTTCCAGGACAACCAGAGCTGTGCAGTAAGAACCTATCTTGAACTGCTCCCTTCCCCCCAGGAAGCAGTTCGAGAACTGCCTGTAGTCTCAGCTAGTCAGGCAGAAGGCAGGAGAAACAGTTGAGCTCAGGAATTTGAGGCCAGCTGGAACATTCTAACAAGACCCCATCTCAGAAAAGAAAAAGGTGGCAGTTCCTCATGCCTGTACAGTTTTTTATGGTGCTTCAGATCTCTAGTGCACATCATACTTAACTGCCATATAATATTTGGTAGAGAATATGAACTTGTTGGCCCTATACACACTTACAGAGAATGTGTGTAGAGGTACGTGGAGGTAGACTCCAGCCCTGTCACAATAGTGCTTGTTCTGTTGCACAGCTGGGTAGGAGTCTGTATAAAAAAAATATACATATATTATATATATATACACTCTCCTGCAAACTTGAAGTAGGTTCATGTGATACCTGATAATCCCCAGATTTTTATTTTTTTAATTTTTAAAAAAGATCTATATCTATCTATCTATCTATCTATCTATCTATCTATCTATCTATCTATTATACAGTGTTTTGCCTATCTGTATGCCTGTATGCTTGCTGGCTAGAAGAGGGCACCAGATCTCATTACAGATGGCTGTGAGCAACCATGTGGTTGCTGGGAATTGAACTCAGGACCTCTGTAAGAGCAGTCAGTGCTCTTAACCTCTGAGCCATCTCTCCAGCCCCAGACTTTTATTTTTTGAGACAGGGTCAATCTGGCCTCAAACTTGCTATGTAACTGATGATGACCTTGAACTTCAGAGTTTTCTACCTCTGTCTCCTGAATGCCAGAATTACAGGCATGTGCCTCCATACCTAGTTGTATGTGGTACTTGGAGTCAAACCCAGGACTTTGAAACTGCTACACTAGTCTTCTACTAGCTGAGCAAAGGCCCATACATGTTATTTAATATTTTCTTTGAGGTTGTTTTATTTTATTTTTTGGTTTTATTTCTCTGAAACAGGGTTTCACTATGAAGCCCATGGTAGCCTCTTTCTCTAGAGTGTCAGGGTTACAGAGTACTACCATGTGTTTCAGACATGTTTTAGATAAGTGTAAGGGTAGAGAGGGTAATGTTCCTTTTGTGCCTGATTTGTTTGAAATTATGTGGTTTTTGATACAGGTAAGAATGTTGATTATAGGGGCTGGAGAGATGGCTCAGTGGTTAAGAGCACTAACTGCTCTTCCAGAGGTCTTGAGTTCAATTCCCAGCAACCACATAGTGGCTCACAACCATCCGTTATGAAATCTGGTGCCCTCTTCTGGCCTGCAGGGATACACGCAGATACAACACTGTTTACATAATAAATAAATATCAAAAAAACTGTTTTAAAAATGTTGATTATAAAGTGAGAATAACCTCTTTCTTAGATTGCCTAAGGTCACTACTTGTAGGCCAAGTAGCAATTCATAGGGGGGAGAAATTATCAAGTATAAGACTTTATCATGACCTAGAGTCATAGGTAATTTTCCGTAGTGACTCTTATTAGGAATTCTTTCGTGTTAGTAGAATTGAAGAGATAGGTAGATAAGTATGCTAGGGTAACCTCGAATTCCCTCTGTAGCTGGCTGCACACCTCTAATCATCCTGCCTGAGACACTTAAATGCTAACATTAGCCAAGACATCTTAAATGACACTTTGTCTAGTTCCTTAATTGTTCATTAAGAATCAGTTATTCAGAGACTGGAGAGATGACTCAGTGGTTAAGAGCACTGACTGTTCTTCCAGAGGACCCCAGTTCAATTCTCAGCACCACATAAACAGCTCAGAGCTGCCTGGAACTCTAGTTCCAGGGATCTGACATAGGCAAACACCCCATTCTCCCCCAAAAAAGAATCAGTGATTCAGGGCTGGGGATATGGTTCAGTTATGGTGCTTTCCTAGAACACACACAGCCTTTGATTTACTCCCCAGTGCTGCAAAAATTAATGAATGAATGAATGAAATTTTCAGGTGATTGCTTTCATGTGTATCCTTTGTGCTCATAGAATAAGCTACTTACCAGTATTAACAGTTAAGTATGCTAGAAAATACATCCACATGTCAGGCAGTGGTGGCATGCACCTTTAATCCCAGCTCTTGGAGGAATCTGAGTTCAAGGCCAGCCTGGTCTACAGAGTGAGTTCCAGAATGGTCAGGACTGTTACATCATGTCCTATCATGAAGAAACAAAACAAAAAAGGAAGGAGGGAGGGAGGGAGGGGGGAGGGAGAGAGAGAGAGAGAGAGAGAGAGAGAGAGAGAGAGAGAGAGAGAGAGAGAGAGAGAGAGGAAAAAGAAAGAAGGAAAAGGAAAAGAAAATATGTCCATAGGAATCAGCAGAACTGAGGAGGTAAGCAGGCTGTGGTTCACAGTCACTTAACCTTCTCAGCCTTTTTTTATACACTGGGCTTCCCCCATCTCCTATTTTTAAATTTTCGAATCTACAGAAAAGTTGGGACTATCCTTAGACTCCATTAAGAAGAAATTGTTAAGATTCTGCTATATTTACTTTAATTTTGTGTGCTTGCATGTGTATGTGCCTGTGTGTATGTGTTTGTTTTCCAGACTGTGAAAGTTAAAGCAGTGCATCTTAGTCCCGCATACTTCCACCTACATCTCCTAAGAACACATACATTCTTTCATATAAGCAGTAAGTCCATTGCCTTCTTCCAAGAAAATTAATACTTTCATAAACAATATCTAACACAAATTCCAGTTGTCCTTAAATTTTTATAGTGTAAAGAATCTAACGGAAAAACCCTGTCTCGAAAAAAAAAAAAAAAAAAGAATCTAACAAAGATTCCTGCATTCCGTTGGTTGTTTTGCCTCTTCTGTCTCTTTCAGTCCTTTAATCTCTCTCTGCTTTGTTTGTTTATTTTGGTTTGTTTTAAGACCTTCTTACCTTGTAGTCTATGCTAACCCATACCTCACTGTATAGCTGAGTCTAGCCTCCAGCTCATGGTGGTCCTTTGTGGCATAGAATTTGAGGTGTTTACCACCATGCCTAATTCCTTAGTCTCTTTTAAACCCACCTCTTTTTCCCCCTGCATGAATAAGTGCGCCTCTGTGCCTGGTGCTCTGTGAGGTCAGAAGAGGGCAACAGATCCCTTGAAACTGGAGTTATAGGTAATTGTGAGCCACAGTGTAGGCATAGGAACTAAACCCAGGTCCTTAATAGTTAACAACAACAGATGCTTCAGTTGAGTCATCTACCACTTTAGTCCTCTTTGATCAGTGTCAGTATTAATCCAGTGGGGTTTTTATAACATGGTCCTTTTTGAAGAGTCCAAGTCACCTGTCTTATACAATATTTCATGTCCTGGATTTGTCTAATTTTTGAAATTGTGATTACATTCAGAAGAAATCTATTTGCAGAGAGGTGAAAACACTGTGTTGTATAATAGCACAATGTTAGACTAATGTGTCCACTAATCACAGATACTAAATTTGGTCACTAGCAGAAATTTGAGTCTTCCTCAGGTAAGTCCAAATTTAATGTTGTAGGGTTCTTTTATTCTTTTTATCCATATATCATTATTGTAATTTTCTCACTCATGCCTTATTAACAAGAAAAAGGCCAGGCATGATATTCTATACCTCTCATAATCCTACCTCTGTGAAGGCTGAGGCAGGAGCAGTGCTGTGAATTTATATAATGCCATGAGTTTATATAGCATAGGCTATATAGTGGCTGCCAGAGCAGGCCTATAGCACCTTGTGTCCCTCATACAAAGAAAAAAGAAAAGAAGGGGAAAAAAAGCCCAGTAATTTTTTTTCTTGTAGAAATAATGGTGGTTATACATTACAAGTAGATAGAAGGTAGCATTCACTCTGCCTGCCCCAAAGATAGTAAACATTTCCTCCTGCTTTCCTTTTTATGATTTTATGATTTAGGAAATTTTGGCAAATTAGCTGCTAGTAAGTACCCCATAGTTTAGGAAAATAAGAGTATCAGTAAGATGAATCGATTTTTTATTTTGTTTTATTTTGTTTTGTCTTTTGAGACATGGTTTCTCTGTGTAGGCATGGCCATCCTGGAACTCATTCTGGAGACCAGGATGACCTCGAATTCCCAGAGATCTGCCTTCCTCTGTTACCCAGGTACTGGGATTAAAAGCATGTGCCAACACTCCCAGCTTAGATGAATATTTTTTGAGCCATTACTATGTTTCATGGCTCTGGACAACTTACTGTGGCATATCTGCATGGTGACCCCATCAGGATAAACAACACTGTTTCCCCATTTTACAGAGTAGGAAACTGGGGTACAGAAAGAGTGATTTAAGATTTATTGGTTTATTTTATGTGCATTGGTGCTTTGCCTGTACGTATGTCTATGTGAGTGTGTCAGATTCCCTGGAACTGGAGTGACAGACAACAGCTGTGAGCTGCCATGTGGGTTCTGGGAATTGAACCTGGGTCCTCTGGAAGAACAACCAGTGCTCTTAACTGCTGAGCCATCTGTCCAGTTCCTGCTGCCTAATTTTAGAATGCAGTTCTTACTATTTCCTATTTCCTTTCTCTATATATATCTAGATATACAAGATATCTCCTATCCATTCCTGTTGTGATCCTCACATCAGTCTGTAAGAACAGTCTCAAATAGATGAAGTTATTACCCAATAGCATAAGCTATCTGAACCATTTATCCTATTTTGTGGTTCTCTCCCATGTTTCAGCCAAGATCTTTAACAGCAGAGTGGTTTGTGCAAGGTCCCTTTTCCCACTCCCCAGCACCCACATAAACAGGAATCGTGTGCTGAAAATGAAACCAGGTTCCAGAAGCAACTGCACAAGCAAGAGAAGCCTGATCGGGTCCACATGAGCCAGATGACAGGAATGAGAGCCATCACTTACAGTTCGGGGACCGTCAGTGAGAAGTGGGGTGACAGTGAGCCTGAAATAAAAGCCATTGGAATAAGACTGGTTTCCAAGGAGATTTTCCTTACCATCTTCCTTCTCAACAGAGAGGAATGTAGCAGTCTTTTTGATTGAATAACTTCAAACCAGTGACCAAAGCCATGAAGAAATTTCTGAAGGAAAGTGTGATTATTTATGGTTTATTTTTGAGAATTTATTTTTAAGTCATCATCACCTAAAGTACATAATTATGTAGTACAATAAACTGAGAGTAGTGGTCCACCATGATCAGGGGAGCAAATGAGTCAGTTAGCCTTTAGAAGTCAACTGTACAGGGTTTGGGAGGGGGGTGCTGTTGTTTGCTTGTTTGTTTTTCAAGATAGCCCTAGCTGTCCTGGAACTCACTCGATAGACCATGCCTGCCCCAAACTCATAAAGATTTGCCTTCTGCCTCCCAAGTGCTGAGATTAAAGGCATGTGCCACCACTGCCTGACTCCATTATTTTTTTCAATACAGAACTATATACATTTTTGGAAAATGAAAGAATCTGTGGACAGACACAAGTAAAAGCCATAAAAGCTCACAGACCCTAACTTAACCCTTGGTTAAGTCATTTTGTAGTGTTCCCATCCATTAAAAGAGAATAATTGGGGTTGGGGTCAGCAAACTGGCATAATAGGTAAATGCACTTGATACCAAACCTGATAACCTAAGTTCAGTAGCCAGTAAATACATAATAGAAGGAGAGAGCCACTAGAAGGTTATCCTCCAGCCTCCACATACACACTGTGGCACTTGGGACTGCCCCTTTAACACATACATACATATAAGTATAATTTGTTTCATTTTGTTTTAAGTAATTGAGCCAGGGAGATAAGTCAGTTGGAAAAGTCAGCATGGGCACCTGAGTTGGAACACTAGAATTCATTGTTTGTTTGTTGGGTATTTTGTTTGTTTGTTTCAAGTCAAGGTTTTCCTGTGTAGCCTTGGCTGTCCTGGAATTTGCTCTGTAGACCAGACTGGCCTCGAACTTAGAGATCTACCAGCCTCTGTCTCCCTAGTGCTGGGATTAAAGTTGTATGCCACCACCTCCCAGCTTGTTTGTTGGTTTTTGTTTTGTATTTTTCAAGGCAGCTAGTGGTAGCCTGTCTCTGGTAATCCCAGCCCTGAAGAAGTGGAGGTTTGGGAATCTCTGGGTTTCACTGGCCAGCCAGTCTAACCTAATCAACAAGCTGCTTGTCTCAGTGAGAGACCCTTTCCCAAAGTAAGGTGGGAAATTCCCGAAGAATGACACCAATGTTCAACTTTTGGCCTGCATGGGTGTATGTATGTATACACATGTACCCTCACACACACGTGCACACATGAATACACACAAATACTTGTGACATTAAGTAAGGAAATTGTAAGGATTATATTCATGTACACACATACAGTATAATAGAGTGCTAAGCACAAAGGCACCCAATATGAAACTAATTATCATTTTGTATGATCATATCGTTAAGTGTTCTGACATGATATAGGTCTAAGAACCCTTCCTAAATCAGGAGTGTTCCCTTAACCCAAGTAAGCATACATTCCTCACTCACTCTGCCTGGCTAATACCTATGTGTGAGAACTATCTCTTAATCTACTCTGGTGGAGGCAGGAACTTCATACAACCATGGTACTTATCTCAGACTGTCTCTGTTTCAGGTGGTTAGCTCAACCAATGGAGAGCTGAATGTTGATGACCCCACTGGAGCTCACTCAAATGCACCAATCACAGCTCATGCCGAGGTGGAGGTAGTGGAGGAGGCTAAGTACGTTCATCTTCCAAAGGGTTTGTCTCATAATGGGTTGGGAACTTTATTCTCTCTCCTATGTGCTGCTCATCACAGACTGGATTCTTCATGCTTGAGTCCATATCCACAGCTTTCTTCTCCCGAGGTGGTTTTTGTTGTTGTTGTTGTTTTTTGTTTGTTTGTTTTTGCATGGTGCATTAAGGCTGCTGCCACCCTTAGCACTGATTTCTGGGCAGATAGTTATATTTTTCTAGGCTGCATTGGGCAAAAGACATCGTGAACTAAAAACCTGATGTGGTGAAAGCTACCATAGATAGTAGCCATGATTTTCTTGAAGGCTTAGAGCTTCTTGCTCCCTATGGGTAACAGACCAAGAGTGTTAAACCATGAGCCCTGGAGTATAGCATCACATTTCTGTTGTTGCCTCAGCACTCCAGACGGGTGGTCCTGAATAACAGGGTTTGGGATACATTTTGCTGTACAGTTTGGGCTCAGAAAAACTAAGTCATTTTCAGGCAAGACAGTTGTGTTTGTAAATATAAAAATCTTGGGATAGCAAAGTGACCCTAATCCCAAGAAAGCAAGGCAGTTCCTCACTTCCTCTTCTGCTTCTCCTGCATGTTTATGTCTTGCTGTGCTCTCCCACTAGCCCATTGGTGCTTTCTGCATGGTCTGTGTTTAAACTCTGAGATTTTGGGGCTGGAAGGTAATGCTGATGCTGCTGTACAAATAGCATTTCTACCACTTCTGTTCCTTTTCCCCCTATCCCAAACTCAGATCCAGGTTTAAACTTGAAGAAGACATCAGGTAGGGAAAGCTAGAGAAACATGAGTCACTAACTATAGCTAGCCCTGACAGGGATGACCTTTCTTTTAAGCTCTTTGAGAACATTCACTATCCCATTAATGTGTTCTCTCGGGCAAACAACATATTTTTAGTACAAGCCAAGACATGATTACACCTATGGGCATCAGTCAGGGTCACCAAGCTGAACCAGTCTTTTTCCAGATGTACTTGGCATGATTGTACTCCTGCCCATCTATTTGGTAAGCTCACTTGGCCTTTAGGAAGTCTTTCCTACTTAACAAATAGAAAAGTTAATGAGCACGACTTTAGCTCTATCTTGTTGATACCTATAGACAAGGGGTACAGTGGGGAGGTGGTGCCAGGAGGAGACTGTTTTAGGAATTACACTTCTCCTCAAGAGCTTGGGAGATTTTAATTATATGCTTATTTTTTTCATTCTCAATAAATTATATGATAGTCCCACTTTCTGAACTCTCACTTTGAATATGTTAGAAAATACAGATGCTTCTGCATGGACCCAGAAATTTGAGGTTAATTTATTATCTGGCCTGATAATAAAAATATTTAAAAGTTCGGGGAATTCTAACATGCAGCCAAAACTGAGAACTACCACACTCTGCATGCTCTGATCTTGAAAGAGGGCTTTACCTTTTCCCACCCCACCCCAGCTTATTCCCCATTTCACATTTGTACCTATTCGTTTTAGAAATTCAGATATGGATCTAATACTGTATTTTGAGCACCATGTTCGTAGGAACTTTAGTCTTAGGCCCTAAACAGATTTATATTTTGGACCTATTCGTTTCATTCTGGTAAATGTATACACTGTGTGTGAGTGTGGTGTTTGTGTTCAATGTGAAAGATAAAAAAGATTTCTTTCATACAAAAAGAGTTCAGTCAGTGTGTTCTGTCTATCATATTCTAAATACTAGAATATAAAGAGAGGTTAAAGTCTTCCCATTTAGCAGAAAGGACATTATACCTCTTGCCTCCAACTCCAGGTTTAGGCCTTCTGAAAAGTGTACAAACTAAAAGAGAGCAGTTGTCTTGACCAAATGTCACTCAATTCCTTGCTTGAGCATTTTGTAAACTGGTTCTGATAGTGATTTCATGAGCTGTCTTGGCTAGGTAACTATTGGCTCAGCCTTGTGCATATGGTATATATATATGTAAGGACACAGTAGTTATATATCCAATAGATCACTTCCATGGAAAAGTCAAAGCTAGAGAGATGAGGTATCCCAAACAATCCCTCATTACACACAGCTATGATGCCAATTGTTCATGTAGCTTGTCGATGGGATGAGGAGGGCAGTTGCTTATATTGTAGTTACCTCAAGTACAGGGAAAGTCTGAAATCTTTACCTCCAAGCTTTTGGTTTTAGGTTCCCTTTCACATCTTGTTAAAACAAAAAAATTAGAACAAAATCACAGGATGACGGTTTTGATCAGTGTAAAAAAAGTGGACACTTGATTTCCCTTTTCTTCTAAGTACAAGACACTTTTGTTAAAGTGTGGTTGGAGAATGGTGAGGGCAGATGGCTTTTAGGTCAAATTTTGTGGTAGTAAAAGTACAAGAATTTTTATTATCTATACTTTGGTGGTATCTTGATGATTGTGGACTCAGTTTCACCTGAGAATTAGTATGATCAGAATTTAGGTCCTTCTTTAGTATAGTAGTTTATTTCCAAACAGTGAACTCCCTCTGTTTCATCTTCTAATACGATAGAGTATCTCTTAAACTTTTCCTGTCTCTAAGAAGAGCCAAGTGCTAGCTGCTGCTTTTTGAATTGGCATATGGAAGTTAGCTAAGCATTGTCCAAGACCTTGTGTGGGAACCAGATGATGGTTCAGCCTTGATACTTGAGTTCTTACGGGCCAGGTCACTTGCTCCTTCCCCTACTGCCTTCCTGGAAGTTGCCCTGGAAAGCCTACCCTGAGGCTTCCACCAGCTCTTTCTGTTTTGCATCTTCTGAGATGCAGCTCCCACACTGATACTCCTGTCAGGCTTCCTCCTCCTGTTAAATGTGAAGATCGATCAAATGGGCTGCTCAGCCTCCCTCAGCAGGAGGAAACTAAACACAGACACATACTGCATGTTTGCATGTTCACAGGGAGTCTCTTCCATCTCATCCGTGGACTAATCTCTCTCTCTCTCTCTCTCTCTCTCTCTCTCTCTCTCTCTCTCTCTCTCTCTCTCTCTCTCTCTTCCTTTCTATGTTTTTCTCTTTATATATTCTGTAGCTGCCTGAAAATGCTCAACCTGTGGTGAGTCCCTCTCTCCAGTCCACATGCCTGACTATTCTGGGATTGGCAAAGCATTAGAAATACTGAATGAATTCCTTATGTCTTAGCCACCCAGACTGGGGAAATTAGGTCTACAAGGCGGGGTGGGGCAGGCCTGTACCCCCAAATCAATCTTTTCCTTCTTTTCTTTCAATCCCACCTCATTTATCGCTGCACCCTTCTATCAGAAATTATCTCACAATATCCAAACTTATTTTTTTTAAGATGAATAAACTTCTTCTAATTTTTTTCTCCCAAGTTATGAATAGAACTATCAGAAAGAGAGGGCCCAAGATTAGAAAGATAAGGTTTTAGATGTTTCAGTAATCACAAAACAGTATTATCACCAGATAATCAGTCTCACCTTTGGCAACTTGGTGTGTAATAGGAATAGTCTGTTTGGAGGAAATCCGTAAGTGCCTTGTTGATTTCATTAGTTTTTCATCTATAGCAAGAGTCTCTAAAAAAGGAGAACCCCTTGAAGGAAAGATCAACACTTTGGTGTTGACTGGACATTGCTGGGTTTTTTGTTTGTTTGTTTGTTCCCCTTATTCTTTGATGAAAGAATAGTAGGCTAAGTAAGGTTTGACTTGGTTGACAGGGATATGGGAGCCTGTCTTTTCTTCCAGAAAAGGCTTCTTTAATACAGATGTGGACATACGGGAATGCGGAAGGAAAATACCCAAAAGATTCATGTTGGTGGCAGTTTGTAACCCTCCCACACTGTACACATTAGGTTATATTCTATGCTATGATAATAGCCTGCTGGATTCTGATTACTTCGTTTTGAAAAATTCTCTTCAGTAATTGGATTGGGCCTTGATTTCTGATTATCTAAGCCAAATTGTCCAGGGGGTTTGCCTAGGAATAGATATGTTTTGAAGATAACAGTGGGTTTTATGGCAATAGAATAGGGTTTCAAAGAGGACATTTGGTCTATTCATGTGTCTGTGTAATCTAATGTTGTCATGGTTTCTTTTTTTTCCTGTGAGGTGTCAGTCACATGATCCCAATTGCAACTACTTTAGGTCTTACTATACTCACTCAACCTTGTGCATAGAACTCAGGGACCTGGGATGGCCAGGAGGAACAGGGCAAGTGAAGGGAAGACCCTACCTGAGACGTAGGAAGCCTGTGCACATGAAAGGACAAGGACAGAACAAGGACGGCTACAGATTTCTCACGCTATTCCCAATAGGCTGAGAGGGGAGGCATCACTGAATTCTCAAGGAAGACCTTTCGACACAGCAGGACTTGGGCCAGTTTAGTGCAGAGGAGGAGAAAAGAGTGTGGTAAAGAAGAGAAACAGGAGAGTGCCAAGATGACATGGTACAGGATGGTAGGAAGGAGTGATGGGTCTGGGTCAGGTAGGGAGGGAGAATCCTGGATCAGCTTGGGCTCTAACTTGTAAAGGATTTCTGGTCACTTAAAGGAGCAACTGAAAGGGAACCTAAGACACAAAGGGAGTACTCTGTTCTGAGAGAAACATCTGTATAGAGTTAGTCAGTGGACTTGGCCTCAAGTCCAGATCCTTTTGCTGGTGGTCACCATAGAAATCAAAGCCTTTAAGAACAGATTGTAAGGCCTCCTTCTTTGTTGGTGGAATTAAAAGCGTCTACTCCTGCTGAAGCCATATAGGGCTCTAAATGCAAAATATGGCCTCTGTTCCTCTGAATGGCAGCTGCTACTCATGTGCTCTAGTGATTCAGCAGGAGCACATGCTAGTTCCTGTGAACTGTCCAAGAGAATCCACTGGGCATTCAGGAATGGGCCCAGTGTTTCAGGTTTGGTTTTGGTTTTTGGTTTTGTTTTTGAGTGCTTTTCTTTGAAAACAAAAATCATCATCTTAGGGTCCTCCACACAGAAAGTAAGAATAGAGGTTAATTTTAGAGTTAGTAGAACCACTTAAAATCATAGTTGAAAGGAAATAGGTAAGACTGATGAGCTGGTGAGATGGCTTGGCACTGATTGCTCTTCCAGAGGTCCTGAGTTCAGTTCCCAAACCCACATTGAGGCTCACAACCATCTATATGGGATCTGATGCCCTCTTCTGGAATAAAGGTGTACAGGCAGATAAAGCACTCACATAAAATAAATAAGTCTTTTTTAAAAAAGACTTTTGAAATACTAGTTCTTCATAAGATTTGACTTGTTTACTTAAATATTAAGTTCTGGGCATTCAACCTGGCAAATGTCGGTTTCAGGGGCTGGAGAGATGGCTCGGTGGTTAAGGTACTGGCTGCCTTTCCAGAGAAGCAGTTTCATTTCCTAGCACCCACATGGAATGCACCACTATCTGTAACTCCAGTCCCAAGGATCCAATGCCATATTATGACCAGGCACCCACATGATACATAGATATATATGTAGACAAAATGTCCATATACCTAAAATGAATAAAAAAAATTTAAGAACAAATGTCCATTTCTAATACACGTGTATAGATTTTTTAAAATTCTTTCCCAATGTTTCCTTTAAGGACTATTAAAGCTATCAATCACTTTTATTTAAAATAATTTATACAGTTTCCAGATGTATATAACACTTTGGTTCACATCTATTAATTAATAGTAATTATAAATGTTATTGATACACCCAGGGCTGATTGGGACACACACACACAAATATCTATGTATCTGTTTAAACAAGGTCTCTTGTAGACCAGGTTGACTTCAAACTTGATATGTAGCCAAGAATAACTCTGAACTCTTGACCCTTCTTCCAACCGTCAAACATTGGAATTACAGGCATATATTACCATGGCCAGATTTTGAAGAATATTTTAAAACTCTCTTAAGAAGCCCGAAATCCCAAAGGCATTCAGATATCAGAGTTTGAGGTCAGCCTGGTCTACAAAGTGAGTTCCAAGTCAGGCAAGACTATTACACAGAGAGACCCTACCTCGAAAAAGAAAAGAAAGAAACTCCTGTCTCAAAATTCCACATTTCATTCATGACTTTGAGTTCTTGGAAAGCTCACATCATTATCTGTGTAAGGTTTATTTCTACATTCTAAGAAACTTTCTCAGTCTAGATATGGTAGTATATACCTACAAATTCTAGAACTCTGGGAAACTGAGGCCAGAGAATTGCACATTTGAAGCCAACCTTGGCTACATAATAATTAATCACTGTCTCAAAAGAGAAAAGAAAGAAACAATAATAAAGGTTATTTTAAAGAACCCTGAAAGGGTTAGGTAAGAGACTTAAAATAGTTTTCTCAGAAAAAGTTTTCTTTTAAGGATCAAGCATCTGAGCTATACTTACAACTTTATTCTCCTCCCTCATCTGGCATCTTTGACCTATCCACTGCCTTCTGCCCACCCTCCTCATTTTCCATTTTTCATTTCTGGAAAGAGCATACCTTTTGCATCAACCTTGCCATAGCCCTCAATATGCCCTCTCCAGTGCCTACACAACAGCCATGCTTCCTAGTCTAAAACTGGACTAAGGAGGGCATCTTCAGGGTCAGGGTGCCACTCTTGTACAGGCTATTTCCCCAAGAGATGGCACTTTGAGGGCCTCAACCTCTCTACCTTAAATAAACCAGTTGCTAACCCTGTCTGGAACAGTGGCAGTCTTGGGGAATTCCCTGTGACCAGAGTTTCCCAAGGATTATTAGTTCCTGGGTTTCGGGCATTGGTCCCCTTGGGGTGATTGGCACCTGTGCTGGTTTTAGGAGATAAAGATTCACCCTTTTTATGAGCTTAGAGCTTCTGCTTACTCCAGGCATCATGTTGGGGACAAGAACAAAGTAGAAAGAATCTTAGTCATTTATTGACATCATGTGACTGCCAGGATTCTAGATTTCATACTTTGTGTGAGATTTATTTGCCTCAGTTTAGCCTCCTTGCTTACTGGCCAGTGAGTTGCATTGAGCTGCTGCTGGTATCAAGGGAGCATACACTGCAGGCTATTTTTCTGTTACCTTGAGCACCCTCCTTCTTGGTTCTAGACAAAGATGGAGTAGCTGGGTTTGATGTTAGTCTAGTAACAAAGCCTTTTTCATCCTTCTTCCAGAAATGCCTGTGGCAGCCATGTCTAGAGGACAGCATTTTGATAATCAGGCAGAGTGGCTGCAAATCAAATCAGCTGTTGCCTTTAACTTTCTCATAGACACTGCCTGTTACTTCCAGTGTATGTGTGCTCTAAATGGTGGGCAGCCATGTGGGTGGGCACCAGGAGAAAACCCTATCCCCTGCAGTAAGCAGAAGCAGGCAGAGATCTGCTGGGAGCCGGAGATTTCTAGACTGACTTAAATGTTCTTGTGCTCCAGGTGCTGCTGTTTCTTTAAGAGGAAAAGGAAGAAGACTGCTCAGCGACACAAGTGACCAGTGCCTCCCAGGAGTCCTCAAGTCCTGGGGACTCTGGCTCCAATTGCACCTGCAGCTCCTGCCATTTCTCATTGGAAGGAACTCCTCTGTGGGGGAGGGTGGAGATCCAAACCAAAAAGAAGAAAACAGATGGCCCCAGAAGGAGCCAGTGCAGGCAGCCAGGGCCCAGTGGGCCAGTGGCAATCCCTCTGTCTGAGCTCTGAGCAGGTCCAGAGCTGCTGCTTCTCCACTGCTTGCCCTTGGGCTATCTGGTTGACTCTCTTCCCATTGTTTACAGTGAAGGTGTCATTCACAAAAACTCAAGGACTACTATTCTCCTCCCTCCTCTTCCTTTATTCCTGGCTCTTACACCACCCTCAACCCTTTCCAACATAAAAACTACTAAGCTAAAGGCTCTTTCAAGTAGCTGGTGGTGTGGCCTAGAAGGTAGGAGGAAGATGACAACCCTGGGCTGGAGGACTTCTCCACTTCCCAGGTGTGTCTAGTAGGATGACTTCCTTTCCCTCTGTGCCTGGGTGACTCCAGCCCAGCTGGCCACTGGATTCAGGTCCTTCCCTCTGTCCCTCCCTTCCTCCCCTGCTCCTGTGAAGTTACACTGTAGGACACAAGCTGTGAGAAATCTGCAGTCTACTGTCCCTGTGTGTTGACGTTCTTAGCTTTTTTGATAAGCAACTCCCTTGCTCCGACTGTAGCAAAACACACCTGTGGTTCTGAGCAAAGGAAAGGAAACTGACTTTATTGCACTTTTAGTTTTGGGGGGTTTTGTTTTTGTTTTATAAACAACATGGCAGATGCATATTGTGTCTGGTTATATTGGTTGGGGGGTGCTTTTTTTCTGTTTCAAGGGGGATGGGCCAGCCAAGCCATTCAGAGAAAACGTGGGTCCAGAGGACATTCTTGATGGAGTGATTTGCAGCCCTTGGAAGAGAAGAAGCCAAACTTTGTGTCACCCTGAGTGAATTCTCAGGTTGGCAAGGATACATACTTGAATTTTCATTCATCTTCTCCGCTGCAGAGAAAAGTCCCCACCAGAGCCCCTTGACCTAATCAGCCTAGAGCTTGAAAGCCCTGCTCCTGAGCACTTGGGATGAGCACCAAGCCGGACTGTGATCAACCAGGAAGGCACCTCATCTCAGAGAGGAGATACTTAACAACAAAGCAAAATTTCTGTTTCCTCCACTGCCAGGGACTTCCTACTAGATAGCCATGTGACTTTCTGTTGACTTGGGGGACAACATTAGTGACTAAACAGCCACCACTGTATTGCCAGTAGTGGACGAAAGAGGGCAGCAAATCTGCCTTCCAACTGCCAGAGGAGCCTCAGGATGCAGCATCCTGAGGCCGGGAAAAGACATCAGTGTGTCATGTCTGCCCCAAGACTGAGTTAGAGCATCTAGACTGGTCTGCCTTAGAAATCAAGCCTGTGGTGATCTTGGAGCAGGTCCATAGCAGCAGGCTTAAAACTTGGTACATGGGGGTGCAGTAAGCAGGGAAGGTAAGATTGGTTGGTGCTGGGAAATTCCAGGGAAAATGAATCTGTAATGAAAGGTTTAAAATTCTGTCATAGCAATTGAACAGAGACTCTTTCCAGATAATATGACCGTATATTAGCATGTGTTCCCCAGTACACTTTGTACCTGCCACAATGGCATCTTCACTGGGCATGCCACCGTGCCGCATCACTGGTCGCATAAATAGTGGGGGGGGGGTACTCTTCTCATGTTCTGTTTTCATTTTGGTGACATTTCCAAGGATTATTCACGTGATCAAAGAGGTCTTATATCTGGGTATAAAGAGCTGCCCGCATAGGGCAGCGACTAGTGACTTAGTGCAGCGCAGGACTCTGCTTGTATATGTAGAAGACTGGAGGATGTCAGGACTCTTTGTGGTCATGTTTCAGAAATACTATCAAACAGAGCAGAGTTTATGCGCCTTGTGTGTTCTGTTGGACCTTGGCTAGGGAACCTCTCTCTTTACTGGCTTCAGACCTGCTCAGCCTTTGTAAAGATTGCTACTCAGTCATTTATTTACAAAAAAAAAATGTTTTTTTCTCCATGAAACAGAGTAGCAGGGAGAAGTCGGGTCAAACCCCTTCCTCATAAGGAATTTGAGTGTTAGGATTTGCTTCCTTCTTATTATGTAGTAGTTAAAGCTCATCACTAAAATTTACATAGTCCCTCGTTTGGCATGTGGACAACTCTGACTTCCCCTACAGAAACTTAAAAATCCTCGTACCAGGAAATGGTGTCAAGGCCTAGAGCATCCTGGCACTCTCTGTCCCACTAAGTGCCTCCCCAACCCTGCCTCCACAGTAAAGCAAAAGGCAGTGATGAGTTCGGCTGCAGGGTAGAATGCCCTGTAGCTGGGCCTAAGACTTCTTTTTTGTCTTAACATATTTTTATAGGCTAGCTCTTGAGAGGTTGGACCTGAGTGGTTTGTGGGAGTGGGGAAGGGTCCTCCCTAATGCACTGTTGGCACCCTCCAGCCCCACAAATCCCTTCCTTTCTAGATATTTGGGTTTTGTAACATAGGTCCCTTTAACTTGCAGGGCAGCGGTGATCCTTTCAAGGCCATTGACACTCCAAGGTGGTCCCAAAGCTGGGCAATTCTCTTATTATCTTCCTTAAATTTTTAATTCTGAATTCTCTAGAAAAAATGCTCATCTGTTACAACCCCACCAGCACATCAGACTCCTTACACATCCCTGTTTCTGTCAGTTGCCTGGCTGCAAGCTCAGCCAGATCCTAGGGCATAGGCGCTCCCCTCATCTTCCCTCATCAAAGTCCACTGTTCCAACTCAGTTGTGAGACCTAAGGATGGTTTACGTTAGGACTAATGCATTTACTTCCTCTTAAGACTGACTCATCTGTTCTTTGATGCTGTACTATTTGGACTTTCCTCCAGCTTTGCTGTCCTTGAGGCGTTGCAACCTGAGCAGACTTGGGTACAAGAAGGCCAGCGGTTACAACAAGGTGTCTTTGCAGTGTCTAGTCATACAAGTGGATCTTGAGAGTTCTCGCTCCAGACTGCCCACAAGGCTGCGCTGAATATGCCAGCACCTAGTGGGCACTCATGACTGCCTTAATTAACAGTCTTCTATTGTGGGTCTGTCTAGGAGCAAACAGGGTCTGTAAAGGAATGTGTACATCAGGTGACTACGTAAGTCTCCAGTTCAAGTCCCATTTCAATCGAAACAAACTATGTGAGACAGCAAGGATCCTAAGGTTCCTGAAAGTGTTAGTTTCATTTTTAGTGATTGACAAGAACTCAGAAACAGCCCATGTCCATTAGCCAGATGGTGTCCATCTTCTGTAAAGTAACTTCCAGTTTAGTTCAGAGGAAAACTACGCTATAGTGCTTATTTAGTGTTGATATCCATTGTTAGCAACCACTTATAATGCCAGCAATGGTAATGTTATGTTAAAGTGGTTACTAAGGATCATAGCCTTAATATTAAAAATAATGTAAAAGATAATTCATTCCCCTCCATATTGAGCAAGCATGGCTGCATTTCTCAGTAACTTCCTCAGAAGCCTAGGAAGCATTTCCTAAAAGGAACTTGTTCTCTATCTTCCAGTGCATCCCTTCCAAGCCCACGTGACTCCTATGTCCCAGTCGCCTCTTCCAAGTTTCATACTGAAACCAGTTTTCCATTCCTGTGTAGTTGCCCTGATAATGATTTGTCCAGTGTCAGTCATGCCAGGGCTTGAGTTTTTAAGACCAGGAGTTTGCATGGTCATACAACCAACATTGCCTTTGCCAAGCCACTGCCACCATCTGCTCCATTGCCCCAAGTGGGTAGGTTGATTCCGGAGACCCTCAGGGAGCCAGGATAATTAGGTACCCATCTGGAGTGGCCATGTGGGTAACAAGCACTTATCTCTGGGTTTCTTGGTTTTGCAGACTTCAAGGAAGTCCCATGTCGATGTTGATGGCCAATGACTCCAGCCTTCCCCATAATGGGTTGGTAGGAATCAAATAAGAATTCCTTTGTTGGGGGAATTTGTTTTAAGGGGGTTAGTTTTTAAGTATGGAAAAGAAGAGGCCACTGTGGTCCTTCTGTGAGTGTGTAGTTTTGAGCAGTGTTTTCATCCCCAGTCTTGGGAGTCTCTGAGGGAGTCTTAAGGTATTTGTCCTACTCCTTTTGCAGGTAACTAAGTACAGAAGAATAGAGTTCTTATTGTATCAAAATAGTAAGTAGATCCCTGAATATAGGCAATAGTAGTTGACATAGTTTCTCAATAAAACAACCAGGAAACCCACTCCAGTATTTACAGATCAGCTTATCAAGGGGGAAAAAAGTGAACATGTACTCCATATATCTCTAGTTCAGTTACCAAACTTGATGTTATAAAGAAGCCTCAGTTGTGTGGACAGGTTCTCTCCCCTACCTTTCTTCCCTCCTCTACTCTCCCTTTGCCCCTGCCATCACAATCATTTTTCTGGTGCCATCACCACCTTTAAGGTCTCAGAGCAGAAGATTATCTTTGGTAATAAGCCAGAGTGCATTGCCGTCATCCTAGCCACACACAGACAACTGCCATCCTGACTAACCCAAACCCACCTTTCAGGGTAGGTGAAGCTTTTTGGTACTCCTCTTCAGGAGCTCCAGACCAAATCCCAGGCCAGCCTGTGCACCAAAGCCTTTTAGAAGGCTTAACAATCTGTTAGGAATGTCTCAGGAAACATGAGCCATTTCTTGGGGGATATATGTATTTACAGATGGATATGTGTGCCCGTCTGTGTGTTTTACTCTCATAGCACAGGCTCCTGGGAACTGTTCCTCAGTGTTCTCAGAGACAGTGTGATCTGTGAGCAAGCTAGCTCTGGGAAGGAGCTCTGTTTATCAAGCAGAGAACAGCAGAAAAGATGAAACCAAAAATCCTATAACCCTCCAATGGAAAATAATGTTGATGCAGCAATTCCCATTGGATATACTACACTCTCTAATTTATTGTCTTTTTTTTTTTTAAGTTTTACCCATTGTACTCTTTAAAAGATGTTGGATGTTGGTTGCCATTTTTTTAAAGTTGATGTCTAAATCAGCTGTGGAAATCAGTTTTAATTCATGTGTGGATATGTCTAGTTATTATTAAATGTCTTTTTTCTACTTTTTTTTTAAAGATATGTAATGTTTCATAAACCCTGGCACTGGTTTAAAAAAAAAAACCGCAGCTGTGAAAAAATGAAACTTGTAGTATTTTTTAAATGAATGTCGATTTCAAGTGTATTTGAAATGTTTCCTCCAATAGAGAGATTTGGACACCGTTGGGGAAAACTCCTCTGCAGAGGAAATAGCCTTTGGAGAAAATGGGATGTGGGTCTGGATATGTTATCTCAGAGGAGCCCGTCTCAGAGGGCACCGTGGACAACACAAATGTGATCTTTGAGTACATCTCTTCCCCAGTTTTGGGGGGAAAGTACTCAGTCTGCACCCTTTTTGTATGTAAAATAAAATGTCCTACCTTTCTTGGCTACATTTACTTCCTTGGTTTTAATCTCCCCTGGTTTATTTCTAAGAATCTGGCAAGGACTGACTGGTGAGAATCAAAATGTCTTTAAACAAAAATAATGTCTGGTACTTTGGCATTCTGCCTTTATCTCTTTAGCTGAATGTTGCATCTCCTCTGAGTCTCTGGATATAAATGTCCTAGGACCAGCAAAATGCCCCAGAGGGTAAAGGTACTTGCTGCATAGGTCTGGCAGCCTGAGTTTAATCCCTGAATTCCATGTTTAAAAAAAAAGGAGAAAACTGAATCAGCAATTGTCTTCTGGTATCCACATATGTGTCACGGCATGCACCAACCACAATTTAAAAAAAAAAATTCAGGGCTGAGAAGATTGGTTAGTAAAGTGCACGCCACATTAGTTTAAGAACCCAAATTTGGTCCCCAACACCATGTGAAAAATTGGGTATGGTGGTGCACTTGTAATCCAGTGCTGGAAAGGAAGAGACCAGCTGGAGCCAGTTCAGCCCTAAGGCAAACTCAAGCCCCATTAAAAGACTTAGACTTAGAAGAGGAGGGGCTGAAAAGATGACTCAGCAGTTAAGAACTGGGTATCCTGTTCTTATAGAGGTCCTAAGTTCAGGTCCCAGTACCTGTATTGCACAGCTCACAATTGCCTATAACTCTAGCTTCAGGGTATCTGGTGCTGTCTGCTGGCCATGGTGAGCACCTACATACATCCACAGACACAAATACACAAATAAAAATAGCAAACAAAGGGCACAGGCCCTTGAAAAGCAACACCTGAGGTTGTCCTCTGCTCTCTACACATGCAAACTCAAACATGCAAATATTCCAAACTAGGAATGGTGGTAGCACCTGTAATTCTAGCACTTGGGAAGTGGAGGCAGGAGGATCAGTTTAAGGCCATCACTCACAGGCTGTAGTTTGTAGGTGGGAGTACTCCAAGGGTTATGCTAGCCAAACAACTTTATTTTTCTTTCACTCTTCTTGAAAAGGGTATGAAACTGGCTCTGGAAAGTAGTTTTTTGGCCCCAGGTGACGGACAGAAACTAGCTCTTATCATTTTCTTTTTTCTGGAGGAAACCAGCTTCTAACAAAGAGTGAGCACTTCCCATTATGGAGAAGCTGAAGACTGCTCCTGCAAGGTGGGTTTTTGTTTGGTTGATTGTTTTTTGTTTTGTTTTTCAAGACAGGGTTTCTTGTGTAACAGCTCTGGCTGTCCTGGAACTCACTCTGTAGACGAGGCTGGCCTCGAACGCATAGAAATCCACCTGCCTCTGCCTCCCGAGTGCTGGGATGAAAGGCGTGCGCCACCACTCCTGCAAGTTTTAACTGTTTCCTACTGTGAAAGGGAAGGGGAAATGGATGCTTCATCCCTGGTTTTCTGTGTGGTACAGAGACAGCTTGGAAGAAGTGCTGGAGAAACTCAGAACAAGGCAGAGGCACATGGAAACAGGGACACTGTACAGTTTCTCAGAATACATGCCTGGGCCTGGGTCAGACAGCACAGGAGGAAAGGGACAGTGCACACCATTAATCCCAGCACTCGGAAGGCAGAGGGAGCTGGATCTCTGAGAACATCTCAGAAGCAAGAAAAAATAGGAAAGGCATTCTTTTACAGGCTGTTGTGTTGAGGGGGCAAAAGAGGACAGTATAGGAATTCTGAGTTGAAGATTAGTATCAGGAGAAGCAAAGGGTAGTTTTGTTTTTTTAAGGTTTTTATTTTTGTGTCTTTATGTGTGGGTGCCTGACCACAGAAGCCAAGAAATGCCATACCCCCTGGAACTGGAGTTAAAGGCAGCTGTGAGTTGCCTAATGCTGGAGATCCAAACTTTAGGAGTGTGTGCTCCCCCACTGAGCCATCCCTCCAGCCATGATGAGTGTGACAAGTGGACAGATTGCACTGAGGGGGACAGAATGCACTGAGGGGCCTTTTGTACTCTTGTCCCCAACACCCCGGCCACCTGCTAGCTTATGCCCGAAATAACAACACACAAACTGTATTCATTTAAACACTGCTTGGCCCATTTCTATCTAGCCTTTTCTCAGCTAACTCTCGCACCTGGACTAGCCTATTTCTAATAATTGTAGCACCCCAAGGTGCGCTTACTGGGAAGATTCTAGCCTACGTCCATCCTGGGTCGGAGCTGCCTGGGAGAGCAGAGCCTGGCGTCTCTGCTCCAGAGAGCAGAGCTGTCGAGTCTGGAGTCTGAGCTCACTTCCTCTTCCTCCCAGCATCTTGTTCTGTTTACTCCACCCACCTATGTTCTAACCAATAAAATGGGCCAAGCCAGTTTATTAGCCAATGACCTTCCTCCATCATACTCTGGTCTTCTGAGACCACAGGACAAGAGAGCCACCCTTTGCAACAGGCTAGTGTTGATCACAAAGGGGATGTGAAACAAAAGCTAGGTAGGTAGGGTTTTTGTGTGAGAAACACTCAAGTTCTGTGTCCAAAAGGTAATGATGGTAGAATTTTATAAAAATTTGTCAATGAACAGTGAGGACTACTGAGACCTCAAGAACAATGGCAATGGGTTTTTGATCCTATTGCACGTATTGGCTTTGTGGGAGCCTAGGCAGTTTGGATGCTCACCTTACCCACAGGGCAGAGAACCCTGATTGCTCTTTGGGCTGACGAGGGAGGGGGACTTGGGTGGGAGAGGGGGAGGGAAAGGGGAGGCGGCGGTGGGGAAGAGACAGAAATCTTTAATAAATAAAAAATAAAAAAAAGAAAGCAGGCTGAATGCGAGCCCGAGGAGCAAGTCAAAAAAAAAAATTTGTCAATGAACATTTAAGATTCTTTGACCTAGGCCTCTATATATTGTCTAGTTTTTTTTTTTTTTTTTTAGGGGAAGGTTGGTTTGTTTTGAAACAGGGTCTTCTCACTCTGTAATCATAGCTGGCCTCAAACTCAGAAATCTTCCTAACTGCCTCCTGATTAAAAGCATGTGCCACTGTGCCCAGTTTTTAGAAACATTTGTTGGACTAGGGGAGTGCTCATCAGATAAAACACTGCACAAGCCTGAGGAAACATGAGTTCCAATCCTCAGAACCCACGTAAAAGACTGGTGAGCTGCATATAATTGAAGCACTTGGAAGGCAGAGAAGAACCCCAGGTCAAGCTTGCTAGTCAGACCAGAAGCGTTGCTGAACTCTGGGTTTAATTAAGAGATCCTTCCTCATTGAATAAGTGGACAGCTATAGAGGAAGACCCCAATGTCAGCCTCAATGCCTCAACATGCATGTAGACACATCCCTGTAGATACAAGTGAACACATTGTGCTGACTGGTTTTATAAAAACCTGACAAACTAATCTGAGAGAGCCTCAATTGAGAAACTTCATCCATAGTCTTGGGCTATAGGCAAGCCTATAAGACATTTTTTTAAACTAGTGATTGGTGTGGAAGGGCCCAGCCCATCCTGAGTGGGGCTGCCCCTGGGCTGTTGGTCCTAGGACCTGTAAGAGCAGGCTAAGCAAGCGAAAGCCAATAAGCAGCATTCCTCTATGGCCTCTGCATCAGTTTCGTGGAAGTTTAAGCCAAATAAACTCCAGTTGACTTTTTTTGACAATTTTACACATGTATTTAATGTATTTTGATCATTTTTCATACTCTTGCCCACAGCCCTGTCTCATCCCCCTCCCACTGAACCCTTTTTTCCAACTAGTACCATCTCGTGGAACAGATGGAATTCTCGTGGAATTTTTCAAAAAGTTTAAGGTTTTTTAAAAATTTTGTGTATGAATATAAACTTCTAAAAGATTTTAAATTTTGTTTTATTTATATGGGTGTTTTACTTGCATGTCTGTGCACTTGTGTGCCTGAAGAGGGTGTCAAATCCCTTAGAACTGTATTTACCAATAGTGAGCCACCATGTGGGTGCTGGGAATCTGTCTTCTGGAATAGCAGCCCCCACCGGTGATCATAACTACTGAACCATCTCTCCAGCCCCAAGGAACAACCTTTGTGACTGTAATTCTGATGAGGGACGCATGCACAGACTGGGGATACAACCGTGTGGTGCACTGTAAACCACCGAAACCACCCCCAATCTGGGCGTAATTGGCTGTCTGGTTCCCACTTTATTACTCTCAGCCAGTTCAGAGGTTGAGACAGAACTGCAAGTTCAAGGCCAGTCTAAGCTACACAGAAAGACCCTATCTGAAAATAAGATCATGATAAAAGTTTTATATACAAGGTATTTTCAGCCAGGCAGTGGTGATGCACAGCTAATCCTAGTATGGAAGGCACAGGCAGGTATTCTCTGAGTTTGAGGCCAGCCAAGGCTACATAATGAGAAGGCCGTGTTTCAGAACAAACCAACAACATCCCCCCCAAAAAAAAAAAAAACCTCTGGACATTATATACAAACCTAGGTCAAAGAATCTTAAATGCTCATTCATTGATTTTGTTGCTGGTGTTTGTGTCATCCAAAGGGTAACTGACTCCGAGATTCTGCTAGGTTTTCCAGATTCTGCCACCAGGTGGCACCCTCTACACGCTGTTCTTTCTGTCGCTGGAGTGTCCCCCCCCCCCATTCTGCCATAGGCTGGCACCCTCTAAATGCCAGTTTATTTGTCCATTTGTGTGTGCAAAACAAAAGCAAGAAGGTCTCCCGTCCTCTTCAGAATGGGAATTTTCCAGTCATAGTTATCCACTCCTGGAGTCTCCTCTCCAGGCCCCATGTTCTCACTAGCTCCCTCAAGGAAGATGTGGCAGGTCTTACGTGGGGTTGTCCTCTTTTCATTACCAGAGCTGCTAGCTTGGTCGTATTAATCTTTTACTTCCTCAAGTCACCTAAATTTTCTCCTAAAGTGGGTGAAATTACCTGGCGCGAGTGAGAACGAAGCACTCAACGAACCGCTTTGGAGTTTATTAGAGGAGACATGTACAGACCTGGGAAGACGGTGTGCAGAAAGAAGGCTGGAGGTGGTTTGTCCAGCTTTTGAAGGCTGCCTAGTGTATGCACATAGGGAGTTGACAAGGGCGAATGTAGCTGCGTCATACATAGGTGATGCAACCATGCTGCACGTAGGTCACTCAGGGCCTTTATTTATTTATTTATTTATTTATTTATTTATTTATTTATTTATTCGAGACAGGGTTTCTCTGCAGCTTTAGAACCTGCCCTGGAACTAGCTCTTGTAGACCAGGCTGGCCTCGAACTCACAGAGATCCGCCTGCCTCTGCCTCCTGAGTGCTGGGATTAAAGACTTGCACCACCACCGCCCGGCTCAGATGATCTTCTAAAGGTCCCTGGGCGGCTAAGTATTTTGCCTGAGCGCTTGTCTGCACATGCGAGGCCCTGGAACTTAGAAGTGCCATCCACGCTGTGTAGCTGGAATCATAACAGTGGGGAACCAACAAGTCTAAACTATCACTTCTTCGATGTATTCTAAAAAAATTTCTCCCAAGGGTTTATGGAGGAATACAGGGTCATACTCAAAATTAATTAATAGGTAGGTAGATGGGTGGATGGATAGATACATAGATAGACAGAAAAATGACTAAAGTCTATATATTTACTGTGAGATTGGCTGGCCCTCTTATGAAATGGAATGACCATCCACTCTCTTCCTGAGCCCATCTATGAAGACAATTTGACTCACGGTCACAGGGATCACTGATACTTTATACTGATCAATACTTTATACCTTTATACTGATCAATGAATGGCTCTCGTTCAAAACCTACCTGCTTGGCTTAAGGGTTGTGCCTCTGGGGATTATTCTGCTGTTTGGGTCTCTTAAAAAGCTTCCTCACTGGTAGGATGTCAAACTAACCTGCTACCTCTCCTGGGCTGGTTCCCTTACCCCTGTCTATAACCCAACTTCGCCATCTCCCCCACCTCCTCCAGACTCATCCTCCTGCTCCCCAACCACAGGCTCCTCCTTCAAGTCCCACCCCACTCTATCCACCTCCACACCCTGTCCCCGTCTACTTCTCCCACTTCCCCTTCTGAATATACCCCTTGTATAGAAAGTAGACCGAGCTTGTCTCTTAAAGGGACCTTTTGCATCATTGTATATAGGAAGTGATGTAGCAGCCATAGGACCCTGGCCTGGCTGGGGCACTGCCTGAGAGCGTCCTGCCAGGTGACAAAGGCCAGCATAATGTCTGAATCCTAACAACAGTGACCAAGGGCTCTTGGAAGCTTAAGAGGGTAGAACCCAGCCCCCTTTATTCTGATTTATTATCCACCTCTCTTGTGATCAGAAGGGTTACAGTTTTTCTGAGTTTGGGATAGTTTGGACTTTGTGTGTGTCCAAATAAGAAATAAAAAAGAAAAGAAAGGCCATGACTGCTTCTAGGTATGGTGGAGGAGAAAGTGTATTGTAGATAAAAGGGAGAGAGTAGGTAAAGGCAGAGACATCTGGGAGTGTCCAGAGTAGACAAGACCAGGCTGAACTGGGCTACGGGGTGGGGCGGGAGAGAGAAAAGAGGAGAGAAGGGAACGATGTACAACAGCCAGAAGGCCAAAGGTACAAAGGGCAGGTAACCAAAATGTCTGGATTATATAGGCAAGAACCTCTGGGGGAAGGGCAGCCCAGCCCCTGGGCTGGAGTGTAACACCCGATTCTGTGTTACATCCGATTCTGTGTTACACCCTCGATACAGTTCGCACACCACTGTATGGTAAGCGAGTCGGGCAAGGGCCTGGAGACTGAAAGAACACACAAAGAGACCTGGGTCATTCGTAAGGAGATCAGCCAAATGCCATTTATTCAAATTTGGGGAAATCCTTATATACCTAGCTGCTGCACAAGGATTTCCACCCAGGCAGGTAGGAAATTACCATACCAGCGATGGAGTCAATGCCCTACAGCTAATCACCAGGTTGGGGGGGGGGGCACAGGAACAAACAGAATGCTTTAGTTAGCTGACCAGAAACTGTCCTCAAGATGAACCCCAGGAACAAGGGTAGACCCAGGCCCTACACTGGAGAGTTCAGGGTAGAGGACAGGGTATGCCAGCCATACCCAGTAACAGGTAGGGACTGAGGGATGCTGGGAGAGCCTGGAGGCCAGGTCTGCTTTAATATGTTAAATAGGAACCCCAGCCTTTATCTCAGTTTGAAACAGAACATGTACTTTGCTCCCTTTTTAGTGGGCCTGTGTTCCACTTTTTGTTTTGAGGATCTCGCTCTTAAACACAAGCAGTCAGACTCAGATGACTGGAAGGCAGCCAGCATAACTGTGTGGCCAGGCTGCTTGCCTCTGCCTTTTAGTGTCTTGGTTACTGTAAACTCTTGGGCTACTTGGCTTGAGCTGGAAAGTATTTATTCCTGTTAAGCCCTCTAGCTTTTGGAATTTTTTTGCACATGTCCGGAGCTGATGAAGGGACAAAAGCCAGATTTAATGCCCCTTTGTTTTGTGAGCCAGTTGATTAAAAGGGGTACAAAATTTGAAAGCTTTGTTGTAATTACTCAAGAAATGCCCTGGATTTGAGCTCTGAAGAACCTCAGTAGTCTTCAACAAATTAGTGGGTTTTTGGAGCTGTACCCCAAATTTCATTTATAAGATATCAGTGTTATGATTTTCATCTCTTTAAGAGACAAGCCACGCCCACTCCCAGTGGCCCCTGCCCTCCTCTTGCCCTCTTGGCTTCTGTGTGTCCTTTTTGGCACATGTGCTCCTCTTCTGCTGCTCCCTTCTCTCACTATCTCTGTCCTCTTCTCTCTTCCCTTTCTCCCTCTCTCTCTCCTTTATCCTCCTCCTCTAAGTAATAAACATCCAATTCTATTCTATACGATATGTCTGTCCACGTGTCTCCCACCTGCTTACCTGCCCAGCTGCTCACTGCTGGGAAACTGCACATTCTGGGGACTCACTGTTGCCTGCCCAGCTGCCTGCGGCATGGCTGGGCCCTGCCCAGGGCTAGCAGCTCTCCCAGTCAGGGACCCACGGCTAGGGACCAGGCACCGGACCCGCCGCGAGCTTCTCGGTACCCGCAGACAAAATCCTAACAATCAGTGAAGTGTCCAGGGCCTGGGAACCTGCGTGTATACCAACCAGGGCATTGGGATAGACAAGCTGCCTCAAAAGACAGTAGATTTCAGCATCCATACTGGTAGCTGAGACCAAAAAGCCTTCCTTGCCTTTGCCCCAATATGTTTCCTTTTCTCTGAAGTAAATAGAGTCAGGTGTTGCTTGAAGTCATCTCAGGTAGGGTGATGTGTGAATGACAGATTCTTGGAGGGCAGTTAGGGTTTGGGGGTTCATCAGGAAAAAAGGGAAGGGGCCTGAGTCTTCCAGTTATACAGGGCTAGATTAAAGAAAGGAACATAGATCAGGAAAAGGGCAACACCCTTCCTCTAAGTCATTGCCCCTGTCCCAGGAAGAAGTGGGAGTGGGCAGCAGGCACAAAACCATGGCAGGCCACCAAGGCAGCTAGCCCCAGGCAGGGAGCTGCGTGGCAGGTGAGAGACTGAGTCGGATAGGCATGCCATGCAGAATGAGGTTGTATATTTATTTAGTGGGTTATAGAAGGAAAGGAGAAAGGGGAGCGGGAGGGAGAAGGGGGATGAGGAGAAAGAGGCAGAGAGAGAGGGGGAGAGAGAAGAGGGAGGGAGAGGAGCCAAGGCAGAAGCTACCTCTCTGGGAGAGCAATGGAAAGGAAAAGGGCTCAGGCCAGAAGCAGAAGGAAGATCTGCTTACCTCAGCAAATCAGGAGAGGGTGTGGGCAGGGCTTGTCTCTTACAGGGACAGGACAGACCATTGCAAAGGTCACCCAATTAAGTTTTTGGTAGACACTGGGGCAGATATTTCTGTTTTAAATAAACCATTGGGACAGAGGCTTTTCTTTTTAAAAACCCAGTTACCAATAAAAAAGGTACAAGTACAAGGAGTAATGGAAACAATTAAGGACAATCTCTTTATTTTTAAAGATTTATTTATTATGTATACACACACCAGAAGAGACCACCAGATCTCATTATAGATGGTTGTGAGCCACTGTGGGGTTGCCGGAAATTGAATTTAGGACCTTTGGGAGAGCAGCCAGTGCTCTTAACCTCTGAGCCATCTCTCCAGCCCCAAGGACAATCTCTTTACACCTTAAAAGCAATATGGACCAGAAACAGGAAGCCCCTTCTTCGTGGTGGTCCCAGACTTCCCTTTCCCCATTCTAAGCAAAGATCATCTTTGAAAATTCAGTGCCTACATCACTTTTACTCCTCAGGAAACTGAAATTTCTTTACACCAGCCTGCCAACTCAGTTTAACTGTCCGTCTGCCAGAAATACGTTCTAACACTCCTAGATGCCACAACAAAAATACATTCAGACCTAGTAACTCTGGTTCAGCTATGTCTGTTGGTTACAGCCACGCTGATAATGGTCTGAAATGTCTCTTCAATCAGTGTTTCTCAACCTTCCAATGCTATGACCCTTATGTTGTGGTGAGCTCAACTATAAAATTATTTTTTTTAACAAATATTTTTCTTTCTTTACTTTTTTTAATGTATGTTGGTGTTTTGCCATGGGTGTGAGGCACTCTAGAACTGGGGTCACAGACAGTTGGAAGCTGTAATATAGGTGCTGGGGTTGAACCCAGGTCCTCGGGAGGAACAGCCAGTGTTCTTAACCTCTGAGCCATCTCTCTAGCTTAAGGTTTCTCTGTTCCCCTGACACCAGTTAGACAGCTCATATTTGCCTTTAAGTGGACTGATTCAATGTCCAAGGAGAAGAGACAGCTAACCTGAACTCCAAGAGTTCAAAACTTCCCCTACACTCTTTGGAGAGACATTACAAAAAGACTTAATAGGATTCAGGGTGTCACACCCTAATTCATCTCTGCTCCAGCATTCAGATGATCATCTTCTTTTTTTGTTTGTTTGTTTCTTTTTTTGAGACAGGGTTTCTCTGTGACTTTGGAGCCTATCCTGGAAATAGCTCTTGTACACCAGGGTGGCCTTGAATTCACAGAGATCTGCCTGCCTCAGCCTACTGAGTGCTGAAATTAAGGCGTGCACCACCACTGCCCACCTCAGATGATCTTCTATTGGCAACAGTTGACATAGCAATCTGTTTGAAAGATACCAAAGGTTTACTACAGCTGCCCTACAGCAAACAATCCCCTAATTATATTTGGGTTGTGAATCCACCTGGGAAACAAGATTATATTCAACTGGGCATGATTGGAGTACGCTGTTTATCATCCAGAGAAAATTGTATGACCCCTCCACCCTATTGGCCCCAAAATGCAGCTGTATAAGCCTCTGGTTGCCAACCCATTCCCCTTTATCTCCAGGAAAGGGAGCCAAATCTCCAGTGGCCAGTGTCCCTGTTAGATTTATAACTCCAGGGGTTGTGTTAATTGAGTCCATTCCTAAAGAGGTATTTCACTTGCCTGATCTTTACACCCACCCTGAACTGACACAAGATTGCTGCATCTGCTTAAAAGCCTCCCAACCTCAACCCCCACACCACCCCCGCTTCACCATGTCATGGCCCTATATCCCAGGCAGGTATATTACTCTGGTAACATCTGTGAGAAAGTACGAAGACAGAAGCAGTTTACAGAAGGAAGTTGATTTGGGCTGATGGTTGCAGAGGGCTGAGTTCATCATGGCAGGGAGCTGATGCAGCATGGAGGAGGTGTTGGACTCTAGTGTCCAAACACCGAGAAGGAGTCGCCCCCAGAGACCATCTCACACACTACAGCCGATGCAAAAGCATGAGGATTTTATTAATTCTGTCATGACAGGGTCCCCCAGCATTCGGGAAGCCAAGGGACCTCGAATAGCGGGTATAGTCTACTTTTAAAGGGGCCACAGAAGCAAGGGGGGTTGTTCTTTGACTATTCTGATTGGATTATTTGAAAGGGCTATTACCAATAATTGACTGGAGAGCTGTTGCCAGATCAGATGAGGTAAGAGGTCATTTTGACCCCGTTTCCCAGGGGACCGAACCAAAGCATACGTATATGGGTAATTGTTCAGAAACTGAGTATGTGCGAGTGTAGTTGTTAGGTCTTTGGTTCCCAGGGGAGGAGGGGAAGCACTATGGCACAGAGGCTGAGAGGATTCAGAGTTGTCAAAAATGGCTTCAGGATTGTCTTAAAGTCTTACAGAGGAAGAGCTGAAAGCTCACATCCAGATCCTGGAGTAGGGGGCAGAGCTCTAATGGTGAACAGTACAGGGCTTTGAAACCTTTAATCCCACCCAGTGATGTGCCTCCCCCCGCAAGGTCACAGCTAAATCTGCCCAGGGCCACACAACTGGAGTTCAAAGATTAAACGCAGAAATCTATAGGGTATATCTCACTGAAATCAGCACAGTGTGTAAGGCTCTCAAATACAAAACACGTGTGTTGTAAAAGCAGCAACACCAAGTGTGTGTCACAACCTGAAACAGCCCAAGGGAACATCTGAGGACTATGAAAAGAAAAACTAATGTTGCCCAGTAGTAGAGGCACACACTCTGGATCCCAGCACTGGAGAGGCAGAGACAGGTGGATCTCTGTGAGTTAAAGGACAACCTGGTCTACAGAGCGACTGCCAAAGCAGGCTTCATAGCTACATAGTCTCAAAAAAGAAAAACAAAGCCGGGCGATGGTGGCGCACACCTTTAATCCCAGCACTCGGGAGGCAGAGGCAGGCAGATCTCTGTGAGTTCGAGACCAGCCTGGTCTACAGAGCTAGTTCCAGGACAGGCTCCAAAGCCACAGGGAAACCCTGTCTCGGAAAAAAAAAAATAAGAAACCAAAAAGTAATGTGAGCCTCAGGACTTTACTGTGGTGATAATTTATTTGTATTTTAATAAATAAAGCTTGCCTGACGACCAGAATGCAA